>NC_051848.1:73503790-73660695 GCF_002237135.1 Teleopsis dalmanni | reverse complement strand
TTACTTAATTAATTAATTTACTTAATTAATTAATTTACTTAATTAATTAATTTACTTAATTAATTAATTTACTTAATTTAATTTAATCAGTTTGTTTAAATTTTTCTTGATTGTCATGGTCTTGTTTTGGGCTATATAGAATTGATTCTTTCTTCAAACTACTGTATCATATACCGCTTTCAAAAGTATTTTTTCCAGTTTATTTTCATTGCACATATTACATCCTTATCACCTTCATCACCAACACTAACTTAACTACTCCAATCTTCATCATATGATATTGCCAGTGTTAATAGATATCTGAAAATTCTCATAAGTTGGCGAGAAATAAAACTATAAAAAATTAAAAGAAAAATAAAACGACAATTTTTTGTAAATTACTAATGAATTTTGTAAATCCTAAGAGGAATTACATTTTCAAAAAGTATGTATCATAAGTGGATGATAATTTATCATTTTTGTAGTAGTTTTTGAATTTGTAGTAGTTGTGAACACATCCCAGTAGGAAACGGCTCGATCCATTATCAAAGACGTCTTGACAATATGCATACCTGATGCCTGAAGACCGATCTATCCAAATGTATGATCGTCTTCGAAGACATTTTCGAACAAATTAGCAAAATGTCTTCAAAGACCATGTTTTCAACGGGGATACAATATTCAGAAATTTGTGCCTGAAAATCTCGAGTATCAATAGTACTTTGGATGATGAAACTACAAATCACTCAGTTTATCACTCAGCTGATTTGGATGCCTATTAGTAGTGTTTAATTAACCAGTGATCTGTTCAACTATTTCGAGAAATAATAATAATGCAGTGAACTAATAATTTATCTGGTTCACATTCTGTTTCTATATGCAAAACATGTACTTCCATGTAACTTTTTCTTTCAGAGTTGTAAAAGAATTACATTAAGTCTGATTAAAACAAATTGGCATCACTTTTGAAGTATGTTAAATGCTTGTGTTTTTTATTGTTATTTACAATATGATATATAAAAATTATAAACACTAAAAATAAATTAATTTAAATAAAAGCACAAAAAATGAATATTAGAAAGTATTTTTATTTCATATATTTAAATTAATTTACTTGTTAATGAATTCAAATCTTTTAGTAAGTAAAAACCTTATAACATTTTAGTGGATGACTTGAATTTTGCAACATATTTCCAGTTAACATTCAAAATAGACTGATTTTTGAATTTGGCTACACTGAAACTTAAGACTGAAAACCTAACTCTAAAGATTTTAAGAGCATAGTTGTTGCTTTATATGTTTACTTTCGTAAGTTGCGAGTACTTTTTTTTAATCTAAAAGAAAAAATTACAGTTCTAATTGGAACATAGTCTTTGAAAAATCTTATTGCTAACACTACTTCTTCATATGATACATGGCATTAACTATAAAAAACAATCAATAAAATAAAATAAATCAAAAAAATACAACAACATTTTGTAAATATTTAGAAAGCTGAAATATACGGTATACATTGGTAGTATACTTTTACTATAAACGTTGTGAAGACATAAAGGAAATAAATAGTGGAGCACTATAGACTATGAATAAACCTTAACTAATATATTATTTGGAACAGAAATCGTTTTTTGAGAAATTGCTTTACATCTTTACACACATTATATGTGAGAACGAAGAAGAAATAATGGAGCACTTCTTCTATAGCTATCCAACTTTAGCTAGAAACTAATTTGTTAGGCAAATATATTTTTAACTTTCTCGCAGAAGTGTCCTCCGCCAAGATTAAATAAGTTTCTGCGCTTTATTAGTGCCTCTAACTAGTTGCATAAGGAACACAGTTAAGGTCCCGTATTAACCAGTGGTATCACAATAGACCCGTTGGAACTAAATAAATTGTTTAACTAGACCGTCTTCCACATTAATCCAACCTTACCTTACCCACCAATTACTTTCATTTGTAATTCGGACCGTCTTGTCTAAGATGATACAAACATTACTTGTTTAAGTACAGTAATTCTCTAATGACCCATCATTAGAGAAATTAAATTGATTGAACTCAGAAGAATATATTATTAACAAATTTAAAATAATCCAAATAAATTTTATAATAAAATAATTTCAATAGAAAAGTACATGATATTTTATATGTGTTAATATGCATTAATATATCCAATATAATTTAATTAATATATAAATTCACATAAACATGTAAAAAGTATCCGTAAAATATAGTACTATAATATTTTTCTATACATTGATGGGTATATATGATTTTACCGCGATTAGTTGTCTAATGTATTTATGTATCCTAAAAATATATACTGTTCTTAAAAATAATTGATTCGATTTTGCTGAAATATATTTCAGTATTTCTATGATCTAATAAATTTTGAAAAAGTTTTACATAACTGTTACCAGCTTTCATATTTAGTGCTTGAATGAGTAACATTTAACTCAGTTATTTATGTAAAGTATCTGTATGAAGCGGAAACATGCAAAGAAAAAAGAGCAAAACCTCCAATAATAATTTTTTATTAAATAACTTGGAGTATGAACTCCTAAACAATTCTAACACCAACGGTATCGTTCTTATATACTTAAATAAACAAAAAAAATTTATTTATTTATTATTTTGATAATTCATATAAGTGCCTTAGTCTAGCATTATTTTATTTTATTGTGTATGTAATTTGTCAAAATATTCTTATTTTGTTTCAAACTTTTAAACAAAATCATATTAAAAACAGATGAATATGATCGCACAAATAAAAGTAATTTAATTTTGTAAGTATAATTCTGTAGGTAATATATAATATATAGTTCATACTATAAATTCCTCGATCTATACATTTTAAAATAAATATTTACACAAAATCAGATTATTTAATTTGTTGGTTTTTATTTGAAAAATTATTCTTCAATCTTTAAATTTAAATCTTTAGTTATAACACATTCACTCGCCTTCATTTATTTCCAACACGGAATTAAAATACACATTTTTGTCTATAAGTTTAGCTCTGCTAACTAAGTGTTAGGTAAGTAGACCCAAGAAGTAGAAGTAGTTCAAGACGTCCTCAATTAGTTAGAGAGCCGTTTTATCCAGTGTTTATAAATAAATAATAGTCAATCAGGTTCCTTTTGTTTACTAGTGATCTTTCCAATTTCCATGGTGGATAAAGTGCCTAGTCTAAAGAACTATCCTTATTAAATTGGATTTGGAAAACTTTTTATAACATTATATGATATTGGTTTACAATTTTCCGATGTGACGTGTCTACATGAATACTAAAGAATAGTGGAAATTATCTGTTATTTACAATATTTAGTTAATTTTTTCAAGAACTTTTATTATTATGTCTATTTTTAAATTTATGCTGTTAAGAAAAATCTTGTAGGATTGCGTTAGCACTGACACAGTGCTACTTATTAAAATAATCAAAAAAGTTAAGGACAAACAATGTCATTAATAAGAAATCAATACTATTAAATATTATTAAATCAAAAATATTATTTAAAAAAAATCAATAAGTTTATTTAGTTATATAAAATTGTTTCTCTTATTATTGACATTTGCGAGAAACCGAAAAAAATTGATTGATTTTATTCTGTATAAGAATTGTTAATAGGAGTAAAACCCAATTGAAAATACCATTCAGTAATGTGTATATAGGACTGTATTTCATCTGAACATTTTTAATGGGGTACACGTTATTAATTGGGCATAAACTTTTAGAAAACTTTATCCTTGAAGGTTTTCTGACAGTTTTTTTGGGTATTTTAAAGATAATTTTTATAAAATTTCGTTTAGCAACTACCTTCCCGTAGACTTGACACTGTCAATCACAATAACTTTCCAAAAATATCTTATAACACTTCATCCTTTAAATCTTAACATTGAGATAAACTTTAAAACTGCAAACTTTTTATTTCACATGCTGAGAAAAAATCCAAAAAAAAAAAGAAAGGAAAGAGAGGAAAGAAAGTAGAACGCACACACTGGTTAACGTACATGTCCTGGCATTCAAACGAATTAACACAAAGTCAGGAATGTTAAAAGCGCCTAAATAATTGTGTGCGTGAGTCAAATTCTGCCAGTGAAAAAACCGAAAACTGCTTTACGTATGATTGACATTTAAAAGGCAACCATCTAACATTTAAAATCCTTTTTAGACATCATTAGTCTTCACTTGTAATATTGTCCTTGTTACTTCGTTTGTATTGGGCTTAGGGCAACAAGTGTAAACATGTGTATGTGTGCAATTAAATAAGTGTTTGTGTATTTCTCTGAGTACAAAAATCATTTTGAGGCACCCCATAAATTTTGGAACGGATAAACTTTTGCTCCGGTGCATGTATACATTGTCATTTACATGTATGTTCATGGATAAATATTTGAACGAGTATATATATGCACAAAATGCTATATCATACATATAAACTTATAAGCACATAAACATACTTACATACAATTATTAGTTTTAGAATGAAATCGAATTTAGAACAATTTGATAGTGTGTTTACTCCATGCATGCTGATAATGTTTCCCTTCATTTGCTTGACTACCTAACAAATAGCTTGGGAATTGACAATTGGAATAGATGAGGTCGATGGGGTAGATGGGGTAGATGTGGGAGTTGATTTGGTGTTGGTGGCTTATAATAGGAAGTGTTACGCTTATAGGCCTATATGGTTGCATTGTTGTTGGTATCACACTGTGACAATCACATTAACGAGTCATTTGTGTACGGGTCGCTCGAAGCAAAATTTCAAATCATGCTGTGAATTTTATTGAAGTTGATATATAAGATATATTTAAATCAGTGAAAATACATATCAGCTATATGTACATATATATTTTTATATATACACAAAAATGTTTGCTTGATTTCAATACAGATTTAATGTGACATATGTAGTAAGAATTCTCACAATAAGGAAGTAGTTATGAAAATAATTGCAAAAAATTGTACAAAAAATCAAAAATAGAAATTTTTTTAAAAAAAATGTATTATTGTATAAAAATAAAAGATAAAAGCTTAATTTATTAATAAGTTAATGAAATACGAATTAAAATAAACAAAAAAAACTGTGAGTAAAACTCTTAAAATGTTTAGCTCTTATCTAACCTCATCTACAAAAGTTCTCTTCGGTTCTAGACTATTACCTTTGACCCATATAATTTCTTAATGCCTCTTTTGAAACACGCTGTGAACTGATATTAGATAAAACTAAGATAAAAACTTTTTAACAAATATAAAAACGTTAAAAATATATTGTCACGTTAACACTACTATAACACTCATTTAACGATATAATTTCACACTTTTAAAAATGTTTAAAGGCATATTTGGTATTTTTGCCAAATATTTATAATCAGATCATTGCAAATTTTGGACATATGGATCAAAACAAACATCACCAGATTATGGTAGATGCTCTGCTTATTGCAATTACAGTAATATCTCATATCAATTTTAGAATAATTTTTAAAATCATTAAAAACATACGTGCAGAATATGTGCAAATAGATAGTTAGTTGGTTGTGCTGGAGGGAGAAACGAGTCCTCCTCAATTAACTGAAAAAGCCGTTTTGAATCCACAAAACCTCTTGCCAGGCAGAGGCAAGAAACTGGACAATGCTAATGCTACAGATATCGCCGAGTGTATTAAAGAAGGGGCCCCCCAGAAACTTAGACGTCTGAAGGAAGCATCATTTCTGCATAGCAGTTACTATCATTTAAAAGTTGTACTTAATTTATACAATGAATGACATTAAAATCAGTTAAGTAAATCCAACAATGTAAATTTTTTAGATGACTTTTACAGTCTTAAAATGCTTTCATTTCCAATATAAAAAATACTTGATAAACAAATCGCAAGTTTTAGTCAAGTATAAGTCACAGTATTGACTAATAAGACGACTCAATATCTTCCAACAAACGCCAACTTTCTTTTGAGTAATTTTTATCTGTTTTAAAAGATTAAGATACAATTGTCCATTAGAATGGAACTCATAACGGAACTCATTGTTTTATCGTAGATACCTCGGAACCACAAAAGAAAATCAAGATTTTTTTCACAAACAAAATTTTTAGTAGAAAGTTTTACGAACTGTAGTGAATTATAGCAACAAAATTTTTATTTTTAATTAATTCAATTTTTGACTGACCATATAACTGTTTCGAGTATTACTAAATATTTTTGAAATATTTCACATATTCCATTATTTTTAAATAGTCAAGATTTTCCTATGACTTCAAATACCAAGGATGAAACTTGTGCCCTGCCAAATTTGAAGCTCAGAATCAGTGTTAATTAGCTAACGGACGTGATCAGTGTCTAATGACCATCTCCTGAAAAAATATATTTTTTTATTAAATGCTGTTCCAAATTTATTGATGATATTCACCTGCTGACTATTTTCCTGAATTATTATTATCAAACGATATATTTTCATATACACTTCGGTAGTCAATTACAATTTTATTGTTTCTTCCATTACATTTCTTAAAGCAAGCTTCGATATTATGGGATCTATAGAATGCATTGATGTATTGTAAAAATCACTAATATTGTTAAATCTATAAATGTGTTCAGTACAATTTAGTCTATCATTCTTAAAGTGTATAAAATGATTTCATTAGAAACCGTAGATAATTCCTTCATAAAACGTTAAAAGTTAGATGGTAGTTATTCTCAAATGTATGGAGAGCTTACAACTGAAATATATTAACACTATTTAAGTATGTAAATTTTCGCTTCGTCTGTTTCAGCACAATTTTCTCCCTAAAATTTTTTTGCTCTTACTTTCACTTCTAGTTAATGCAGCTCCGTACCTTCTTGTAGATCTTTTAGTATTTTTCATACTCGTAAATAATTTGTGTTTCTGTGTTTAAACATTTCTTAAATCTGAGTAAACAATTTTCTGAGCATACTTTAGACTTCTACATTACTGTTTTTGATATGCAATATTCGAAAAAAAACCTCAACGGATCCTTTAATATATTTGTCAATGTATGATCCTCTAATCCTAGTTCCTACATCCTTAATTGACCATAACAACCAGTAGTTATCAGGTTTTGGCTGGACACAGCACTCCTCGTCAGGCACCTCTACTACGTGCGCATCTTCCCAAGTCTCATACATCAAATGCGGTCAGTGCTTCCTCAATTTCATCATTCCACGGTCTACCCTTACACTTTCGTCATTTAACTACCTCTTTAAATACCTTTTTCGCTGAAGCAACATCATCTATTCTCACGACCTGACCATATATATTCTCCTTGTAAACCAAGAAAGCACACACGTCTTTTCTATGTTGCCAACTCATAGAAAAGACTCTCTACAAGTTGACGAAGATATTGCGAAGAACTTTTCTCTTGAATTATTTCAGCCTTTTAGCCCACTGTTATTGTAAATAACAATACTTTTTCCATATAGTGAAACAAGGATGTCTAAGGTTATTAGTATTGAATAGTATTGAAATTTAATAATTAAAAATAAAATTATAATTCGTTTAATTATTCTACAGCCGGTTTATGATTTCGTTCTAATATAAACACAGTAAGTGAATTTGTTAATAAAACTTTCACAGCAAATTAACAAAACTACAGAAAAATGCGAACATAAAAAAGTCAAGTACGGCTTTGGATCAGTTGGTTAAGGTGTGCTGACTCTGTGCTTCACATTTGGCAGGGCACGAGTTCGATTCCTGATACTGGCAGGCTCAATAAAAAATACTTATGAATAATTAAATACAAGAATTATTTCCAAAACCACTGATGACGGGTACTTGGCAATACTCGAAGCAGCTGTATTATCAGCCAAAATTGCAATTATTTAAAATAATATAAAAATAATTTATGTTGTTATAGATCACTACTGTTTGAAACTTCTCTATTAAATATCACAGTTTCTGGTGAAATAAAAATAGTCATTTCTGTCATATTGACGTTAAAATCGAATTTAATTTAGACATTTTTGTAAATACTTCTAGTTACTGATGGATGCAATCGTTTCATAAACATCACAAAGCTTTGACAATACCTCGACATATCAAACTATCTCTAATCACTTTTAAACATTCTCATCTGGTATCATTACTACTATAACAATGCTATAATGAGTGGACTCAGTTAACCACTGTTATTTATCTGTTGTAACTGTTGTATATATAGTAGGTATGTAAATGAAAGATATGTGTTTATACTTTCTGTGATGTTACCCAAAAAACTGAAATGTTATTCGATGCGTGTCCTTAGTCTATCGTAAGAGTGACTATCATTGATGGAGTAACAATTTTCTTTTAGCTTTCCGAATTAAACGCCTAATTGAGTTCACATCTAATTTGTGTACTTAATTCGTAATTAATTGATTGCTTCCTTTTAACTTTTAAAGCTCAACGGAAAGGAATTCCGACGAATTTACATGCCAAAAGTTTTAGAAGATGTGATTCGCTTGCAAGGCACATGCCATTTGGATGAGTGCAGCTTGCAAAAAAGCATCTTTTTACATCGTCAACTCCTGCTGGGAATGACTATCACTAAGTGTACTCCTTCTGTGGAAATCTGCTCTAATGCATGTCACAAATGCAATAAGCTCTTGTTTTCAATTGTCAAAGTTCACAGTCTTGTCCACAAACAGAGATCTGTCTACTCAGGCGAATCTGATGTAACGATATTATACATAATGGCAATGACTGATTTCAAATGGGTTAAGTCCCCTTTCATGTACACGTAGTGGCAATCATTAGGCTCACTTTTTACAAACTGAAATAAAACTTCATGTCAATATGTGCGTGTGGTTGTGTCTATGTGTATCTGTGTTAATTCAACAGTGATTGACTTGAACGTACACATTCCATGGTGAATGTATCTATTTGCGAAATTCAATGCAGCTGAGCTAAGAATTTGAGCGAATTTTGGAATATATTTTTGCTCTGGATTTTTGATTTAATTCAACAAATATCAAAACATTAAGTTCAAATTTATGTAATCCTGTTAAAATTTATATTTTAGTTTGATTTTAGAAAACGAATATTTGCAAAATATTAAAAGTTTTTCCTTTTGCATTTTTATTTATTTATTATAATGTTTATTTTTGCTTACTTTTATTATTATAAAATTTTAATTTTATTTGAAATATACTTAGTGAATAGTTTTAGCAAAGAATCTATAGTACAAAGAAGTGCCACGCTCATACAAACGAAATACCCACTTTATTTTGCTGGTGGATTTATAATAAATCCACCCAACCTCATGCAACAATGTTCGATCGAGTCACAACTGGTATGATGTTCAGTTCAAACTCATTGCAACCCACAATTGTTTTTATACGCCTGTTTCTTTTGCCTTACTTGTTTTTATTTGTCTATTTAATTCATATACATGGATTGGTAACGAAGTAAATGGTAAAGAAATCCCTCAAATAATTTTTCGATATACTTTGTTGCTTTATTTTCTTGTACTGAAAAGGCTCATATCATAGGAGTAAAGAGTAATAGAATATATTTTTTTTATTGCAACAAATGATGCACTACAAAAACCATTATGTATGTACAAATGTGATATTGGAGACATTAAGTCTGCAGTATATTAATATGTATGTTTTTATTGCACATTTGTGCATATATTTTACCTCAAAAGGAACTACTTCTTAATAGTTTGAATTTTTGGTGACTTTTTGTAATTATTTTAAAAAATATTTGCAAGATTCATATAAAAGTTTTTGAAAAGTATTTTAAAAAAAATAAAAATATTAGAAATGTAAGAAAAATTTTAATGCAAAAATGTGTAGAAGTCACTAAAACCACTATTAATGCCTCCTGGTTTGAGGAAACGCATGAATGCTATTTACACCGGATTAAAATGTTAAAATTGGTGTTTACGATATTGGAAACATTGCGCATGGACAACATTTACGAATAAAGCTTCATAGAATGAAAAAAATCAGATTTGAGACATAAATAAATTTGTAATGTGTTTTTACACTACAATTCATACCAATAGCAAACAGGGAATTTTGTTTTTGTTTTATACTATTAAATTCAAAAACTTATCAAATGTACACAATTTTGATTTCGTCACTGAAATGCTGTTTGATCGCTTGAACATTTTACAGCGAACAAACATACAAACATGCATATAATGTAATACAGAGGGTTGCATGTATGATTGAATACGTATGCAGTCAGGTTTTTGTCAGCCTTACTCGACTCACATATAGGTTTGAACTGAACATCATACCAGTTGTGACTCGATCGAACATTGTTGCATGAGGTTGGGTGGATTTATTATAAATCCACCAGCAAAATAAAGTGGGTATTTCGTTTGTATGAGCGTGGCACTTCTTTGTACTATAGATTCTTTGGTTTTAGTCTATTTTATTCAAAATGCATTTCGCATGAGTTTGTGGCTGCACCTTAATCCGGCCGCTTTTTGTGGATTTCGTTCCCTCGCATATGCAAACGCTTCAGTTTATTTCCAAACTGCAAAGAAGATTATTTCCGCTCCAATGTCAACGTTTTTGTATTAGTGCTTGTGTACGTGTAATAATACCAAAGGATTTTCCTTTGTACACCCCGAGAATTTTAAACGCAGAATAAACAGGATTTGGCATTTTTTCAACTTTACTTTTCAATAACAGCAAAATTTTAGTTCACTACATAAACTACATAAACTATTCAACTTAAACCTAAGAATAAAAGATAAAAACGTGAAAAGGACTTAAAATTTTAATGATCACCCTTAATAACTTTTCTTTTATTTAAATTTTATATTTAATTTAATTTTGACCAGCAATGTAAGCATTTTATGAACGCTTACCTGTACTTCGCCACAAAGAAAATATGGTTCATTCTTTTACAAATCGGAAGAATTTTGGCAAAAATATACCTCATCACCTCCAATTTGGCTGAAATTTCCATTTCATATTTCCAAAGAAAAAAATATTTCCTGAGATACGGATCAAATCGGAGGTGATGAGGTCAAACAAGTGTCTAATTTGTAAAAGAATAACCCATATGCACTGTTCTAGTAAAGAATGAAAATATATTTTTAAGGCCTATTTTTAAGTCGCCATTGTTAATAAAATAATCGTATATAGCCTGTTATTACCCTATGTAATAATCACCCACAATTCTTGACAACTTAATGTTAAGTCCCTTAAATTCCGGTAAATTAAATTCAATCACAATTGGTAAGCACAGTCCGGATTTTAACTTCTAATGTTATGTACTGCCTTCAACATACTATTTTTTTGGGACTTCCTTTTCTCAGGTATTACTTCATATACTACCTCAACAAAATAATGTTTACGATTATAGTAATAAAGCCACGTTACCACATTTTTGAATGGATTTGGTATGGAAAATGATAATTCTTACATTATATTTGACGAAATTGTTATGTAGAGTAGACAGACCATCAATGGAATATATTCTAAGTAAACTACATAATATTTTAGTATATAATAAGTATATTATAACATAATTCAACCTGTTTAGTCGAAAGCCATATCTATTTACTGATTCCAAAAATAAAAACAAATAAAATGCACTTGTGATTGCGATCAAGGTGAATTGATACTTACCTAACTTCACAACCAGAACAATACAATACCAGAACAAAATCAATTATAGTTTGTATATGTAACAAGTCCTGGAGATACGGTGGAAGGACAGCGTAAAATATCTAGGGGTCACTTTTGACAAACGGCTTAATTGGTATAAACATATGAAATGCAAACGGAATAGTTGCTCTAAAATTCTAAATCTCCTTAAGCCGCCGTTTAATAATAATCGCTTCACCCACAAAAATAGAAAGTAATTATATACTGAAATAATTAGGCCAGCACTACTATATGGATGTGTAACATACAGCAAAGTCTCAAATACTGCCATAAAGCATATACAGATAGCACAAAATCTGGCTTTAAGAAAACTAATTAAGATTTCTTGGTATATTACAACAGCAGACATGCATAGAGAGCTAAGGATCGGCTCAGTAAAAAAATATATCAAGGACAGAGTTCTAAAATTATTCACAAAAGTTGAAACGTTGCTCTACTCCGCCCTAACAAACCTTAAGTCCACCTCTGGACGCACAGGAAGATATGCTGATCTACGGTCCGTCATCAGTTAGAAGAGAAATAAATGATACTGATTCTAGTATAGTTAAACTTTAGTGTGGGGCAGAGATAAGCCCCCCAGCCAGATAAGAGTAAAAGTGTGCAATAGCATTAACTCAATTCACAACAACAACAACAACATTTATTTCCATAACAAGTGCAGAATATCAGAATATTCTGTACAAATATCTGCTAAAAGTTGCGATTTTGATAGTGAATTTAAGTTAATTATGACAATTGAAAGTTGAAGGCTTTATTATTTTAATGACAATTGCAATTAAATTTTATTAATTTAATTATTTATTCATTTTTTTGTTTGGCATCATTCACATATTTAATCTCACATCCAGTCAAGTATCTGATAGTTAATTATATGAAATATTTTGTAATTATAATTTATTGGAATGCATTGTTTCACTTGATTACATTGTTATGTTCATATTTCATTCATGCAATATTTCAATAATATTTCATATCAATATCTAAGCTAAGCGGGAGAGCTGAACAAAGACTTACAAATTCCAATCAATTAAAAGGATTTACAAAGACCATTTCACGCTTTAATAATTCATAATATTTGTCAATTTCACATTCAATCATGCATAGATATTCACAACAATCAACATACAGATATACATATATATGTGAATGTAAATATTTGTAGTTATGTTTGTAAATTGATTCATTTATGAAATACTTAAACATTGTTTTCAAATTAATTTTCAAGATAAATATTTTAAATCTCGTAATACTGTAAAGCCTCTTATGGATATCTATACACAATGAACGTGGAGACATCCAGGAGTGCGGAGTAATATTGTATGCATTATTATACGGATTTGCGTATATTAATTGAAAAATATCATAATTCCTTAATTAAAAGTTATGATATTCATTTCTTAAGTAAACAATTTCGAATAAAATTTATTTTATTAAATTTTTCCTAGATAAGTTGTTAAATGAGCAATTCTATTAAATTGATTGAGATAAGAGATTCAACACTTCACATGGAAAACAAAGGGTCTAAATGGTCAATTGGATTATTTATAAAAGTGATATGTCAAAGTGACAACTTATGAGCACTTTAAATAAACATAATATTTATATATTTATCACATGCGATTGTGCAAATACTCGTTTGCAATTTCAATAAAAATTAGTAAAGAAATTTTTATATTTTAAGAAATAAAAGGTTACGTTATGTTATCATAAAAATTCCAAGTTTAAAATCTATTTGAAATTTAATTTCTTATATATTTAAAACTTCAAAGTTGAATGAATGATCTTATAGAGGCACAGAGCATTTTTAAAATTCAAACCGCCATATCTTAAGAACCCAAAGTTAAAGGTAATTTAACAAGGTGAACCTGGAGAACTACTAAGCATTAAAATACATAGCATAATTTTTAAGTAGAAAACTTCCAAGTGAGTATGATGCTTTACGAATAAGTATATATTACAATTGAGTACTAAAATGGAGGTAACCATTTTTTAACTACTATCTAACAGCAAAGAGTATATACTCTTTGCTAATAGTCACATTTATACCGAATATATAGCAGAGAGTAAAAAATGAAAAGTGGCAAAAAAACTTAGAACTTGAGCTTTGAAAGTTTGTGCAGTATTGGGTACTTGTGGAAAAACACGGTTAATCAATGCTTCTAATTTGACAGGTACGTGTTCTAAGCCTGACACTTACAGTCCAAATAAATTATATACGAACTACAAACTAATAAAAAAAAATTCGAATATTTCTTATGACCACTGATGAATTTCAATAAATTAACTAAAATTTTTGTTGTTATCTTTTCATGTCTATTCGAACCCTTCTAACTTTTAAATAGTTTATTTTCGCCACTCTCGGCTAGAAAAAATTAACATTAAAAATATAGCACAGACTTTTTTTTTTATGGTTTGTCAATTGTCTATTACAACATAAATTACCGATTATTTAAAACATTTCAGTCAATTTTTTGACTGTTTTTGAGACTAACAACATCTGTTTTGTAACAATTATTCATTTTCACAATACACAGATAATGCATGTGCCGATCCAATTAAACTGCAACATTTCAGAGAGCTGTATTTTATTATTTTAAATTAAATAATAAAAATAATAAAATTTTAAATTCGAGTTCATTTTGAATTCACAATATTATCGTTTTAATATTCTTACTCAACGTATCATGTTGGTTCACCAATGCAATATGTGGATTTTTACATCTTTTTTACCACATGAACTATAATTTTTCTAACAAAATGATCAAGTCAACTTAACTAGTATGAAGTTAGAGCATATTTTTCTGAGTGTTCAGTCTTGCACTTATTGTTGATGCAATCACGGTGGATTCAAAATAGAATTGTAGCGATGTATACTTACTTACTTTGATAGCCATTATAGACATAAGTCGTCGTTGGCCGCGTCAGTTGGTAGTATCGTCTCCAAATCGTTGGTCACCTAATCCTGCTACCGTAGATACGAAAGTCGTCTAACGCGTTTTGTACCTGCGAGTACCGAATAAAACACCTTTCTAGCTGAAGCACTTTCATTCATTCACACGACATGAATGGATGAAGCCAGCGAAGCTGCTAAATTTTGATTAACTTAACTACGTCAATGTTACGATATTGCTCACAGAGCACATCGTTCCATCTAATTCGATACTCGCCGCAAACAAGTAAGGGACCATAGATCTTCCGAAGAAATTTTCTCTTAAAAAGCTATATAGTTATGTAAATAATGGTTCAAAAAGAATTGTTTGTTTATTCACATATTTCTCTAACCACATATTAATTAATTAAATTGACCTGATCATTTTGTCAGGGAAATTTTATCTCATGTAGTAGTAAAGATATGACATCCAATGCGTGATGCGTCGTGTAGGAATATTTTGATCTCAGTGTTAGTTAAAATCAGGTTAAATCAAACAAATCACATTTTTTTGAGTGTAAACTCAAGCGAAATGTCCGAGTTAATTTGAACTTTAAAGTTGCCTAGAGTCCTGTGTTTAATTCTGTGCTTTCTGATGTACAATCAAACACAGTATATACACATATGTCTATTCTCTCCTCTTAACAACATACGGTAATTCTTACTAAAGAACCTCATTAGAAACACTTAAGTGCGTTTTTTTTTTATTTAAGAAGAGCTTCGCTGCTCCGCTTTCAGTTCATTTGCTACGGTCTTTATTTTTATAAATGTTCCACTGGTTTATTTTCCACTTCTTATTGCTATTTTATTATATTATTTTTTAAAATGACAAAATCTTAAAGCTGAACACTTAACACTTTTTTCGCACTTCGCTCAACACTTCACCAATTAATGTACTTCACATATCCTGTACCGACTTTGCCGTGCCGGTGTCGTGCAACAGCCTCACACGGAGGCAGTAGGTGTCTTTGTACTCATAAAGCACGGATGCAATACAACGTATCGTTAGCTCGACACCAAATTAAATTTTTACATGGCGCGCCAGAGATATTCGCATTGAATAAACTCATCGAAAGGAAGCATGTTGCACCCAAACTTGTTGACACAAAAATTACGAGGCATAAAATGTAGTTGAGCCGTAAATTAGTTGAGATCATGGCGTATATTTAGCACAATAACTTTCAAAGTTTTTATACGTACGTAAGCATGTCTCCTCAGTTAAATGTATCTGTGTATCCACTGAGTTGCATTGTTCTGTCGACTGTGCGCTACGACAAAAGCAAGATATCCTTTTTCAGCAGATAATAATTAACAGTGGAAAACTTTTTACAAAGGATGCACGAACGTTTTTTTCTGTTCCAACGAATGAGGTTCTTCAGCGAATTTTTCTTTATAATTTTAATTATATTTCGCTCAAACTTACTGTTTCAATATTTACCTATAATTTCGTAAGCCACGCTTCTGTGTCCGCAATTTAATTAAAAGTTGCTGTGTTCTTGAAATATTGTTATATGATGCTCACTTTGGTGAAACTTTAAAAAGTTTTAATTACGACAGTAAATGAGCGAATATCAACAGGGCTTCGCATAAATGATAACTCAGTTGAATCGTAAAAAACTTAAAACTTTATTAATAATGGCACTGCAATTTTTTCAACAGTTTAAATATAATAATATTTAATACAGAAACTATGACATTTTTGGTACAGTCAAGTGCATAAGTATATTTTTACTTTCTATGCGATTCAGAAAATTTTTTCTTAGTACGGAAAATTTTTTCTTATAATCCTTGAAGGTTTACAGAAGGTGTTCTTTTTTTCAGTTCCAAAAGTAAACTTAAATACAGTGCAGTTGCTATTGAAATTTTTAGCAATCTAATATATCTACAACTGTAGCTACACTTGCTGATGATACAGCGTTAACAACACAAAACCTTCAAGTTGCTCTCAATGCTATGTCAGAATGGTCAAAGAAAAGGAAGATAAGACTTAACAACCAAAAAACCACACACGTGGATTTTTCGTACAAAAAATCTCACAACTTTCGCTTTTCATGGATGATCAACAAATACAACATTATAATTCCGCCAAATATCTATAAGAGGCATGAATCTGGATGCGAAGCACCGATAGTGTGCTCCGATAGTACGTTAAAATTAAACGGAATCAACTGAATTTAAAATTGAACTCATTAAAATGATTGTTTAGTAGACATACGCCTATGTCAGTGGAAAAGAAAATTATGATTTACAAGAGGTATTGAGCCCTGTTTGGACAGATGGATTACAACTATCATATTGTTTAGTAGACATACGCCTATGTCAGTGAAAAATAAAATTAAGATTTACATGCAGGTATTAAGACTTATTTGGACATATGGATTGCAACTATGGGGTTGTACATCTACCTCGAATAGAGAATTAATTCAACGCTTTCAAAACAGGATTCTAAGAATCATTATTAATGCTTATGATTTGAACACATCATGATTTAAACATGCCAATGGTCGCAGATCTAATTAAATCTTACGCCGAAGCACATAAACAGAGACTTCAACACCATTTTAATGCAGAAGCATCATCCCTTCTTAATACAAAAGGATTAATGCGTCAATTTAAATGAACTAAGCCGTTTGATTTGTTATTTTAATATATTAATCATTATAAGTAATATGTTTTATTGTAACTATTTAGTTTAAAGTCGATTACTATAAGTTTCCGCCATATTAATATTGCTAATTATTTTCAGTAGACTCTTTGCAGTAGAGTCTTTTTTTTTTGATTCTCTCTATACTCTTTGCTTCCATTACTTACTTACTGCTGTCCTTCTCTTCTAAGTGGAGCATAGGGCTTCAATATCTTCAATGACGAATATCGTCTTATATTGTAATAGAAGAGGTTACTCAGAATTCATTATCAGCCGACATATATCGATCCTTGATAGACAAATGATTTTTATTCTGCTAATAACGAACATTTGAATTTAGTTTTAAAATTTTAGTATATACCAAAAACTCAACAGTTCCAGTCAGTTTAGTGTCTGTTGAAAGAAGCTCCTCAAAGTTAAAATTGATTAAGGCCTACTTCAAAAACCAAGCTATCTGTATTGGCAATTCTATCAAATGAACCGAAAATGGCACCTAGTGCAAATTATAATATAATTTTAAAAAGATTGAGTAAGGTTAAAGGTAAGAAAAATATTAGTGAACGTAAAATTTTATTATTTTTATAACTCGGTAATGAAAGAGATCTCGCAATTCTGATATCGCTGACGCCCAGGGTTACTCTAGCTTCACCGCTGATACCAAAAACTTAACATCTTATAAACTAATTAATATCGAGAGAAAACGTAGTACAAAAAGTTGCGCAAAATGTTGAAATGAACCAAAACCCGTCATGAAATCGCGAAGTCAGGATAGTCGAAAGCGTTCCCAAAAAAGAAATACTATTCTCTACGAATAGAATAGTATTGAAATTTAACAATTAAAAATAAAAACAAACTTATAATTAATTAATTAATTCAATTATTCTACAGCTGGTTTATGATTTCATTCTAATATAAACACAGCAAGTAAAATTGTTAATAAAAACTTTCATAGCAAAAGTAACAAAACTCCAGAAAAATATGCGAACATAAAAAAAGTCAAGTACGGCTTTGGATCAATTGGTTAAGGTGCGCTGATTCTGAGCTTTACATTTGGCAGGACCCGAGTTCGATTCCTGGTATTTGCAGTTTTAAAAATAGTTATTTACGAATAATTAAATGCAAGAAATATTTCCAAGGCCACTGATGATGGGTATTTGACAATACTCGAAACAGCTGTGTGGTCAGCCAAAAATTCAATTAATTAAAATAATATAAAAAATAAAATTTTTGTTGTTGTAGTTTTCTACTGTTCGAAGAAATCTCTTTACAGAAAAGAATTTGAAAATAATAAGGTATCTATTGACTTTATAACATATTATTTGATATACTCTTAGTTGCACTTCATTCACCGGAAATATCTCACTTTGTTGACTGATTCTAATTTATTCTCCAAAAATTATTAGAAATACAATTTAGAAAGTAAAGCAGTACTGAACACATAGGAAATGGGTTTTGTTAATTTAAATACGACAATAGTAAAAAAAAAAACAAAAAAAAACGAAAAACGAACTCAGAACCCAACTTCACCAATTTCATATACCAGTCAGTCAGTCATTTCCCTACGAAACCATATGTACGGACTTTCGGTTATGACATCTTTGTACGTCAAATAAGTGATAACTGTTAAAATGATGCAAACGAGTGAAAGTAACGCACGGAAATGAACAAATACCATCCAGAATGGACACAATAAACTTTTGCAAAAACTACAACAAAATATAACACACCAACGCTGGTATTGTTAAAATACATAAAACAATTACAACAACAACAATAACAACAACAAAAACAACGAAAGAAAGAAAAAAAAATAAATAAAATTGAAAAATAAGGGAAAGCACATTAAAACTCAAGCTAAGGCGGAAACATAAAAAATGATGAAATTTTCTTGAGTTTGTGTTTGCGAGACGTTGACAGTTGCTGACAATTTTGTTAGACTGGTATGTCAACAATATTGCTGCTGCCTTTATTAGAATGTTACATGTATACCTACATGTATGCATGTGTGCATATATATGTATGTATGTGTATGTAATGAAATCAACGTTTGTATTTTGCAAGTGTACCAATGCAAGTGTGTATGTGTGTATGTATGCATGCACGATATATGCAGGTAGGTAAACTTGTGGTAGATGTGAAAATAGCAACGCCACACACAAACTCCGTTTGAATATTGAACGCCATCAATTTTGAGTGAAGTTCAACGAAATTAAATGAGAATTCCTCCTTGGAAAATTAAAGTTGATACCAATCGAGTTTGTTGTCAATCTTGTTATTGTTGTTGTTGTAAGAACATTGCCAATGGGGAATTCGAAAAACTCTTAAGTGAATATTGCGTGCGCTACATTTGGTTTGGCATGATATAATACTTTTTTTTGTCTGCAGAACTAATTTTTTAATTTTATTTATATATTTCAAAATATAAAATAATTTATATATAAACTTTGAAAATTAAATTCATTATAAAAAATGTGATTTATAATTGATAAATTTGTACTTGTCTTTAATAAGTTAATCAATTAAATGGGTTTATAAATTAACAAATTAATTAAAAAAATTTTTTTGAATTGAATATACATAAGATATAATATAATTTTTATATAAATTATATATAAATTAATAATTATATTATATATAATTAAAAGTAATTTTAAAAAAACTGTTATACTTGTTTTAAATTTATGAGTTTATAACTTAATAAATGAATTGAAAATTTATTTAAAATGTTTTTAAAAAACAAAAAATATAAAATAATTCGTTTATTAATTATAAAAATTAAATTCATAACACAAAATGTAATTTATAATTATAAGTGTATATATATTTTTAATAATTATTCAATTAATTGGGTTTACGACTTTTTTTTTAAATTATATTTATATACATGAACTACTGTACAATTTATATATAAGTTATAGACGTTAAATTTATTTTAGAAAATGTAATTTAAAAAAAAGTCTTATGGATATTTTAAAGATGTTATTAAATTTATTAGGTTTATAACTTAATAAATGAATTGAAATTTTTTTTAAAATTTTTTTAAAAAACAAAAAATATAAAATAATTCGTTTATTAATTATAAAAATTAAATTCATAATACAAAATGTAATTTATAATTATAAGTGTATATATATTTTTAATAATTATTCAGTTAATTAAGTCTACGAATTTTCTTTTTTGAATTATATTTATATACATGATTTAAAAAAATATGTATGTTATATAAAATATAACATAATTTCTGTATAAATTATAAAAATTTACATTAAATTTCTATTTTATTATTAGGTTAATAATAAATTCATATTTATTTTCAACAAGTTATTCAATTTATCGGAACTATGAATTAATTAATTAATTAAAGACTTCTTAAAATCTTATTTATATATATAAAATATAATAAAATTTACACATAAATTAAAAAAAATTAAATTTGTTAAATAAAATGTAATTTAAAATTTATACTTATTTACAACAAGCGTTTATATTTATTGAGTCTGTAAATTAATAAAATTAATTGTAAATTTTTTATAATTATATTTGCACTTACATATAAGACAAAATATAATTTACACATAAATTATAAAAATTAAATTTATTATAAAAAATGTGTTTTATAATTAATAAATTCAAATTTATTTTCAATCAATTACTAAACTTAGTGGATCTATGAATTAAGAAAAAAATTTAGAATATTTTTTAAATACTACTTATATAAATGATATGCAAAATATATCTACGAAATGGATCGAAGTATCCGTAATATAAATATTTTTTATAAAAACCAGAGTATAGTTAAAATATTTTACACAAATTAATAAGAGCAATTTTTTAAAAATGTTTTATAATTTTATGTGTTAAAGGAACGACCTAATATAAGGACAATAACAATGATAAAACTTGAAATGTAATTTAAGAAGAATCTTATACTTATTTTAAATAAGTTCTTACATTTGTTGCAAATAGTTTCACAAATAACTTATTATGTGAACGAGAAAAACAAAATTTACTTGAATATTGGGGACCACGAACAGAGATACAGCAGTCAAGAAGTTTCATTTCTCCTGAACTTCCTACAGGACACTGGAGTCTAAATTGCCTTATAAAGATTACAGGTGTGGTTGAAAGTGATTCCCGTCAACTCTGTCACGAGGAGAAAGAAACATCAGAATATGTTCTATGCAACTGCCCAACGGCAGCAAAACATAGACCTGACTACCTTGGACGCGGGATTTCATATCAAATCATATAGGTAAAATTAAGTCCACAGCAATTACAAGATTTACAAATAGTCCAAAATTCTTTTAGTTGGGCTTTTAGGCGCACAATAAATTTTGGTGCATCCATAGCTTGTTATTTAATAATAATAATATTGGATATGTGAATTGAGGAATCAATTTGGTATTTACATTCATATTTTATACTGAATTTATATATTATATTAAATAACAAATATCTTATGATTCAAAGTATTTGCCATCAAAAACAACTATGGTTTTCAAACACCCAAACAATTTGTAATAAAAGAATTATTAATTTTTAATAGTAATTCAATCCAGTACCTGTTTTCTAACCGACACATACAATTGATAATAGATGGCGTCGGTATAAACAATTCTGAGTGAGAAAATATGGCATTTTATTCAGACTCTCTCTAAAATTTTTGCTATATTTTTGTTTAGAATTGTTAGAATTAGAATTGTAGAAAATCGAATCATTTATCATGAAGCATAAATTTTATAGTCAACATAATAGAGCTGCATAAAACCCAACAGTACTTCACCTGTTACAGTAATATAACCTAAATTACTATATGAACAAAGTAAATATAAATTCAATTTTATCCTGAAAAATAGTGTACTTCTCATATCCTCTGTCATTGAATAACACTTGCCAGAAGGCGTTCACTTTTGCTCTTACTTTATATATCATATATAAAATATATGTGTAATATCTCCAGTATAGGCATAAAATATATTTCCTACTTATTAAATCATCAAATTAATTTCCTTATCCAGAATATGGGGCTTATTAACAAGAATTTCATAAAGTCAATTATGTAGCTGTTGATCAGTAATAAGTATCAGAATCTGCACCTATTAAGAATAAAAATAAATATATTTCAGATTTAGGCACAGTGTAAATATACCAAAATAGTAGTAATAGGAGAAAATCGGCAATTGTGATATGACTCTTTGTATAACATACATTTTGGTCATGACCAATCAGAGCGTATAATTGCAATGACCGTTCGTCATATGACTTTCTATATAAAATAGAACCAAAACTAATTATTCAGATTAAAAATTTTAATGAAATTGTGACTAATGTGAAACAAGCAATTGCAAATATAAAAATGTATTGAAAAGCAGACACAGAATTCGTAATAGTAATACTTATAATAGTATGGTATTAAGGTGATGAATTAAAGAGGGAAAGAGAAACCATTGACACCAAATCAAACTCACTCTTATTAAGACTAAATTGCTAACAAGGTAGTCTCTAACTGATTGCTTGCCAAGAGCTATTATTCTATTAGAACACTGTAGTGTAGGTTGAATATCTGTATAATGAAACTGTCGTTTAACGCATTTAGAAATGTGTAGCTCAACAAAGCAGTCTTACTTACTTTCTTTTTTCCATTAACATTACCGATTTTCATTGTTCATATACCAATAAAAATGAAATCATTCGTAAATATATATATAAATATATATACAAATTTATATATATATATATATATATATATATATATATATATATATATATGTGTAGACAAAACAAACAAAATAAAGGCCAAAAAAACTGCTATTTTAATTTCCTCGGAGGTTTTCTCTTACACCTCTGTTTTGACATTTTTTTTGATAGGGCACATGCATATGCTCTGTGGGAAATGGGTGGTAATGGGAATGTAGCAGATGAGTGAAGCTTTTATACTTAAAATTTATATGATTGTGCCACCACATGAATTCTTAATGGCTCCACAGGTATAAAAATATGTGCTTTACAGATATTTCCACTTAAAAATTTCCAATAAGATGCCAAAGTAACAAATAAAACAATATAAACTGGAACTGTAGCTATAGGTAAATGTGCATACATCAAACAATAAGAATACCTATGGCACTGTTGCTTCTTTAATTATAAAAATACAACTTAATATAGGATTTATCTATATACTTAAGCAAAATGTAAAAAGTACATCTTTAAATTTCGGCATTAAACATTTTTTTTATGTTATAAGAAAATGAAAACGCTGTAACATCTATTGCCTATAAAAGTTTTTATGAGAAAGTATGTAAATAGTTTTTTTTTCTATATACGAGTACCACAAGATACTAAAGATATTTGGAAAATTTCATAAAACTACAAAATGCTTCTGTAGACATATTGGTACTTCAATTTTTTTTCGTTTAGTATAAGAACTAACCATCTGTTCCATTAACTTACAAACTAGAAAACAGGTATTAGTGTATATCCCTTTATTATTTCATAACTTAATTATTATAACTTTGAATTAGTTCTTCTTCGACTTTAATGGTTTTAATGAATGTTCTTGAACTCCCTCTACAATTACAATTTTGTCAAACTTTTAGCAAAAAAAAACGTTGTACTTTGAGTATACAGTCAAACTTCCATAAGTCGAACTCCTATAACTCGAATTTTCTTTAACTCGAACTAAATAGAGTGCAACAGGGTTCAGAGAGCATATTACATACAATCATAAAATAAATTTCTAACTCGAAGTCTCCATAAGTTGAACATTTTCTTTGCAAAGTGGTACTTCGAGTTATGGAAATTTCATTATATTTTTGAGTTTAAAAAAAAAAGGTTATAGGATACTATGTTTGGTTAAGAACAATTTTATGTCCAAATCATTAATAAAAATATCTTCGCATGAGCTCTCTAAAATTTCTATTTCTGCAGTAACCTTTCTGTTGGCATGCTTTTATAGGCAATTATAATCTGTTCAATTTTTTACTTTACCATCGTGGATGGGCTTGTAAAGGTTTTGTCTCTTCAATATTATCTCAAGCTTTGTGTTATTTATAAAACTATGGTTGTAACATAATAAACATATCGAGGATAGACTAATCGCCTATACATTTTTGACATTTCTGTTACAGAATTACGCCCAATACATCTATGACAAAAATGAATCTTAAAAGCGAATATCGACATGACATAAAATAACCATTTGTCCAAATGATAATTTATTTTCGACATAATCGAATTCAAGTCTTTTTAGTTAATGTCTGATCATTTAACTAAATGTAAAATAAAACTGGCAATAGCAAATAAGTTTATATTAAAAATACTTCAAGCCCATTAAAGGCAAATCAACTTATTACGTTCATATTGTAGGTTGATATAGATATAAAAAACTAAAGTTAATCAGAATTATAATTTCTCCTTTAATAATTCTTATGTGTATAATTTTATTAAAGTAATTTCTAAATAGTAAATCAAAGGATAGAAATCAATTTATCCAGTGCTTTCTAACAATTTCCAAATTCTGCCCAGAGCCCAAATAAGATCTGCCCAGAGCTTCCTAATCGAATCCTATTGTTTTTAATGTAAATATTTTAGAATGCTTAATTATTTTTATGTAACAGCAAATCCAGTCAGATAATGATTGCATCATTAGTTGACATTGTATCATGGAGGATTTAGATAAAATAGCTGTGGGAAAATACATTATAATATTATTATAAACAGTTTTTACTTATCTAATAACAAAAAAAAAACACTTTTTATTTTCAAGAATTGAATAATTTTTCAAAAATTTATTTTTATGTAATAGAAATTTTAGTTATTTAAAACTAAAGGTATAATTAGATCTGTTTCATATATTCAAAATTCTATATTCAATGTTATATTTATTAGACCCTACATATAAAAATTTCATAATTAATCAAAAATTTAAATTCTCGGGAAAGAAAACATTTTATATAAAGCCAATACGTGCAATTTCACATAGTCTGCTCGATGGGGACTATCCATATTAAACGTCTCATAAATCAATAAAATTTCAGGTCATCCAAGAACACTAGCATTAGAAAAAAATATTGAATAGAGAAAACTGAGTTCAACTAACAGTCACACAAAATTGGAATTGTTTTATTTTAAGAATGTTGATATGTATTGAATTTATATAACACTGTTTGCTATAACAGCACTAAAATTTATAATATTATGAAAATAATATATGATGTCTAAATATTCGACTTTTCCATATTTAGCTTATATATGCTAGATGCTCTATGTTTTGATAAAAAACCAACTATAACAGTATATAAGCTGCTCAAATGGTTTTCATTGAACGTAAAGCTAACGGTTACTATGATCTTGGCTACAGGTTCGTTATAAGTGGACAGAGAATTGATATGTACCGAAGTCTGAGTATGGCAAGACTATCACAGTGATACAGAATGTGTTCTGCTGTTTCCTTTTCTTCATGACAAAGTCTTCAACTATCGTCCATTCTATAGATATTTGTGGCTCCGCAATGTATAGTGAGAAGCACTTTGACAAGTCGGATGCTTTTTCTGTTCAGCATTAGTAGCTTAATCTACTTTGATTAAGTCAATCAATACTTCTATTAAACAATAAAAGAGTAAATAATCTGCATATACGATTTTTATTCACGTAATTTGATTCTAAATTTATAAAATTTATATTTTATATAATGTTCAATATTTGGCATTATTACCATAGTTTCTTCGTTTCTTTGTGAAATACTTGCATTTAATGATATCTATAATAATAAGGCCATGAAATGCAATGTTATCATATAAATAAGTTACCAATTCGCATAAATCAAATTATATCTCCAGTCGCAATAAACGTAACCGATAGTTTATCGTACTCGCATGTACTCGTACATAAATAGTAGTTGTACTCATGGTAGTAAATCCGATAATTCAATTCTGCCAACAAATTGCAACTGACAGATTAGGAACACACAAATGTCATAACACCAACCGAACGCAGGCGGGTTGGCGTACTGACAAACATACTCCTATTAACAGTGTTACATTCATATATACGTCATACGTAGGGAACTTACACGATGTATTTATGCACATAAATATTATTGTATATAAACTTATATAAGTATATCCGGCTCGGAGAATATGTACGAGTACGAAGGAAGATGTGTGCTATATGATGCTTCAATAGACGAAATGAAGTTCAAACGGTAAAAGTAGTTATGACTTGGATGACAAGGAATCATATAAAATGTTAAAAGCAAATATACCCCAGAGGACCAAAAAAATGTGGGGAAATATAATAAACATTTATGTTGCCTGTAATATGAACGACTGCGTGCGAGAATCGAAAACTCGGAAGTCTGTTAGATAAACGCATATTCAGCAAAGGATATCAGCATGCTTAGGATGTAAGCAATGATGAAATTATGCCGAATATTTGCACACATTACAGAAATAACGAGCATGCATTAGAAAATAACACAAAAATTTAATATAAATCAAAAAGAGAATGTGGCAAGCTGAATTACAAATAGACAGACAAACAGACAGACGGACAGACGGACAGACAGACAAACAATCAGGCAGATAGGAGTATCTTTCATGGAGTTCTTATGCAGAGGTAACACAGTATGAAATTACATGAAATTTGCCTAAAAATTTATGACATTTTAAAGTTCACAAAAGAGTTTAAAATAAATATTTCTGACGATTTTCAGATACACAAAAACTTACTGAATTTGTCGAAATTCAGATGGAAATACTAAAAGTAAAATCGTATTCCGGTCTCGTTGAGAATGAAAGAAAAATATTTAAAATGATAATGAAATTAAAAACGAAAAAGTATACAAAGCCACTCAACTTCAATTTAAATGTCATTTGCCAAATATAAAATTTATGTCACGGCTTCTGTCAGTCAAGTAAAGAATTATTTCGGTAATGCGAAATCAAAAAATCGCAAATGGGAATATGATAAGTTGACAATTCACGAAGAAGAGATATTTGGAAGAAATCAATTTGAGCGACAAACATATTTACTTTAAACTAATATCGCAGTAGCTAAGCTTAAACTAAAACTTTATAAACTAAAAACTTTTATATTCTTTACATTTAAAAAATATCCAGTAATTAATACCTAGGATCGTCCCAGAATGCAGTGGAGTGATGACTAGTTCTCTTTGTATTCGGTTTTACGAAGTGTTTGAAAAATCCGATTATTCGGATAATAAACGAAGTTTCCGGAGTTGGAGTTTTCGTAATACCAAACACACAAAATCGTACAAACAACAACAAAATCAATCATCTCTAAAAAAATTTGAGTTTTATTGTGTGATACACGTTCATTTGCATTTTGAGCTCTCCCTACTTCTGCTCACGAAATCTCTGAATAATTTCACTGCAAAGAATAATCGCAAATCCAGATATTCGAAGACTCCGGATTTACAAAAGAATCCGTTTTTACTTCAACTCAGGAGACTTCTTTGCAATCGGATTAATCGAATAATATAATCTTTTCAGTTTTTAAAATATCCAAATAATAAGAACAGCACTGGTAATGACGTTAAAGCTGATTCATGAAAGTTGCAAGTTCAAAATGGCATATAGTAGCACACTGTCCATTGATATAGAAAAGCATAATTAAATTAGCTTGTGCCGGCGATTCAAAGGAATCTACTCTGGCCTATAGATCTATTGTACAATCGTGCGCAGCAGAAAATGTTATTTAATGGGAGGTCTTGCAGTTGACCAAGATCATCTAAAAATGAGGCCTCCAGAGTAGTTAGGCAGTGTTGTACAAGAACAAAACAGATGAGAGGAACTATGAAAGTGAATAGTGAACGTTCTGTCAACAATTGCGACAGATATAATCAAAAGAAAGATTTAATCTATTAGCATGTTTTCCTAATGTGCAATGAACTGTGAGTAAACTAATCATAAGACTGATATTTCTACGGTGGATCTCAATGAGAGTATTGAAATTGCATGCAAATTCCTACATATCGTTGAGTCTCCCTATCTTTTATTAAAAAGTTCAGCACAGAACGAACTCAGAAATAGTTTACAAGCCTGAAGATCAAACAATCAAATTATAGAATAATATTAAAAATAATATTATATTACAGAATTTTTTATCGTAAAAGTTTGTTATATGAACTTCACTGATTCTAAGGACTGTCAATAAAATACTCGTATTTATAGCACTCATTATATCTAAAAATAAGTTTTTAAATAAGTTAAAAAAGTGTTTATGTATTTTGACTCACAAATAAGATATTGATATTGGGAATGATCAGTTAGAACCCATAAAGTAATGAAGTACGGACTCTGACTATTTTAAGTATTAAAATTGTTTTCGTTTTAGGTAAACTATAGATCTACTAATATTTTTTTTCCATTAAAAAAACTTAAATTTGAAATTTAGACCTAATTAGATAATATTCGAAGTAAAGAAAACAGTTCCGGATTTACAATATAGATAAAAAAATACAAAAAGCCTAACCGCTATTTCCCTATTCCATGAAAGCATTTACGTTTAAAATTTGGACCTTATTATATAATACCTTATAGATGTGCGAACTCATCAAAATTCGCAAGAAAAGCAAGAAACGCAAAAAAGACATCCTATAAAAATGCTTGTCTACTAGACAAAAATTATAATCTGATTGCTTTGAATACCCGTTAAACCTTATATGATTCTTCTAAAGGAAATATATGCATTAACACATCTTATTAAACTCACTTATCATCTATCTCCAACATTCAAGAGGGCTGTCATACAAAATTGCGACTTAAAGCCGGGCTGAGCTTTTGACAAATAATTAAGCGTTTAGTTGAAAAATATCGGTTGCTCTTAAATGAAATATAATGACCGAAATAAATGAAAAAGATGTTTCGTAAAATTTCTAATATTTTTTAGGAGAGTATTGACCCCAATATTTATATATGTCTGCTTTATTATGTTACGTTACATTTTTCCATATACTTTGATTATTGGCAGTACACATTTTTTTCTGTTCATCTTTTTTCCACATTTTATTGGGAACTTTGATTAAAAAAATTTTGACAGAAAGACCAAACAATTTCGTATTCAAATAAAATTTTTCAAACAACATAAGTGGTTATAGATATTATCTGTATATACTCTAAATATTATTTAATCTGCCTTAGTTTTGGTTATCATTTTAAATAATAACGAAACTCAAGAGCAAATTAAAAATCATAACAAAAATCAGCTGGAAATTTGAAATTAGATTTACAGGGCAATTCTAGCAACAATCTTTTTGCTCACCACACTCAAAAAATTACAAAAGATCTATCGCATTTCAAGAAATAAAAGCTCTTTTCGGTCTTCTTATAGATCAAATAAAAGATATGTTATTGAGTAGATCTTTCGGTTGTCGGCTAAGATTTCAGCAATTAATTCAAAAACGAATTTTTGAATTAAAATACATATACTTTTCTTGATCTTCATAGAGTTAATGGAAACTACACAAATTAAAGTGAGCACTTTAAAAATAGAGCTAATCATAAAATTGTTAAAAAATATATGAATTTGCATAGGAATAATTTTAACTTTTTCAAAATAAATTAAATTAATTAATAATTATAAACTAATAAAAGAATTATCTTATTTATAAAAACATGTTCGATTTACTGAAAACACAATGCCATATTCAAAAAATCTCAATTGTGTATATTAAAATTTGCACGAGAGTTTTGTTTATAATTTTAGCTATTATTTATGTAATTTTAGCTGTCAATTGTTGTTGCTTTCAATGCAAAATAAAAATTTTTGACAGCATAAATTACAAACAAAACTCTCGGGTGTATCTAGTATTATTTACACAAGTTTTTGAAATTGAACCCTTTGCATAAAATTCTCCAACTGCTATGGGGAAATATTGTGTAGTATTTAATAATATATGTACACATAGCACATAAAAGCAAACAATTTCTTTTTGTACTTCCCATTTGTGTCATAATTAGCTTTTATCTTATATATTTTGTTTTAATTGAGCTCAAAAACATACACAAAATTAACAAAATTAATAAACAAAAAACACAAAGTGAGAATGAGAGAGTTGCATGTGTAGCCGATGTAAAAGAAAAATAGAAATTGACCACTTTGTTGACAAATTCTGTGTGAAAATTATCCAAAAACACAAAAGATTATGTAGAACGTGATCCTGTGGAACCTGTTTTGTGTGTGATAACACAAATTACATTCAATAATGACCGCTGTATGCTTTGTTGCTTTTTTTTGTTCTAAAGGTGTGGTGAGTTTCATTGATCTGCTTCGCATTTTAGTTGCTGTTTCGCTTATAGCATTGTTGTGCTTTGCAGTATGTAAATATCATTCAAGTATAAATTGTAAATCCAAATAAATTGGATTAAATTACTTGTGCTTTAAAAATTGAAAAGGAAATTATAATTTATTGAATTAAACAAATACGATTGTGAACGAAATTATTAGTTATTACACAGAAATGGTTGCAGTGCTGCAGTAACAATGTTTGTTGAATATTTTTGCATATGTGTGTGTGTATATTCGTTTGCGCAAATAAAATTTTTAACTTGTATTATAAATTATGCATTCATTTGATTATCAACTAATATTAAATTTAATTTGCATATAAATAAAATTATATTATTAATCAAATGAACATGTGAATTATATGTATTTTCATTAACGTTCCCAGTTTTGTTATTGCAATGGAAAATTTGTGCAAAATAATGCAAAAACTATTGTTTTTTTTTACTTTGTTGTTTTTGTGGTTTTTACATGCATTAGTTTTAGTTGAAACAAAAAAAAAACAAAAAATACTTAAATATTTTTATATATTAAATAAAGATTTATTGTTTGAAATTTATTTTGAATATTTTTTTTTTAGACCGTGGAAGATCTTGAGAATCGTTGTATGGAAGCAGGCGTTGAAATCGTCACAAGACAATCATTTCTTTCCGATCCAACTGATGCAGTGCGTAACTTGAGACGCCAAGATGCGCGTATAATTGTCGGTTTATTTTATGTGGTCGCCGCACGCCGGGTTCTATGTGAAATGTATAAACAACAGTTGTATGGACGCGCCTATGTCTGGTTTTTTATTGGTAAGTCAGAGATATAAAATATTAATTTAAAATTAATGATAAAAATTAATACACAATGTCCCAAAGGGTTGATAAAATAATATCCAATTGTTTCTTTAGTATTGCGCTTAGATAGTTTTTTATTAAAAGTAAACTTAATAATAAATTTCTTAGCTATTTAATAATTAAATAATTGAGTAATTGAGAAAATTAAAATGATTTCTTAATTTTGAAATTGATAAATATCAGTCCAAAATTTCTTTTATAAAACCTCATTTAATTATAAAAAAATTGCTTAAATGATCATTTATTTGTTTAAAACCTATATGTCTTATTCTATAATGAAATATTATCTCAAATGTCTAAAAGATTTCAATTTAAAATACTCAAAGCAAAAAAAAACCAGATTTGCATTTTATAACAAATATCGTCTCTGCTCTTACGGCCACCAAATTGTTAGCGCGTAGGTCTCTGCGATACAACAACTATTGTCTTGCCTCAAATAGATTCTGTTATGAAAATGAAAAGACAATGCAGTCTTCAAATATCTAAGGTACAGCTTTTCTTCCCTAATACTTGGTACTTAGAAATTGAAAATTAATAGAAACAAACTATTAAAGATTTAACTAAAAGAGTAGTCTGTTTGAAATCACAACCAAATAAGTTTCACAAGAAGTTCAATAGATCTAACTGTGGGCATAGTACACAAAGGTCTTTTAGATATACATACTTTCTTTTGCGATAAAATCAAAAATCTTGTTTCTATGCCTGTTGTTTTTGTATAGTCTGTAGCTATTATTTATCTTCTGCACCTTATCATATTAAATATATCGTCTTCATCAGTTAAATTTTCATTTTGTGACTACATTACTGGATTTAGTTAGGTGTTTGTATTCAATACAAACACTTGGCAGAGTCCAAGTTCCTCGGTCAAGTAAGCTCGGTCAAAAATTCAATTGATTGAAAATAATACATTTTTGTTGTTGTAGTTTACTATTCGTACTGTTCGAAAAATTGCTCTATTATTAAATATATTATATTATCAATATATTTTATAACTATAATATTATTATAGTCCAATAATATTATTATAGTCCAATAATATTATTATAGTCCAAGTTCCACCTTTGGTACCTGCAGTCTCAAAAAACTATTTGTGAATAATTTAATATAAAAAAGAGCTCCAAAAAATCACTGTTGACAATACTCGAAACAACTATAAGGTCGGTCAAAAATTCAATTTATTAAAAATACATTTTTGTTGTTGTAGTTTACTACTCGTACTGTTCGAAAAATTTCTCTATTATTATAATATATATTATGTTATTATATTATATTATTATAATATATATTATGTTATTATATTATATTATTATAATATATATTATGTTATTATATTATATTATTATATTATATTATTAATATATATTATAACTAAAATATTATTATTGTGTTATATTACATAATTATAATATTAATTATGCATATTCATTTTTAATGTTATTATATGTATAATTATTTTTATGTATTATATGTATAATTATTATACAATATATTAATTAAATAGATTATATGCTTATTATTATTATATTATATTCTAATATATTATTATATATTATATCGTTTGTTGCATATACCTTAATAATAACTAAGTTCTTAAATCCTATTATTGAAGCTGTTGAATATTTTTCTTAGTGTTTTTGCCTTTCCTTAGGTTTGGTATGATTACGTAGACTCTGTACGCATTTAATTAATATTCGCTTTGGAGAATTTTTGTAAATGAAATAGCGCAGGTGCTCCGTTGAGAATGTAGGTTGATAAACGTCTTCCTTTATTTCCGGTCATGTTAAATGAAATATTTTCGTTTAACTTTGCCGGAATAAAATACTTAATCTGATTTTGAATAGATTTGTCGCATTTGCAGCATTTTAGCATGTTTTTCGCATATAAATCTTATTTTTTTTTCTATTCCAAGAAAAGATTCTTTTTGCAATTTACTTAATTTATATGAAAATTAAACTTATTATCTTGTCATGCTGTTTCGCTTCTTCTGTCTCAAACATTTATCTTTTTTGTGCGCTTTGAATGTGTATTTAGAATTTTTTCTTGTCTCGCTAATTTCTATTACGAAACTTTTTACATTTCTTACTAAGGACAGTGTTCCTTCCCAAATATTGTAATCCTTTTGGCTTTCATCCATCGGTGTTTTGGGTGTTCTCACTTATTTTCGTAATAATTTTAATTTGGCATTTGGTCACGTTTCTCACGTTTTTCACATAAATTTCCAAATTAACCTTTGCCACTAAATGTATGTGTACACCAACCGAAAATGCTGTTTTCCATTTGGCTTAGCTTAACTGTTAAGCTAACTTCAATATATCAATAGACAAGCATACATACCTACATACAGAGATCGCATATACCATTCCCATGTAATCGCACCGAATAATGTTGTAAGGCGGAAAGTAGTTCTGTAAATTTTTGGTAGCCTAAATAAGTTGCTGATGCTTGAGAATTCATTATAAGCTTCTGTTGAAACTGAGCGTTGTGTTGTAATCTTTGTGAAAACGACAGTGAAACTGTCAGAATCTCTAATATAATTTTTGGTTTCCACTAAATGTTACTCAAGTGTTTGTAAATTAAATTGTGACGAGAGACGATTAGAAAGCACACTTGTTGTGCAATAGATTCGCTTGGTATCCTTTACTCAAGTAAATTCTACCTTAATTTAATATGATTGATATGCAAGTGAGTTGAGTAAGGGTAGGAGTTTGTAGAAGGAAAATCTTCTTAACAGCTTTGCTGCGGTTTTCCCACGAGCATTAAGTTACTACTTTTCTGTTAAGTCTCGTCACAATTATAAGACAACAGAAACACTTAAGATAAAAATTCATTGTTCTGCCTATTAAAACACAATGCTTATGATACTAACAAAAAATGTTTGAAGAGATGAACAATTCCATTGGCATTTTATTCGAACCAAACAAATCTTATGGTCAAAGTATCAGATTGGATTATGTTGATATGTTATCAAAATGAAACGTGATGTTCTTCTAATTTCAGTGGTCAGTCAACCAAAAGACCAAATAAGTTGATCATCTTGCAAAGCTACTCACTGTAAATATCGAGTGATGGTAATTTGTATTTTACTTAGTTTCGTTAAAATTTAAGAATAGGAAATACTATATACAGTAAAAATATATTATATAGGGAAACTCATGTTGAACTGACAACGCTATTGGGTAGATAATTATTTATTTAGGTAGAGACACAGTTCATAGCTTTTTTATAGCGTATTTACTTTAAAGCTCAACACCACAATTTTCTTAACACACGTATCACATATACCTCCATTGGAGTCCCAGGAAATTCCGCCGGTACCCATTAAAACTAGATGTTTTGATGTGTTTTTCTGCTTGGGAGGATGTAAGTTCTATCTAACGCCTTCAATTGTTTTTTGGGGTACAGCACACAATTGAAAAATACAACTACACATCGGATAAAAGTCATGGATACTGTCACTTTACACTCGCAACTTTGGGTTTTAACCTCGAGACAAGCATAAAGTGACTAAAGATGATAAAACCTTCTTTCATATAACAAATTTAATTACTTGTCTATAACTGCAAGTTACGTATCATTGCTATTTAATAAGTCGGTAATAGATAAAACGAAGTAATTTATTGTTTTCTTTTACATTTATTATACTCTATACCTACAGTTGCTGCTATTATATTCTAAAAATTGTACATATTTTGGAAAAGAGATTTCTTGTAATTGTAATTGTTTTCCAAAAATATAATTTTTTCAAATTTAGAATTAAATAACAATCAGATGAAGTCTGTTATGGTCAATACGGTAGATATAGTAGCACATTATATGGCATAATTTACCTTAATCGTATAATTTAGATAAATCTAGCCCGCTAGGTATTAAGGCTGTCTGCTCTCATTTCTCTCCCCTGATCACTGGAATAAAGTTTCTACATTGCTGTAGAAATCTTTTACATTCATTCCTAAGAGGTGGTGGCTTCAAGTCTCAATCGTATAATTTAGCGATTGCAACCGCTAACGAATGACTTAGGGCTTTGTCGTTTTGATGTTTATTTTGCTAGTACGGTTTATTTACTATTTATACAGACTAAAACGCCTTATCTTTGTTTATTATTGTTTTGTCTTATGATAATGATGCAATTATATTTTGTGTCATGTTATGTAGATTCTAAAAACTAAAAACCATAATCTTTCTAGTTTATGGAATTGTTAAGGCCTTTTTTGAAGTAGTCAAACATCATAAACAGAAGCCATAAAGAACACTTTTATCAGGAAAAGTCCTTTATTCCCATTTTTTTTGTTCCGGAATATAATTATAGTTTTAAATTGACTCAGTAACTCTAAAAGCAAGCTAAAAACTTCGCAAACAATCCTTAGAAGTGATAACATGAGTACGTTTATAATCTCCACTATGAATAAACGCAGCACCCATTTTATTGACAAATTTTTCTTATGCAAGTGTTTTTGTAAATTGTTATTAACAAATAAATAATTTGTTATTTTTACTACATCAGTAATCTCATTGGATTTGATTTCATTAATGTTTCGCCATAGAATATGAAGAGATACTACGTTCCTTATTAAAAGCCTATTTATTTAATGAACAACTTTTAATGAAATTATTAATTTTCTTTGCCGTAAAGATCATGCGACAAAAAATTTTTAGATTTAGTTCTAACCATGGGAAAGATATACAGAGTCTTATCTGTTAGATATTAATCGTGTTCTGTTTGACAAAATGCGAAGTAATAAGGATGACTAATATTAGCACAATAAAAATCTTAAAATTAACAAAAAATTATTTTGTTTTACACATTTAAGTGTAGATATATTTATTTATAGATTCGATTCTTTCTAATAGAAACAGTATGTTGCAATTAATATTGTTTGTGTTTACTGATTCTTAAGAAAGTAATTTAATGCTTTCGATTATCATTCCAAGAAAACAATTCGAAACTAAATTTTTTTATAATTTTGGATTCACAACGGAGCTCCAGCTTCTTTAATCATAAAAGGTTATCGTATGTGATCCACTTTTCTATATATTTTAAAGATGGCTGGATTTTGTTTCGACTTATTATTTGAGCTTTTAAATATTTTTGGATATTCTAGTCTTGTGTTGAAAAAGCTGCTGTCGTTTGTTGGGTTGTTGTAGCACGTTTTGAGATGGCTCATGGTTGGAATATATCCACATTTGGCGCATGTTGGTTATACATCTCTTTTGAGCAATGTTTTTGTTATACTCAAGAGTTATACTCTTGAGTATAACTGTTTTGTATTTGATCAGTTTGAAGTTCCTTTCAGTACACTTCAGATGAACAAAAATGTGAACTATATTTCAGATCCAAGTTCCCAGAACACAACAAAGCAGTCCTGATTGGAATTAGAATATAGTATATTAACTGTTTACACTAGTGCAGTATTTCTCCATTTATTATAATCAAATTATAGTTTTAAATTTTTTCATAAATACTATAATATTAGCTCAAAAACATAAAGAAGGATGTCAGACAATTGTAACTATTATATATCAAAAATAACTAAATTTATTGTTTTCTCAAAATTACTGGAATTAATCAATATTTTCAGAAGTGTACTACGTAGCATTACAAGAGGCACCTATATAGTGATATCCTTACTTATTGAAACTATTGTTCCAACCACATATCTTCATACGACTCATGAAGAAGTTGGCATCAGATCTTCTATACTGAAGATTCTTAATAAAGGAACAATGGGTTGGCCCAAAAATCAGATAAGTCGATTAGTTTGCTATCTATCGAGTAAATAAAGAATTAGTAGATGCAGCTAGCCATTTTAAAATCTAGTGAACAAAAAAATAATTTTTTAATTTAACTCTTAGACTCGTTTAAGTTAAAAAACTTTATTTATTTAAAGAATAAAACAATTTTACAAACTTCCGTTATTTTTTCTTAATTTCAAAACTTCCACTTAAGTGTTAGTTATAATTTAATTTATTTCAATGAATTAAAAAAAAAGTTAAATATTTTTATCGAATTTCAATTAATTGTTATTACGACTAATTTACAATAAATTTACTGATAATAATAAAACATATAATAAGATATTTTTTTTTAATTAAAAATTGCACTTATTAATTTGTGTTAAATATTTTAATTATATTTTGATTTTTATTTTAAAAATTATTTACACTACAGGAATTCGGTCAACTCTATAGACCATCGAATTTCACAATTTTTTAGGTTTGAAAAATAATGCAAGTATCTGGCGTTAGATCCTTGCTTTTGAAACTTCCAGTTAAGTGTTGGTTACAATTTAGAAAATTATAGAAATTTAGTTTAGCTTTCTAAGGAACTTGCTTACTGCAAGTTAAAGTTTCAGTTGACAAATCATTTTAATTGTGAGTTCCTGTCGCATCTTTGACATTTAACACTTCGTCTTGAGTAGAATGCCTCCTCTTGTGACTTAAGAGGAATGCCAGCCTCTCAAATTCCCGACTTGTGCAACCCACATTCCGACGCACAACCACAGTTGTTATAATGATTATGGGTGGGAAAGTTTTGCTGGTATAAGATTTAAAATATGACTGCAGTTTAATACCCCAATAATTATTATTGTGCTCTGTTTTAGTTTACCTCACAATCTATTGTTATATGTTTTTTCTTAGATTTAACTCAAAACAAAACTTTGGGTAAAACAAAAGACCATTTTGAAAACTTCTTTGAAAAGTTTTGCTTAGAAAATAGACAGAAATTCCGAATTTCATTGGGATTAATCTAAGCAATTTCGTACTAAAGCATTTACATTGGTTCTTGTCTAAAATTACTGAGTACTCACAAATATATTTTAAGCCTTATAAGTGCAGTTGAAAAGTGAAAAACTTTTGCAAATGCAAAACAGGAAGAAAACTAAACTTTTGAGCCACAAAAAAAAAATAAGAAAAAAGTAAAAAATATAATAATATGAAAAGTGGTTTTCTTCTTACGCATTATTCTTATTATTTTGAACTTATCGTTGTTTTTTTGAGTATATATGGTATATGCATAACAAAGGAGAATCAACGAAATCTAAAGCTTGTATCTCAGACATTTGCAATAACGAACGCAAGTAATCCCAACAAAAACCACTTAACGCATAACGCATTGGCGTATATGCAAGAAATATTAATGACCGTCGAAATCCACTTCCGATAAACACAACATATAGGGACGAAAAAAGAAAACAGAATCGTTTTTCGCACTTGCGATGTTCCGATGTTCTTGTTGCAAAATTAAACAAATGAAATGTTGTACCACAGCAATTCATTCGACGCCGAAGCAAGCTAAGTCGTGCCAAGTGATGTCATGTTATACGAATCCAAATCCTAACCAATTCAATCTAAGCCAAGCTAAAACCAACCTAACCAAACTACGCGTATGCAGCAATTCATGAAGACAGCACAACCAGACTAACGATATTTTAATGCAAACAAACACTCGCATACGCGCGCACAATGCGCCACTTTTTGCATATATACAAAACGCTGCAGTAAAACTTTCTAATCCGTGGAACAGGAAAGACTTTAAAGGCATTCCACTTCTATGCCACAATAGTAGCAAAGTGAACTGCTGAGTGCGTCGTATTCGCCTCGACTTGAACGCTGCGATATAAAAGTTTCCGAGATCCTCGTACGCGCGCAAGGATGGAGGAAGAGTAGCTGGCAAGACTAAAATACCAATGTTGCCTCTTATGCTATATTCCTTGTAAAGTTTTTAAACCGATTAGGCGAACAATTTCTGATTTTGTATGGGAACCTTCTGAAAACACTGTTAATTTAAGCGCGAGCATTGGCATCGGAGAAGGAACAGGAGCAGGAGCAGGAGTAGGAGTAGGACTGGAGTTGGAGTGTGTGAGCACATAAATTTAAATTTTTTCTAAAAGTAACAAGATAAAGTATTCGTATATATGTGCGTTAATGTTCTTATTAATATCGTAAATTTCAACAATGAAACTATTAATTTTCATTTAATGATTTTTATTCCATATTCGCTACTTTATTTATCGTTACAAACATTATCCAGAAAATAGCATTTTAATTGTGCCATTAAATTTTATTTAATGCCTTATTAGAATCGAAATATAAATAATTGTATGTATTAAACTTAGCTTAAAGATAAATACTAAAAATTTTCCTCAGACGATTCATCTATTTTCACGAATCATAGCTCGCAGCAACAGAAATCATTACAATAAATCGTTTCATTTGCCTTCTATTAGTAATGGTAATTACTTTTAATAGAACATTAAAGTTATACTTATAACATTTAATTTAAAGCATTTAATTTAAATCTTAAGCATTAAAGTGCACTGTTGCTTAACAGATTCTTGAAATGCGTTAAATTTATATTAAAGAAAATAAAAAAACAATTTTTTACAGATCAATTATTTGGTAATTATTTATCACATATTATTAAATTTTCTAATTAAAGTTATTTTTTTTTTTTTTTTTTCAAATAAAAAATAAAGATATATACAGACATATTCAAACAAGAGTCATGAAAGAGTTAAAAGATGACATGAATTACAGAGTATATTACTGCATCTATGATGCGGTCCAAAGTACATATTAGTGTCAGACAAGTGTCATATTAGTGTCCTATTACCTTTATTAATTGCAGTGGACATTTAAAATAGTAAGTCGTTAGTCCAATAAGAATGGATGACATGAATACCACTAGTTAGTAACTAGTGTCATTCGATACTAATCGAATAATTCCCATTCAATACTAATCGAATGATTCCCATTCGATACTAATCGAATGATTTCCATTCGATACTAATCGAATAATTCCCATTCGATGCTAATCGAATAGTTCTCATTCGATACTAATCGAATAATTCCCATTCGATGCTAATCGAATAGTTCTCATTCGATACAAATCGAATAATTCCCATTCGATACTAATCGAATAATTCCCATTCGATACTAATCGAATACTTCCCATTCGATACTTATCGAATGACTCCCATTCGATACTAATTGAATGGTTCCCATTCGATACTAATCGAATAATTTCCATTCGATACTAATCGAATAATTTCCATTCGATACTAACCGCATGATTCCCATTCGATACTAATCGCATGATTCCCATTCGATACTAATCGAATAATTACCATTCGATACTAATCGAATGATTGCCATTCGATACTAATCGAATGATTCCCATTCGATACTAATCGAATGATTCCCATTCGATACTAATCGAATGATTCCCATTCGATACTAATCGAATGATTCCCATTCGATACTAATCGAATGATTCCCATTCGATACTAATCGAATGATTCCCATTCGATACTAGTCGAAACATTCCCATTCGATACTAATCGAATAATTCCCATTCGATACTAATCGAATGATTCCCATTCGATACTAATCGAATAATTCCCATTCGATAATAATCGAATACTTCCCATTCGATACTAATCGAATGACTCCCATTCGATACTAATTGAATGGTTCCCATTCGATACTAATTGAACGATTCCCATTCGATACTAATCGAATAATTTCCATTCGATACTAGTCGAATGATTCCCATTCGATACTAATCGAATGATTCCCATTCGATACTAATCGAATGATATCCATTCGATACTAGTCGAATGATTCCCATTTGATACTAGTCGAATGATTCCTATTCGGCACTAGTCAACTGATTCCCTTTAAATTACGTTAAATTACAACTTATAGAAAAAAATATAAAAATAATTTTCAATTTTTAAAGATTTAAATAGTCGTGGTGCTTAAATAGTTTCTATTTTAATATGAAATTATGTATATTTCTCATAACTTTTATTAGGTGTTTTTACATTTACTGTTGAAAATTGACTAAAATGAACTTCATAATAATTTATCAGGTATCCTTTCTTCCTCTCTTTATGCTCATTTAAAATTTAGAGGTCGTAACCCTTAGTTTAGTGAAACTGATTTTGGTTTATATAAACAAAAACAAATCTGACTTCAATTCTAAAACAAATTTATTTCTTAATTTATTTAATTGCTTCAAATTTTACCAATTCAAAAAAAAAAAAACAAAAAAAAACGTGTCAGTCGGTTTTGATTCAATTTAAAGTCATTAAATTCTTTTAAATGCATTAACAAAATAAATTTACTTCTAACCTACTAATTACGAAACTTTTAACCCTTAAGGAGAGTTCGTACCCTTATTTACACACCCCCAATTTCCTCAAATAAACAAGAAATAAAAGCACCAAGAAAATGTGTTGAGGAAAAACAATAAATAAAGTTTTTCATCAAAATGTACATACACACATAGATACATACATATATATTTGTATAAATGTTGCCATATACTTACATACGAGTATATTTATTATATATACATACAATTATATATAAAATGTTACTTTATATACCATTGTGTGTATGTGTGTAAGTATATAAAAATATCCAAAGAAAAAAATTGGGAACAAATTCAAAACTTTAATTTATTTGTTTAAACTTTTGCGTAGTTGTTGTTGTTGTTGTAGTTGGTGCTGTTGTGGTTGTTGTGCCCTGCTTGCTATTATTATTGTTATTATTGTTGCTCATTTTCTTGTTGATTTTGCAGTTGTTTCTTCTGGGCTGTTTTTGCTCTTGCTGGTTCCTGTTACACGTTGTTTGAAGGGGAGAACCCAGTTTCTGGTGCAAGTGGGTCTGTGCAATCCGAGCGAACAAAGTAAAAGTTTGACATTTCAAAAACGTTCAAGAATGATATGAAAATGTAGAGAAGTTTAAGTGAAAAAGTTAAGATAAGCAGCAATAAAGAAACAAAAAGAAAAAACAAAAAAAAAAAAAACAAAAAAAATTGATGCAATATAAAAAAGGAAGAAGAATATTATGAACAACAACTCTTATATAAGTGCAAATAAAAAGTCTGACTTATCAACAAAACTTAGCCTAAATATCTTTTCTTTTTTAAACGTTTTTAAAACGAAACAAAAAAAGGAAAAAAGTCATTTTAAGCAAAAGAATTGGTTCCTTATCGCAACTCTGTGGTTACTAGTGGTACACTAAGTTTGTTTAATTTACTCCCAATGGCGACTAAGACAGAATATTAAACGTTTGTGAAGAAATTGGGCATCTTTATGCCATAATGATTTATTTTAACCAAATATAAGAGGATGTCCCAATTCAACTGCAACTTTTCAGTAAAACATTGTAATATTTTATCAGATTAGATTTGATGAAAGTAACAGAAAAGAAAAAATGTAAGGAAATAAATAAATTCACTTAGCGACTTCAGTGTTGTTATATTTTAAGAATTATAAAAAATTATTATATTATTATTAAAAAAAAATTATTAAATTTTTATAAATACTTAAGCATTTCGCTAGTAAAAATAGATTTCGATCAGCGTGTCAAGCAATAAGATAATGGAACAAATGGGTTTTCCTTTAACGCATTTTTAAAATAAATAAAAAATAAATAAATACATATTGGACAAATAATGGTTTCTATATATTTCTTATCCAGCTATAGGTCACTTTTTGTTAAAATTAAAATTCAACGTTTGTTTAATATTTTTTAATATTTTCTATATTTCAACTCTCCTTGAGAGTCATCATCAGGATCAATATCTAACTAACATAAATTAATATTAATAAAATCTATATCTAAGCGTCATCCTCTTCATTCTATTGTCGATATAGTGCAATATAGACAATAGAATGAAGAAGATATTGTGTATATAGTGCAAGATGGACAATATAATGAAGAACATATTGTCTATATAGTGCAATATAGACAATAGAATGAAGAAAATGACGCTTAGATATAAAATTTATTAATATTAATTTATGTTAGATCCTGATGGTCTTTTTTTGAAAATATTTCTTATATTTAATTAATCATTAATAATGTATTGAGACTGCAATTACCAATGATTAAACTTTTTCCCCGTCACATTTGAAGCTCAGAGTCAGCGTTCATTAGTCAACTGACCCTAAGCCGTATTTGAACTTGTATGTTTTAGCTTGGAGTTTTGTTACTTTACTGTGCAAGGTAATTAACAAACTTACTTACTGTGTTATATTAGAAATGTAGCATAATAAAATTAATTAATTAAATTTTTATTTTTAATTTTTAAATTTAAGTATATTATAGACATTGTTTGTTCAAAACTTGAAATTTTCTAGAAAGAAATTTTTTCTATCAGAAAAGACAATATTTAATATTTGGCAATATTGCCACTTTCATGTTAGCCCACATGTGATTTGTTTTATCAAGTGTAGCTTTTTTTTGAAGAATTATGAAACCTAGTCTTTTTTGGAACTTGCAAAACTTCACTTTAATTCCCTTTGTAATTAATGATGTCATAATTGTTTTAGATTAATAGCTTACAATCATTCAAGAAAATAAATATTTTATAATGTTAATGCGTCGAGAGTGACGCATACGGACTATAAACTAATTAAAAGAATTCGAATATTTCATAGGACCACTGATGATGAATACTAGGCAATACTCGTAACAGCGTTGTATGGTCAACCAAATTTTAATAAATTAACTAAATTTTTGTTGTTGAATTCACAATTCTATTCGAACTCTTCTAAATATTTTTTAGATATAGATTACAGGAATTTATTTTGCATTCTACTTTATTATAATTAAATGAACTTATGTCCTTGTCATATTAAGGATATTTTTAATGTCACTCTTATTTACTTCAATAAATATTGTTTAAGACTTTTTTCTATAAAATTAATGAAAAGGGTGTTTGTAGTTTGCTCATTCCTATTTAAAGTCGTCGTAGTTTATCACTATAGATATAATATAATAATAATAATATAGATATATAATTTAACACATGAACGAGAAAATCTTTCAAATGACTAAGAAAACAGCCTCAACGTTTAAAACCTTTTGGAACTACAGTTTGAACTCAATACGAATTCATTAAAGATATTGATTTTTAAGTTTTCGAGTTATTAATTGCTAACAGTTCGTTTGTCAGTCATGGCTAATGTTTTTATATTAGTAAATGGAAGTCAGGAAGTCAGCTTCTACTTAATAATATTTCGATATTAAAAGTAATTTTTCATATTAAAGTTATATTTGCTGAAATTATTGTTTTTTTTTTTGTGTAATTAAAATTTTATTAATTATTATTATTATTATTATTATTTATTATTAATGGGAAGAAGTTTAAAAAATTCAAAAATTTTTAATCAGCTAAGTTTAGGGGCTTGACCATACAGCCCAAGTTGGACAACTGACAAATATTCACCATTAATGGTCTTTATTAAGAATTACGATTTAATTTAGACACCAAATGTCAAAAATAAAACTCTCCCAAATTTGAACAGTAAATTTGAATGTTAATTCTCAATATCAATTTTTTTTAAATTTAATTACCAAACTATTACCTTGATACATCTTGATATATATGGCTTATATGGCAATTATTATACTGGATTATACACACGAGAGCTTTGTTTGTAATTTTAGTAAAATTGACAGCTAAAATTACAAATATGACAGCTAAAAATACAATCAAATCTTTCGTGTGAATACAGTATTACTTTATTCTTCTTAATTCAGTTGAACAAGCAATTTAATGTGTATTAGCAAATTTCATATCATTAACTACCAATTTAACTAAAAATAGTTCCGGTTTCCATTGGTAAATATTTTCATTTTAATTAAATTTGAGTTACTCCTTGTAAATCGACTTATTTGTGCGAATAAGTCCTTAACGTGAGCTCAGCAAAAACTTTCACAAGATTGTGTTGTTGTTGTGTCTATTGTTTCCACTAATGCACTTTCAATCAAACTTTACCTCATTACAGGCATTACAAATCCACTTAAGCCGATTGAAAATTTTCAGTCGGTTTAATTTAATTTTGCATAAAAAGCCCGATTTACAGTACACTAAGTTTCCGTAATTCTGCAATTGAGAAACAACAAATACTTAGCAAAGTAGGGAGAAAACAATAAAAAAAATTATAATTCTTTTTAATGTACCGAAACTGCTTGCGAACAAATTTATTTTTCATTAACAAACTAAAGTGAAGAATCCCAAACGGATTGATATTTCTCTCCCATTTACTCATAGGGTAGGTATTCATTGTTTACAGTTACGCTTTGTCGACGGCAAAGTTACAAATTTCATTGAACTAATTACATTCGCAATTGAACTAAAATGTTTGCATTATAGATTTGAGATATCTTACTTTAAAATTAAAATTTTCTTTATTAAACAATTGACGGCGGTAATTACTAATTAATTAAATTAGTGTTAATTTGTTAGTGAATTAATATTAAATTTTTTCAAAAAAAACTTGCGCATATAGATTTCATATATAGCATATTTCTTAATTAAATAACATAAATATAGCTGCTTGATACATTGGTATAATACCATGCTTCCACTATTTACTTAGTAAGTTACTTAAGTAACTTTAAGATTATGTCGTTTTCATTGACAAAAGTTTGATATGCAAAGTATTAGATGGGAAAGAAGTTTTATGTGTCAGAAAAGACTTTGACAGTTTTAGAAAAGCTTCTGTTAGTTTAGAAAAATTCCACTCAATACTTTATCACACAAACCTTAAGTCCACCTTAGGACGCACAGGAAGATAAATGATAATGATTCTAGTATAGTTAAAGTTTAGTGTGGGGCAGGAATAAGCCCCCCCAGCCACAATAGAATAAAAGTGCGCAATATCACTAACTCAAATCACAACAACAACAACAAAACAATTAAAAATATATTTGATATATTAAATCATGTATATATAAATACATTATATATTAATAAATTATTGATCTCATTCAAATGTAAACGGTTACTTATTAATATAAATGAGCAACTGTCTAAATGAGACAGTGTGAATGTACTTCAAGTTAAGCCTATAAGCTTTTTGTATAATTAACGACATTTACTTAGTAAGCTACATTTACTAAGTGAGCAGTACAAACATACTATAAGAAACGTTAAAAATTTTAAGTAAAGGTACGACACATATTCACAATGTTAACAATGATGCAGAAAGTCAAATAAAAGTCTGCTGAAGATAATCTTTAATCAAAAATTTCTCACTCTCCTGTCAGTTGTCAATTTTTAGATTATTAAAAATTCTTTAATTTGTTAATTAATATGTTCCTGTTTTTAAATGGGGTCAGAAACTACAATTAAACTATCATAATTAATTTAAAAAGTTATAGGTTATTTTTAAAAAAAACCTCATTTCAAATTTTGACCGAAAAAAATTTTTTTTTTGCTTTTCAATTATTAATAACTTATTTGCCTGTAGCCAGTCAGTAGATAGGTAGGTAGGTTATAGTTCGGCCTTGTTTCCAATAAACCCAGTGCAGCTTAAATAATGGCTAATCGCGGTACCACAGGAATGGCATTGGTATGTACATAGATTGAAATCAGTATACAACTAACGCTGAAAAAGATAACGACTACCCCATTAGATAAAAGAAAACCAACCTGGCAGTTTTATAAATTTGGCAAGGTCCCTAATATAACAGGATGACAGCTCGGTCAAAAAAGGGGCTCCGAAAATTTTTAATTTTAATTAGTTTGATGATACAATTTAATCAAGTGATGTCCGTTTGTCTATGTTAATGAACAGTAATAATTTACATTGCTTCAGTCATTTATATCGAAACGCGATTTGCCACATATTTATCAACGATGTTATATAGCTATATCAACGATGAAATTGTCACCGCTGGTGCATTGTCTTATCAAGTGAATCTTTTTTCTAGAAAAGGCGGATGTTTTTCAGTTCTTACCATACATAGTTTCAGTTTCTAGTTCTTCGCCTTATTAATCTATTGTAAGACCTAGAAAGTGTTTTGTCAATAAAATAAGTACTCCTAACAGAATTTCAGAAATGTTTATTCAATTATATTTTTAGTGTAAATCCTAATGCAACACTTTCTAAAAGTGCTCATGCGGAACACTCACAGTGTTAGCAATTTCCCCAAATATTAGTCGATCATTATTTGATACACTATTTATTTGATATACTACTTTCGTCAGTAGCAGTTTTAACCTATCTAGAAAGTTGTACGATCTTATTTGAAATCAATCACCCACGTTTTTACTGTTGTTACTGCGTTCAAGTAAAAGTCATTTAAATTGATTTAAATTTCCAATAATGCACATATAATTTTTTTTTTCATTTTTTTTAGAAAATTCTAGAGTCGGCCGATGAAACAAATTTTCAAAAAACTTTATCACATTGAAAAATTGGTAATACTTTCGAGAATGCATTTAAAAACATTGTTCATAGAATTGAAAAATATTTTTTTTTACCTTGAAATACCTATGCACATAAAGTGTAAAGTTTTTCGACCGTCCTACGTATGTCCGTTCGTAATTACTAAACTAATAGTGCTCACGCGTGACGCACGCTTAAATGATTCCAATTAAATAGTTGCTCCATTTGGAGTAAAGTACAGATACCAAAAAGTAACTGAAGTTTCCTGCGAAAACGAATTCCCAGTTGGTTACTGCAGAAATATCTTTTAGGCACTCAACTTTTCTACATTCTTTAATGCGGCACACTATGCTTATACTTCAAGTCCGTAAGGCTCAAGCAGAAAGAGTACAAGAGAAGTGCAGCATTTCATCAGATAAAGCATTTAATAAACTTTCCTTTTGTGCATTTTTACTGAGTTTGCTGCTCTAAACCTTATTTACGTGTATTCCAACAGAAGCTGCAATAAAAGCGCACTTAACAACACTATTTTATAAATTTGCATACTATCTTTGTGTACAAGACTAGTATGTACAGGTAAATAAAAGGATTTTTATACGTACTATACATATGTACTTACATAGGTGAATAAAACATTTTTTTCCTTGGGCTTTGCTGCCATTTAAAAATTGATTATTTTTGCTAAGGATTTTTTCCTGTTGTAGTGTTGATGTTACTGTTGAAGCTGCAGCTATGCTGGATGTCCTTCAAGCTAATTGCATTTAATTAGAAATATTTGCATTATACTCGCACTAAGTAATTAGCATACAAAAAATTATATTAAATTTTTTCTTCTCTTGGCAATTCTCGTTATTAAAGTAAAAGTATAGAGGACGTAGCACCAATTAGCTAAAGGACATTTCTTGAAATTGAACTTTTTTATTGTTAATCTTAATTGTACTTGGCAATTTTGATTTGTCTCTCTTTTATGGAACACTATAAATTCACTTCGAATAACGATAAGCGAAAATTTAATAATTTATTTTTGTTTATTTAACGTCGACAGGATTTATGGTTATTACATGCTGAGTATCTCTTAGCACGATATTTTAAAACTGATTTGTGTATATTTGAATTTTATGACATGGCAATAAAATTAAACACTTCCCTTTCTATGATATATTTAATCTAATGCTATAAGTTTGTTCAATAATTTACTGATGAATTAATAATTTTAATGTGTTTTGATTTGGAAATGGAAATGACTGTCAAGTAAAGCATTTGACAATTACAAATGCTAGAGACACATAAAAAGAAGATGAGAAGTAAAGATTAAGGAATAATGATGTTTATAAATTTTTTTTATTGATTATTAGAACTATGAAGAGGTTTTTCGAATAGTAGTGAATCAGAAGAACAAAATGTTATTACTTTTAATCAATTGAATTTTTGACTTACCATACAGCTGTTTCGAGTGTTGCGAAATACCCATTATCGGTGGTCTTTTGGAATTATTGCTTGCATTTAATTAGTCTTCAATAATTTTTTGAGATTGCTAGTATTAAGGTTTAATTAAAACTATGGATATATGCTCAATTTTTTGAATAAATTAAAATTATGGGTGAGTGGGTGTCACTCATCCATATCTACTCTAAACACATTTACGAGTATACAGATAAAAGATTTCAATTAATCCCTAATCCTTGTATTTAGCTAATAAAATACCAAAAATTAACAAAAAAAACTAGCTAAACAGACTTAGTACTTATACAAAAGCCTAAACATCTTGACTGGAAATTTGTTCAATACCCACTTTAAAACAAATCTGTGGAATTGTATTTAAAACCCGATTCAAATTAGGCGTTTTGGGCAGGTGTGTTTCAGAAAATAAGTTCTTTTAATTATATCATAACTGATTCTGGGCCCCCACACATCACACTCGGTTTAATTTTCTTTTATACAAATATTTTAGTCTGATGGTGATACATTTTGCTTAGGTACGTATGTTCTGCCATAAATTAAATAATATAATTCGTATTTGACGCATGAATCTTAAATCCAATAGAGTTATATATTCTTCTCATTTCAATAGGTTAATGGGTTTAATTTTCAAGCATTGGAAATCTCCATCAAGCAGAATGTATACTTCTCATTTAGATAGTTGTCCGATCATTAAATTTCAAGTTATAAAAGTTCTTCCTATCAAATCAGGAGCAAAGAAATATTTTGTTATATGTCTGTGGAATGAGTTTTTCATCTGCTTGTGATCAGAGAATTATGGTATACAAAATTTCCTGCATTACGTCTCTGGTAAGCATATGTTATAAGATCCGCGGCAGGTGAAATAATAGACGGATTTTACGTTTGAGTTAAGAGTATCGTATATGGAATCGTTATACTTTCGATACGATTCTGATATTAGGTAATTACATTTAACAAATTAATAGTAGCGAAATACCGCTACATCACTTAATCAGTTATAGGCTCGGAAACTAAAGTTGAAACCTGGCACTTGCAGTCCAAACAAATTATATACGGACTATAAATTAATTAAATAAAATTCGATTATTTCCAAAGACCACTGATGAAGAGTACTTGGCAATACTCGAAACAGCGTTGTATGGTCAGCCAAATTTCAATAAATTAAATAAAAAAATTTTTGTCTTTGCCTTTCTTTGCTATTCGAATCGGTCTAAAAGTTAAAACCTTTAGTGTAATGATATGTATATATAATATCTATAGTTTAAATATTACATTTAATTTTCAAAGAAAAATAATCTACATTTCTACGCTGAATATAACAATTTTTTTTAATTCTTGACAGAGTAGATTTAATTTTATCACTAATTAAAATAAGCTAAAGGTATAAATATATAAAAATATATTTTTGAAATCTGTTTGTAGGTGTGTTATAAGCTCGGTGATTAACATACTGTGCTCCCAAACTAAGTATTATAATTTTCGGTACAACAATATTAAGATTCAAAATGTGTACTTTACTTTGAAAACTTTATCTTTCACTTACGTTTTAAAATTAAGTGATTCTTTAATCATTTTAGAAAATTAAAGAAAATATTATCATAATTCTCTCTCAAGCATATACTTCAAACCACATCTGTGAGCGTAAAGGAAATTAAATTTGTTTTGCGTAATTAATTTTAATTTTACAAGTATCTGTCATTGTCCTCTGTGCTAATTTAAGTGTGTCTAAGTCTAAAAAAAAAATTCATAATTTACATAAGCTACTTGCAGCTGTGGACATCATTATTATTAAATTTTGTGACCACATATTATTATAATATCCTACGTAATTGTTTTCTTTACCAAATTAAAGTATATATTTTTTAATAAATTAATTTTAAATATTTTTATTTTATTTAATATTAATAGGATTTCAAATAAAATATTAATTTTGTACATTCTTTAAAGTACTAATGCTTATAGATAGTCAACAGTCGATAATATTATTACGTTGAAGCTGTTTTGAGCTAGTGCACTTAAGCATTTATACTCTTTTTTAACTCGAAGTTTCTTCAAAACCACTCTTTACATCTTGACTAGATTAATTTTTATCACATCATCAGACTAAGTAATAATTGACCTCAGATCTGCATACCTCCCCGAGGAGCCTGTAACCATTCTGAGATTTCATAATGCGGTGTTAGTAAGTCTGTCAGATTTCGCAAATAATTTCAAGGCTCTATCCTTTATGTATTTTTTGATGGAATCAATCTTGAGGTCCCTAAGGATGTCATTCGTCCTAATATACCAAGGAACTTTGAAAAGTCTTCTCAGAGCCTGGCTTTGTGCAATTTCTAATTGGTGAATAGTAGTGTTTAAGCTTTGCTAAACGCTACACAACCATATAGAAGTGACGGCTGAATTATTTGGTTATATATCAGTTTCCTGTTCTTAGCATTGAGATTTTCATTTCTTAATAGCGGTTGGAGGTAATGAAGAATTTTGGCTCAGCTAATTCTTTTCAGTTGAACATGTTTAAGCCATGTGAATCATTTGTCGATAATATGAACTATTCTAATTTAGAACGCCAATGCACAAGTAAATACCATTAACAATATGTATTTATGTTCTATAGTTTTATATAAATTGTCAAAAAACTTATAAGAATATAAAACTTCAGTGCATTTGTAGTAAAAGGGATATGCACAACTTGTAAAATAATTACTATAATTGATATAATAACAACTATGCTCCCCAGTTTATTGTAACTTCCAATCCTAAACACCTTTTAGTCTTAAATTAGTTGAACTAGTAATTATCATATGTCGTGTGAAGAGCTTTTGGTTTTCAGCTAACCACTCAGCTAATTTGGATAGGGTGATTGCTAGAATTTGGATATGGCGTCCATCTATACAGTTTTTTGAGCTAAATCATTTTAGATACTTCTAGAGTATCAATTCTCAAAATATTTTTGTCTAAATTAACTATAATTCTTTACAGTCAAAAATTCAATTAATTAAAATAATATAAAAAAGAATATTTGTTTTTGTTGTTCACTACTTTTCGAAAGCCTCATTATTTAATATTTAAAATTTATTAAAACGAATTAATGTTCGCCCAGCGGAAGTCAAAAAAAGAAGATGAAGTCGTCTCTGCGGCAAATTTACTCCATACATGAGGGAAAAACAGGAAGGTTGGCAGTGAAAATGTAGAAAAGAAATGGATCTAGTATTGGTCGCAGGAGAATACCGGTATTAATGGTATATTAGCTGGAAGGAGATTTTTTTTCTTATTTTTTTTTAATGTTGTGACATTTTACAATTTTTTGATAAATAAGATTGAAGTCATGCTAATTTGTAATTTTGATAGTTCTCCCTGTGGAAAACTACACTTTTTTATAAATTAAGATTTTATTATAATATCTGAAGCGGCGTTTTCGCTTCATTCGTTCATGATATTTTCTGGTTCCTTTTTTTAGTTCATCTTTCACAGGAATTATTCTAACGAAATAAACCAATTCTAATGACAAAAACCTATTATTTGGTAGAAAGATTGGTAAATAATACTAATGACTTGGGACGCAATCTCAAAATCAAGGCCTTAAATCTACTCAGGGTCAAATGCTTTTTCAAAGTTGATAGCGACCGCAGACTGGTACGAAGCACCCAGAGTTGCAGTTTTGTATTTGAAATCGAACTTAAAGTTGTGTAAGATATGGTTATCGGAAACGAATAATTTCTTTTTGCCTTCTATGAAGATTTAATACATTCATATGAAGGTAAGAAAATTTGCCAGATTTGGTTTTGCCACCATTATGAAGGGGACAATCAATAGCATTTTGTATGACTACAAAATGGTCAAGATTGTACGCATGACTGAAGATCACGGGGTATAGCTTAATAAAAAGAGGAGAATAGTTGACATAGTACGTGATTAGATATATAAATAATACCCGAAGGCCTTCAATTAGTTTTAAGAAATAGCTTTAAATGAAAACTTCAAACGATAATGTTCTGTCTGCTTAAAATGTTTCTGCACCATAGACTATATCAACAACGTCTGTTTATTTATTATTTATTATAATATTTATTATTTAATATAATAAATAAACTCATAAACACTTATCAGATATAGAGGAGAATAGAGCAACATTGTAGATAGAGACAAAATTTGTCTCTCATAATTTTAGGCCGTGTACGAGTTCGAGTAAATTGTTAAATTGAGGGAAATAGTAAATTATGTCGGTATGGCAGCGAATGTTGGTATTTACGAAAATTTTGAGTAGGGTAAATTAGACAAAAATTAGATGATTTAGGTGTTACCATTGTGAAAATTTTATAAGATGTTTAATAAATAAATAAATAAATTTGAAAACTTTTAATCAAAAGTAATTAATAAGTGCAATAAATAAATAAATAAATATTTACATAAGTGCAGTGCAAAATATACCTAGGAAATTTCAATTTACTTTACCTCAATTTAGTCGCATACGTCCTTTAAGTGTAATGGTTACAGGCTCCTCGGGGAGGTATGCAGATCTGAGGTCAATTATTGCTTAGTCTGATAAAGTGATAAACAATAATCCAGTCAAAGCGTAAAAAGAGGTTTTAAAAATATTTCGAGTTAAGAAAGAGTAAACGTGCTTAAGTGCACTGGCTCAAATAGCTTCAACCTAATAATGTATAAACTTATATATTATTTCTAAATTAAATTTTTTTTTATTTGTTGAACATTTTTTTAACATTAATTTATTTGTCGGTGACTTGTGCTCTTCGTTCCCATATACCAAATATATTTGACTAAAATTTAATATTTTATTTTATTGCTCTCGTTTAAAGGTTTAACCTTACACTTGCCAATCTGCTGCTTTCTTTTTTAGAGAATAATAAAACAATAATCATTCATCGAACTTATTAAAATTTTGTATTGTTTCTCTCTCAGTAAAGCTTTTAAAAAAATCGAAAATAAATAAAAATTAAAGTACATATAAAAAAAATGATTTAAGTATATTAAAATTTCAGCATCTGCAATATTTATTGCCATGTTTATCAGCAAATGTTTTTTTTTTATTTGTATTTTTATTTTCTTAATTTTCTTAACAATTTATCCAATGTATCTTACCTGTATGGACACAGTTTATTCGTGCAATAAAGCTGGTATACAATTTATGCCTTATTTGAAATTAATTGCCTGTTGACAAAAATACATCCTTGACATGCTTATATCTCTGCAAGGATTTATTGTTTTTCCTTAACGATTCCTTGATCTTAAAAATTTTTTTGTTTACCTTTGACAAATAAAAATGTCTTTCTTGAGTTTATTTTATTTTTGTCTTTGTTTTTGTTTTTTTTTTGTTTTTTTTTTGTTTTTTTTTTGTGTCTTTCTTTGATTGTTTAACCGAAAACGAATTGAAGTTTTTATCTAAAACAATTCATCTTAATATTTTGATTTTGTTTTCATTTCATAGTTTTTGCAGTTATCGATGGCATCATAAAAATTTGTGTACATTACAAGTCTTAAAAGAGCCTCCATTTTGTCATTTATTGCGATATCTCATCAATCATCTTACGAAATGAACGCAACGCAACGCTACGCTGTGTAGAGCTATGCTCTATAAATTACTTGAAATGTCCCTAATTTAGTTTATTTTGTAAAACGAGATACTAAATTTTCGTAATGATGCCAAGTTTAAAATGACATTTTGGCAAATCCAAATGTTGTAAAATGTTGTTGTTTTTTTTTTGGGTTACATAGAGAAGAACCTATATTCATTCCAACATGAAGTTGTCGAAGTAATGTTCTTTTAAAAATGCAAATAAACTTTCTTCCAAAATAATTTCATCTGCCACGGGTACGGTCGTACTAGTAGTAAATATGAAAATTCAGCGAGCCAAAAAAGCAAATTATATTTTATGCAAATATTGTACCATGAAAAAAATAAAAAACACTGATGCATATAGTATTCACTCTATATACTCTATATATTGTCTCTCTCTTAAGCGGACACAGACGAGACCAGTAATTCGGTCACATTTTGTATTTAAACTGAAAAAACTTAGGACTAATAAGTTTGTATGGCTTAGAGAAATGTTCGTTTAATTGGGTTTTCACTGTATTTATACATAATATTAAAAATTTTTAATAATGTTTCGCATTATTAACGCTGGTAGAAATTGAAACAAATCCCGCGACACCATAGTTGAAGCTGAAATTAATGCAGAATTTGTGTAACCACTTAAGAACGTTACCCAGTCACTTTTGCAATTATAATTCTGCTCACATTTTACCCATTCACTCATAAATTCATCCACTCAGGGCTGGAGCTGCCAGTGACTTTTTAGTTTGGTCACTGGCATGCTTCCATGCTTCCATTTAGGTATGCCATCAAGAAATAGGTTGGCAGAAAATGGGCAATGGGCAATGGGCAATGGTAATAACTCAAAAGCTTGTACAACTGTAGTAACTAAACATTGAAAATCCATTAAATGTAAAATTTTAAAATAAATTGTGTGTTTTGTTTAAATAAAAACTTATCCTCACGACTTACCGGAAAAGCAATGAAAAGGTCATACATACGCCTACCATGCAATTCACATTTTCAAACAAAATAATTCGAGTTAACTTAAAAAAACGCAAATATCTATGCTTAGTAATGAAATTATTAAAAATTTCTAAAAATAAATATAATAAAAATATAATATAATAACAAATCGATAAGCAAATTTTATATAAAACTAGCTTTCCATAATCCTAGTAATTATGTTCTAAAGCTTGTATTGATTACGGATTTGTCCAAATTATTAAGAGATTTTTGTTTTAAGCAATAAAGTAAACGTAAATGAAATACACTTATAATTAAATTTAATGAAATTTATGTTTTAATACATTTTTTGAACTTTGCTATTAGATGTGAATTACAACATCATCCAAATGATTTTTATGGGACATCTTCCAGTACTGAGCAATTTAGCTAATTGATAGCAATAAATGCTAGCTATATTAGTAATATAATTGATTTACGACTCAACACGAATAAGGTCGCATTTAGACGAAAGTTTACTATTTATAAAGACTTTATTTATAATTTTCGACTTAATTGAAAGTATTAAATAACAGAGTAACAGTGGACAGAGAGCGCCAGGTCTGGCCACCGATTTCAGCGCCCAACCATGATGAACAGTAGTAATTAAAAATAAAAGAAGCCTTTGATGTGGAAAAAGATATATTTTATAAATCATATAAAATTGAGACTGATTGCTTTCAGAATGCAGATACCTTATATTTGGAGGTAGTGCTTCCACTATTGTAAGATAAAAAATAGACAGAATAAGTTACAATTATTCAATATTCATTTGATAGATCACTTCATAGATTTGTAGAAAACTCAACATTGTAAACAAAGTGAATAAAAGGAAATTAAATTTAAAGACACTTTAAAAATCAATATTAATGAGCACAAATAATACTGGAACTGGAAAAAGGACCCTTCACTTCAGTAGGGCCACTTGATGAACAGTGCGTTGTCCCAACGTATAATACTGAAACATATTATATGTTCGTATTCGTAATAATCCATCACTACGAGAGTGTATCGATAAATTCACTTTTGGCGATAAGACTTCATGTTTGAAAATGTGGAACACTTGTATAAACAAATTTGATTTCACAAGTCTTTCGATTACAGATTAAGTTGAATTATGGAAGCGAAGGTGAATCAAATAAGGCATTCTATCTGCAAACATTAATGGTGTGTAAAAACTACTCATGAGAGATGAGCTCAATAATTGGTTTTACTGTCTGTCACACATAGAATAATACGTGATCGAATAGTCACAAAAAGACTTGTTCTTGTTTTGAATCTCAAATAACTTGACAAAAACTCAAAAAGTTGCTTATGCTCATTGAGGCACAGAAAGCCTTTAAAAAATTAAAAATTTTAAAAAATAATAGGTTTGACTAGAATATTGATCACGAAATATCCTCGGTTTCATTTCTGACGACAGTATATACAAAGTAGCAAATGAATTTTTAAGCACCCCATAAAATTGAGTTAATGTATCATTTACCATATACTTATAGTAGCTTCTTCTTGTTCCTATTAAAAACGTTATTGCGATAATACAGAAAACCGTGTTTGGGTGGTATATTAAGCGGATTGGAAAGTATGCTATGATATATGGCATTCAATACTATAAGGATCTTTGTTCTATATATTAAAAAGCAATACATATAGTGACCCTACGCAATCTGTTTGATTATAAAGTAATGTAATTAATATACTTGTATATGAGACATATTATTCAAAGTAATGTAAAGTAAGTATAAGTGGTTGACTTAATGATGGAAAAATGTAACATAATCACTCTTCAATATCACTAATGATAATTTCAATTGATTTAACATTGATTTACATTAAAATAGAATGAGAAATATATTAGCAAATATATATAATATCTTTAACCACAAAATCATAGCAATTTTTCATTGTCAATTCAATTTCTAATCTAATAACCAAAATCTATCTAAGCGCAATTCTTTCTATTTGTCATTAGACTTGTTCGTTTGTTCGTATTTTTTCTTCTTCTTTTTTTTTTGTATTTTGTTCTCTTGAATGTGCTTTTTCTCATATCTTTGAGCTTATAATTTTTCAGGCTGGTACGAGGACAATTGGTATGAAGTCAATTTGGATAACGAAGGCATCACATGTACTGTGGAGCAAATGCGCATTGCTGCCGAAGGACATTTAACAACGGAGGCACTTATGTGGAATCAGAACAATCAAACTACCATTTCCGGCATGACAGCTGAGGAATTTCGGTAAGTCAAAAGACACAAAGCATATAAAACAAAGCATAGCGTTTATAATCACGGAATTGGTTGAAAACATTTTGCAGCTCTCTGTGTTCGTATATCGCCTGGGTTGTGTCCTGTCTGATTGATGCTGTTTATCGTCTTGCGCTCGCTCTACCTGTCAGACAGACTGCAAAATTAGAGTTCTGTACCTCGCTAATCTGCTGAGACGCCAATGTTGGCTGGTGCCACAAGTCACACCAATGCAATAATGCAATGCTGTCCTTGTTTTGTTGAAACTTATGTCATTTATTTCTTCCTACTGTTGTTGCTATTGTTGCTGTTGCTGTTGCTGTTGGTGTTGTTGTTGTCGTTGTTGGCGTTGTTGGCATTTTGATAGAAGTGCAATAGTGAGTGAAACTGGAACCGACTGTGATTTTAACTGTGGCACTGGTAATGCTTATGGTAGAATCGTTGGTAGCGGTAGCTAGAATTGTTGATGATGACATTAGTGTTGCAAAGTGAGACATTCGTGTTGCTGTTTGAACAAATAATTGCACCAAGCGGAATACGACTAACAAACAGAGACATTAAAAATGTGCATATTATATAAAGCATTTTAAGTTCCTGCAGTAGTTTAGCGTATTTTTTAACATTATAATTTTAAACTTTCTTTTTTTTTTTTTTGTTTTTCCTTGGTTTGTACATTCTTACTTCATTTATTTAATTCAAAATGTATATGCATTTGTATTTATAATTAATTAATTCTAAGTACTTACTGTTCATTTTTTCTATTTTTACCAGGCAACGACTGAATAGCGCCCTAATAGAAGATGGCTATGACATTAATCACGATCGTTATCCCGAGGGTTATCAAGAGGCGCCACTTGCTTACGATGCTGTTTGGAGTGTGGCACTGGCCTTTAATAAAACGATGGAACGTTTGAAACAACGTAGAAAATCCCTTCGGGAGTTCACATATACTGATAAGGACATCGCAGATGAAATTTATGCAGCTATGAATTCAACACAATTTCTTGGCATTTCGGTAAGTATAAAAATTTTAAATATTTTATGAGTGTTGGGAGACATTTTTAGTTAACAAAATGAATTTAACTATCATAACATTTGTTCTTGAACGATAAATATTGAATCTTACTGAATTACGATGATAATATCATTGAATGTCTTATGTAAATCTAATCTAATCTAAGGGTATATAATTATGTATAAGTGAAAATATTTATAATTGATGATCAAGTAACATATCTGTAATGAAGTGTGATTGATTGATATTATTAGAAGGAACAGTGATAAATTGTGACGTAAGAGATCTGTTGTTGTTTTTTTAACTGCAGAGAGTCTTCTAAGCTAATCTGGGCGACAAAATTAATCATATTTTATGTTTTTAGTTTTTGAAACCCATTCGGTCCAAGGAAAACCGACAGTACGCAAGAGTGGAAATTTTTCACTTTGTATTTCAAAAAATTTTAATTGATGTTATTCATGAAACTACTGCTATATAAAAAAATTAACCTTACTAATTATTCTTCTATAATTATTTTTTTGGTTTTGTATTCCCTTTGTTATTAAGTTCTACAAAAAAGATTTTTGATGTAGATAAATTTTTTGTTCTGTTATTCTATAATCTGTATAATCTGTGATTTTACATATGCGATTGGTATAATATCATGTGTCAATCGTACTACTATTTTTTTCTAACATATTTTATAACTAATAAGAAAATTTATATATATATAAATGAGATATTGAAAAATTTTTAATGGAAGATTTTAAAGTAGACTTTTCGGAGACAACGTCGTTTTAGATATGTATTGAAAATGCTAACCTTACACTAATCTCATTCTACATTTTTCCAAACTTGTTAGTTAACTAACACGCTGTGTACTTAATAATGTCAGTATTGCTTGTTTTTTTTCAGTGTTAAGTACTTTATTTTATTCCGTTTTACTTTGTGAAAATTAATAAAAGTCAACAGATCGAAATATGTGATCAGACTTCAAAGAGATTAAACGTAAATTAAACTTATTCGTTAGGGAAGCTTAGTCATCTGTAGTACGTCTCCCTCAAAGAGCAACTTTGAAGTTATTAAATTTTCGTAATTATCTTAAATTCTTTGTAATTCATACAGTAAGAATGTATAAAAGTTAACAGATAGAGAGAATATTAGATCGGGATCTAAAGAGATTCTAGTAAATAATATTACCTGTTGCGAAACGTAAGTTCAACATGCTGGAAGTTTACATTTTATGGAATCTTAGTCAACGGAACGGCTTATCGTTAAAGAGCTTCTTAAGAATTATTTAAGCTTTGCAAAGTTTTGAGATCCTACGTCATTATTTGGCAACAATTATCCAACAAATTTTAGCGGATTCATAGGATCATCGTTATAACTTAACACCAACGTTATCTGAATTAACGTAGATAGTAAACAAATTGCGGCTACTAAAAACTATAATAAAGTATTTGTATGTACTTACGTAGTGAGTATCGCTTTATGTGACTTAGTCAAATCATAATTCAAAATGAAAGGGTATGCAGTATACAAAAATATTGCTTTCGCCGGAAATTAATCTAAAATGTAATTTTGGTTTTACCACTATAAACATTATGCTCTTGATTAAACTCCTTTGTAATTCAACAGCTCAAGCAAGTTTGGCATTTTTGCGTTTAAGCCTTTTACTTTTATACGCAATTATTTTTTATGCATGTAATTAATTTGCTTAATTAAATTATACTTAAAGCAAAATTTTATGACTGTTTTCCTTTTACTTATTTATCTGAAATCTTCTCTGTCCTTAATACTTTTTTCGCACATTATTTAAACATGAAAACTTACCAAATTTACAGAGGCCACCCATTAAAGACTTGCACAACCTTTTAGAAATATCCGAAGAAGAATGGGAAAGAGCAAGGGACTATTAAGGCGCAACATTAATTTTCAACTTTTAATATGGCGACAAAAATGGCAGGCTACAACCATAACAATAACAGTAGCACTCATAGTTATATCTGAAGCCGCAGCTGAAGCCGAGGCCACCATAACTTTCTCTGTTCATTCCATACAAATCGTAAAAATTATTATCGCTTGTGCGAACCAAAACTTTTGACAAGCGAATGAATGAAGGAATAAATGAACTACGAACATAAAAAGTGTCATTTATTCTATTTTTTTTTTATTTTTATTATTTATTTTTTCTAATAAAAGATAAAATTTGTCCCACTTTCGCTGCTACTTACGCTTCATGGCATATTTGTTTATAGCGCAGTTGTTTGATGCGGTTTTGCGCTGTTTTTGTGTGCCTTTCCTTGGTTTCCCTAAAGTTTACTGCAGCCAACTTTGCCAGGCTTTTTTGTAATTAAAACCAAGAAATCTTTTGCGTTCACATCCCATTTGCGAACCATAGTTGTGCCCAGGAAAAAATACTCTTGAAACTTACAAAAATCATACTTTTATATACAAAAAATGAACTAAACTACAAATCAACATAAAATCTGCATAATTCTTCTTAACATCACTTTAAGTGCATATAATAAAAATGATATTGCAGATAGGTTTAATTTTATTATGTTAGATACAATGCAGTAGGAATAAGCAAGCCAACAGATCTTAAAATGTATATTCAAGTGAATTAACACAATTTTATGTAATTTTCACACCATTAGCTATGTTAAATACATAGTAAAATTTAATACGAAAGATGATCAAATAAGCGCTATATACATCTGTAGCTATATATCTTTAATGAAAAATAAAAAACCGCGTAAGATAGCTTTATAATTTGTTTACGCTTTGAATACTAGTTTATGACATTTTTATTTAATAATAATTACTTGTATATAACTTAATCCATATTTTTTTTAATAAATCTTAATCACTTTTTTACATAAATTTAGACCTAACTCAACTACGAATATGATTAGTTTTAGGATAAATCGCATTAAAATTTGCATTCTGTTCAAATAGACTACTTCCACAAAAATTTTTACCCTAACGACATCTATTAGTGAGTGTTGGTAAGTGAATGATGCACACTTTATGTACACACTTTCAAAATTTGAGATTTAGATAATGTTGTCAGATCAGTTGAGATTTAGATATGGTTCGTATATAAGTCAGTGTTTTTGGAACATGATTATCTTAAAAAAATCAATTTATATTGTAATATATTCATTTGTTATCTAGGATTTATGTATCTTTTATAGAAAAGCATTTTCATAATATTGATCGGTACAGATTTGGATATATATTTGTTTAGATATAATTCAAATTATCTTGTCCTTTACCGTTTGCACTCAAAACACATCAAAAGCTAGTTCAACTTTAATATCTAACACAATAAGCTAATATTAGCATAAGCTTAAAAATAGTTATATTTCTTATAGTATAATTAATAACTAATGAAAGTCATGAACGAAAAATCAATAGTAGTTCTGATTAGTACTATTATAAATCATAGTTTATAATGTATATATTATTATATATTATATTATATACGTGTTATAATATATTATACATATTGTACACATAATGTAATTAATTATAATTATAATAATATAATTAGTTATAATTATAATAATATAATTAATTATAATTATAATAATATAATTAATTAATTAATATTTAACGATTTATATAATTATTCGTGTTCAACGAATAGCTGAAAGTTATTTTTTTTTTGTCAAATAAAACTCAAAAACCATTTATTTTCTTCATTTTTTTCATTTAATTTCATATATATTAATTTCTGTTAATGTTATTTAGTCAGTTGTGAAAAAATATATATTGGAAATGGACACCATTTTTCTTAATGACCAAATATGCTCTTTTTCAGCATTTATCATAATTTTTTTCAGTGTATTGGTCGGTGTTTTCGGGTTTTGACGTTGGATACTGTATTTGAGTGCAGCCAGAGTTTATCATTTTCTATTATAGACGACCGATTTGAAATAAACCCACAAATAAAAGTCCAGAGGCGTCAAATCTGATGAGCCAGTCAAAATCGCCGTTTCTCGAAATGTGCAAAACTACTCCTCCATTTTAATGATGATGAAATCGACAAAATTTTTCGATTTGAATTTTATCTTCAATGATTGTGTCACTTGTATTTTATATGAAAATAAATTCAAATCATTATATAAAATGCTATTCATCGTTTCTGAAAACAGATTTAAAGCTTTTGAACAACTGCGTTATGACATTTCAGCGACTCTTTAAACACTGGTCGGTGATTGATTTTCTCATTTTAATTTTGAAAGAAAAAAAGTTCAATTACGTATCCACACCATAAATTACATTAATCTGTTAATTTTTGTAGATTTAAATATGTTTCAAGGTCAGAAAGTGGATTTTATTGGATCGACTGATTTTAAAAAGCCTAGAAATGCAAGCTCTAATGAAGTTCTTTTATTATACAGCCGTAATAAAACCAATACCAATGACATCTAATTGATAATTGAACCGGTTTCTTTACACCGATATATTTAGCAGTAGGAATACGTATTAGCCAATTTGGATTCTTAACATAAACAAATTTAAAATGAATTTTTTTTATTTTGTTATGAATAATACACTTTGTTGGTCGATCGGATTGTCCATAAATTTCAAGCACCTCGCGAATCATAGTTAGAATAGTTTCATTAATTTTATATATTTCCATCTAAATTTGTCAAACAAGACGAACGACAAATTGCAATTTTAATAAGAATTTGAAAAAAAAATTTCACTCACTACCTGATGCCATCTATTGGCAAATTTTTTTGTCGATTAAAAATGGGAAATGGATTAAATTACTTCTGTGTATCTTTCCATAGCACCTTTAGCCACACTTCTTTTTTTGGTTTTAATCTAGCACAGAACAAACTTCAAAGTCGGTAGTTGCTATCCTCGTCTGTATCCTCAAGATATCCTCAATTTAGATATTCTAAGCTGATTTAACATAATGCTCAATTTTGACTTTCATTTTAAAAGCGAATTTTATTCTGTTCATTTAGGATCGAAACCAAACGTAAAAAATCAATCAAGTCAGTACCTTGTTCATTTTTTAATCCATTCTATTTTTCTATAGAAATTTTCAAGAAAATGTTGAGTATTTTTTTGATAATTATAAACTGAGTCTTAAAAAAATAGTCCTCAATATGAGGTTAACAAAAATATTGCTACAGGCTTAGTAACCCTGTAGTTAAGATATTTAGGCACAAAGTTTATGTTTAATTTTAGTTAACTATTTATACCTAGTTTAAAAAAAGTATATGAGTGATATTATTATTATTTCCTTGGTGTACTTTGGGTAAAAAAAACCGCTCTTAGTAAGAGCATAGGACGGGGTACGAGTGTGATAGGTGCTACTAATTTTTTCTATTCAACTAGAATAAGTTTTCATTTGTGTGAAGGGGTTGTGTGAAGAACTTAACAGAAAATTTTCTTTTTAACCTTTAATATAAAAGATTTCTTACGGGTTCTCTAAAATCATAGAGTTAGAACAATGTAGTGTGGTATAATAAGTATACTTAAGTTGTGTTACAAGTACAAGGATGGTACGTTTTTGAAGCTTAATTGGACTGTATTAATTTATAAATATCTTTCGTGTATCACCTTTTCAATTTCTTTTATTCATCAAACAATTTCCATGCGACAGCAAAAGTTTGTAAGAAACTACTTCAAATAATATATTACGTAATATGCACACTTAACAACAAGATACCTAGTGATCTATTATGCTTACAGTATTCGTACTTTCAACGACCTGAAACTAACCCAGCTCCCGTGAAATGTAACAAATATGTAAACGAGTGAATGGTTGAAATCCTTGGCGCTAAGATACTTAGATGCTTTTCGCATGTAAACATTTGCTGTTGCTAAATAGATACACATGTGATTTCATTTACTTCAAATATAATTCCATTGAAATGACAGTCTTTTGATTACTCGCCCTGCATTGCCAGCTTAGCCTTCTGCATACATAACCTCTTTTCTCTGTAAATCTGTAAAAAGAAATACAAATTTGCACTGCGCTCATAAAGTATATTTAATTATGTTTTTCTTATATTAATTTGTTTAGTTTTCATTTGCTATTTCACATCATCATAACAAGTTTGCTTCTTCATAAAAGTTTTTGTTTAATTATTTGCCTGTGTGTTTAATATAAAATCTTTTTAGCAGTTTTATCCGTTTATGTATTGTAACCATAAACTCAACTCATTAGATATAAATTTTTATACTATGGAGCATGTGCATATGCCTCGATACATAAAGAACCACTAAAATAAATGCACACATAGCTTCGTTCAAACTGCCGCAGTTTCTCTTTAGAGCTTTATTTATCTTATTTATGTCGGGTTCTCAGTCAACAATTCAGAAAATATTTTATTCTATAATCTTTTAGTTAAATGACTTTACATACGAGGGCTGTTTGATAAGTTAGGGTTAAAAATGAAAGGAGTTGAACATTTACTTGCTTTTACATGTATTTTGTAGTATAGTATACTTTAAGCTCTATTCACTTTTTCTAACAACGTAATTTAATTCCAGATAGAAATTTTTACAACTAGTATTTACATAGATATATTAACAAATACATATACAGAGTTTGTGATTACAGTGTTACCTATTCCAGCGACCACAACGTTTTTATGTGAAATCAATTTTTTATTGACAAAAATTACAAAATTTTGTGAAAATAATCAAATAATCGAAATTTCAGAATCCATTCACTCTAGTTCGAAGTGGCCATCTTTTTCCTTGACTATAGCCATCAAACGGATAAAAAAATGATCTTCCAGTATTTTGGCCCATTCCTGAACAACGGTATAATGTTTTAGCCCTCAATTTGCTCTCCAAAATAGTTTAACGGATTTGCATCTACCGAATTCGAAAGCCATTATGTACACTAAATGATGGGGAAAATATGATTTTTTAACCATCCTTGGCTCACACGAGCTTTATGAGACCGAGATCGGTGCCAAGTCTTGTTGGAAATGTTTGCTGGCCACGGCTCTAAAGTAACTTGCAGAATATTTTCCACTTTCTCTAAAATAAGTCGCATTGACTTTTGTGTTAGGTTCAATGAAAATAATTGGAAATCGTCCATCGGTGGTCACAACTTCTCGTACTATTACTTAAGATGGATAATTACTTCGGATGGCCATTTGTAGTCTCAAGTTTACAGCAGTGTAAATGAAAAATTTTTTCTCATAAGAAAACAGTGTTTGGAAATTCACCACGTTCATGCAAACGTAACAACTGCTTTGCTCTTTTGAGTCCAACTTTTTGTTGCTTTGCTGCTTGGTGTAAGATCTTGTGCCTTTTGAAACATGTAAGGCTCTACCTTGAGCTCATTTTGGAATATGCATCCGATGTTTTGCTGGAATATTTTAAATTCTTTGACTATTACCATGATTACCATTGCGACGTAGATTTAGTTTAAGTCAAGCCATTCGCTTCACTTTCCGAACCATTTCAGGTGATGTTCCTATTTTTTTTTCGTCAACCACAATAGCGTTTGGCGACGTTGTCTGTACTATTATAACTATTTATGGTGCGGTACACAAACATTTTATTCACTTTGAGGTGAATGAGCTCACGAACAATAGTTGGTTGTGATTTTCCAACCAAATATAACGCACTCACATTAATAAATTAAATTGCATTTCGAATAACTTTTTTCTATAAAATTTAGACCTAAATGCTTGACACATACCTGTGTCTGTGTATAGTTGGTAACACTTCAATCAACTAACCCTGTACATATGTGGTATTAGGTGATATAAAAAGTATTCGGCTTTCTGACACATTTTGGAACAAAAATTTTCTTTACTGATATTTAATATTTTGATAAAGTTTATATTGATCATTTATATTTATGACCTTTTACCTTTTTTCGGGTAGACTCATAATTCCATCAGTATAGAGCTTCTGCAGTTTGTCAGCTAAAAACTTATCCAAATGATTTTTAGCATCTATTGGATCAGTTCAACAGTTTAACACTTAAAGAATTTTACAGTGACTGACATAGCCGTAATCAGATGGTAGAAGATCCATACTTAAGATGGATGTATCAAAACTTTCCAAACAAGTACTGTCAATTCATTCCGGGTCATCAAAGATGTGTGTGGTCGGATATTCTAATGATACAATATAACTCTTTATCAGTTGGTTATTTCTTTTTGCTTTTTTTTGATTGTTTTATTCAAGTGATTAAGTTGTGATAATTAGAGTATCGAAATCGAACCATTGCAACATGCTGAAGTAGCTCGTTATACACAATTACCTTTCAAACTCACTAAAAACTCAACATAACATGTTGTTCTTTTGTCGACAATCCAGGCTCTGAAGTCATTTTCGGAGAGTCATGAGGCTTTGATTATGATCACGTGCCTTAGATATCTTCGTATTTAATCCTTTTTTTATCACTCGAAATGATTCAGTGCGAATATAGTTCGATTTAATTGCGTTTCAAGAGCATTTCACTGATGGTAATTTGGTCTATCAAATTTCTCTGCGATAAATAATGTTTCATATAAACATCAAGTGTTTTTGAGTAGCCTGTTCCTTATAAATTATTTCAAACTGTCATATGGATGAAGTTTACTACTTTCACTTTCTTCTGCAGCTTGCGTATCGGAATTTTTAGTGACAAGATACGTCAGTTACTACCTATATCATCCAATTTATATTAAAATAAATGTCTAAATATATATGCTGGTTACAATACCACTTAGACATATGCAACAGTTGTATGCTTTAGCTGTCATCGGTAAGAATTCCGTTGAAGAAAAGAGGATGATTAAATGTTTACATTTAGCGTTAATCACAGTTCATTGCTGTCGGTATATTTTTACGTCAAAGTCAAAGTAAAAATTACATTTTATAAAATGTCTTAGCTGTTTGGTTCAACGTCGGTTTTTGAAAAAAAAAACTAAATTCCTAATATGAACTATTATTTTCAATATCGAATAATAGTGAAATTGCAACAACAAACCTTTTTTTTATTATTTTTAATTAATTAAAATATTAGCTGACCATACCGCTATTTCGAGTACTACCAAATACTAATCATCAGTGGTCTTGGAATTATATCTTATATTTTATTATTCGTAAATAGTTTTTTAAGACTGCAAAAACCAAGGATTGAACTCATACCCTGCCAAATTCAAAGGTCAGAGTGAGTGCTCATTGGCCAACTGACACAAAGCCGTACTTGACTTGTATGTTCGAAAGTTCATTAACAAATTCACTTGCTGTGTTATATTAGCAAACCATAAACCAACTGTAGAATAAAAACATAAAGTTTTATTGTTATAAAAAAAAAATAACTTTTAGTTAAATATATTTTTAAAATACGTACTACGTAGTTATAATGAAGTGCAATTCTAATTGAAAACAAAAAAAAATTATTTATATATTTATTTGTAGATTAACACTAAAATTAATTTTAAAGTTAACTAAGAATAAGGAACTGGACTACTAGATCTTTCGCCCTAAAAAAATTTTTAACTCCTTCCTATTACGAAAAAGTATTTTACCACTCTCAATGACCTCGTTATAGAGATTTCTAATTATATATGACTTTCGTGGAAATTTTTCTTTATATATGTGATGAAATCCAAGTTTACTATAAAAATGAGCACTAAACGAAAGAATAAAAATTACCTATTTTTATATATGGTTTAAATTACTACTTCTTATGTTTCATTTTTTGAAACTATCAGTTTACAATGCTTAATTAATTCAACCTGGATATGATAAGTTTCTCAATGATAATTTCATACATGTTTTATTGAAGCATTCTAAGCAAGTACTGGTATAAGCACTCAAAAGTATTTACAAATACTTCTACCATTTCTCTGTAGTCATTATTTTCTCTTTCAGCTTTGCTAAGTATGCTTACAAATACTGAAGAGATGAATAGATGCAGCTTCCACAATTGCTGTTTTGTTATGGCGAAAGTACAAGTACAAGTGCTTATGATTTCTAAGGAAATTATCTGAAACATAATGACTGCCAGTTGCTTGTATGTGTATTCTATTTATATGCAAATTACAATTAGTACATAATCTGCTATTGCAATGAGTTGCAAACCATTGTGGTATGCAGCCAGGATCTAATTACCTGGTTTTGGTTAAGTTTAATACGAATAATCGGCTTACAAATTAATAAGTAACATGCGCACATCATATTTCACATAGATCACATATATTGCCTCTATATAAATTATATGAAAATAACGATTTCATTTAAATTTAGAACAGACTGTTTTAAGTTACAATGTTTTTAAACTTAATTTACTCTTATTTGAAATTATCATATTACCAATTTAGTCTTTAAGTTTCTTAAGGCTTAGTATTACATATTTTAAAATTAAATCTTAAATACTCGTATAACGATTAACACATTTTTCAGAAATGTGAAACCGTACTGATTGCTTTGCCAATGCTTTAATTTAAATTAAATAATAATATTTAATTTTAGTTTTGTATTTGCTAAAGGATTACAGTACTTGCTCGAAAACGTGAACTAAATAATGCCAACATTTTTGTTCAGGTTCCAAAATTTTGTCTATTCTTTAGAGAAGTACAGCTGTGCTTTCACTTTCAGCACAGCTCAAGACAGCTGTATGAACAATTCACTTAACCTTTACTATGCAACCCACAAGGAATATGAAGAAGAGAAAGACCTGCGACAACCTGTATCCGATCAGTTCACGCGGGGAGCAAACACATGGGTACCTGAAGTGAAATTAAGCGCATCCCGCAAAACCGAACACGCTGGAAGAAACTTGTTACTGTCCTATGTTCCAACGGGAGCGATAATTAAATTAACATAGTAAAAAAATAAATAAATAAAAAAAAAAATTGTGTCTTGCAGTAGTGAACTACAACAACAAAAATTATTTTAATATGTAATAGCTGTTTCGATTTTGCCAAATGCTCATCATCAGTGCTCTGAGAATTATTTCTTATATTTAATTTTGCGGACATAATGTTATCAAAATCAGTGTTCATTAGCTAACCGATCCAATACCATGCCTGACTTGTATGTTCCAACTTTGAGTTTTGTAAATCTGCTATAAAAGTACATTAACAAATTGACTTACTGTGTTATATTAGAATGCAATACATACCTATGTTCGGTAGTTTCGACTACGAACTTATAGTGGATAATATTTTCGCAATCTCACACATAGTTTTATCTTCTTCTTTATCATTCCCGGTTTTGCTGTTGTTTGACAACAAAATCATTTTGTTGACTTAATTTTCAACTGGTCTGTCTTCACAAAATCATGTGTTAGTCTAATAGACCCCTAAGAACTAATATATGTACAACTTAGAGCAATTAAATGCTCTTGATTCAAAGCGATTTAAGAATTTTCAAAGCGGCATATAGACCGCTGATGTTCATAAAAGCTTTTATAAAGACGGTTGCAATGGGAGTAGTTCAATTAGAAGTAAAGTCAAACGCCACGTTGTAAAACGCACTTAAACCATACTTTGAAAATGCTTGGTGTGAACATGTTCATAAATACATTTCATAATGAATCGTATGACATTCGCATTCTTTCTAATAGTAACTCTTCTATTAATAATCACAAACTGTTAGATTTTTTCTAAGTTAACATCATTAATAGATGCCATCAATTTTTTTGATTCGACATTGTGCCACACAAAACATAACCAAACATACTATAGAACCTCTTATAGTTTTGTAAGACGTTTTAAAGTGAATAAATACCCTTAAAATAAATGTGTACTTATTCACGTGTAATCCCCAAAAAAAAACTGCATTCAACAAAGATATAAAAAATTGATGTCATGTATGAAATTGTAAGTTTTAAGCTACTTTAGTTGTTTTTACATTTCATTATATGGAATAAATTTAAAATAAATGTGACCAATATATAGGGTATTTCGTACCAACATGCTGCAATTTGGAGGAGTGTTTTCTTGGTTCGAGAAACGAAAAAATCGTATGGGAGAGGGAAATGGGGGTCCATTGCAATATTTACCAATATACAGATCAAAACTGCTTTACCTAAATAGCATAATTTGTATACAATTAGATATTCTTTGACATCATACCTAATTTTTCAACATAATTAAATCGTTTTTAAAGTTATGGTAGCTCTATGTTAATTTCTCCTGCAAAATTTTCGATTATTTTCACGAAAAATGTCATTTTTGATGAATATATATGAATGTCAAAATGACGAATAAACCAATGGGTAGCGCGGAAAAATTACTTTGTAAAGAATATTTAAAACATAGAAGTCAAGTACGGCTTTGAGTCATTTAGTTAAGGTGCACTGACTCTGAGTTTTAAATTTGGTAGGGCACGATTTCGATTTCTGGTACTTGCAGTCTTAAAAAAAATTATTTACAAATAAATAAATACAAGAATTATTTTCATCACCACTGATGATGGCTATTTGGCAATACTCGCAACAGCTGTATGGTCAACTAAAAATTCAATTAATTAGAATAATATAAAAATGAATTTTTGTAATTCACTACTCTTCAAAGAATATTTATAGAATTATGAAATATTGATCTACAAAAAAATCAAAATGTTGAGAAAATTATATTTACTATTAAAATTATTGAGCATTTTTTATTAAAAAAAATTAACTTAGAACTACTAAAAATTTTGAATCTATTAATGTAATAAATCAGCTTAGGTATCAATCAAACAAATTAGATTAGATTTTACTTATTTGAATGATTCATCTAGAAGATGTTGAAGATATTTAAGTTATCTATTTTTAATTTATTGAAGCTCTTTTTGTTGACGCCCTTATCTCGATACATATTGAAATGTTAAATCGTCAAACCAAGTATTTATTTTCAGGGTTTAAAGCGCGTTGATAGGAATGACCCTGTGTATGTATCAATAAAAAACAAACACATTTTATACTGTAGTTTAAAAAAACAAATAAATAAGAAAATAAAAACAGAGTGATGTGCATAATTCATCAACTTGTAATTGTAAAGGTTTATAGAGATATCATTAACAGATTCCTTTCGCAATAAAATGAAACAAAAATGACAATATTCTGAAATGCAAACAAATTTAAATGTAAAAAACTCTTGTGCCAATTGAGAGTGTAAATAAATTTTCCCATTGTGCTGTGTAATGCACAGAATTAAATCAGAAAAATACAAAACTTGTATAAAACAATAGTGCAAATACTGCAACGAAATGCAAAATAACCATAGGAACAAGTATAAAGTATAAAGTACTTGTGAGCTTATGTTTAAAGTGGAAAAAACTGAAGTCTGAAAAAAAAAATCAGCCCACACTGCAGTATATAACATTTTTTTTATGGTTAAAAAAACATTTAAAACGAAAAAGAGTCATAAATTGTATTTAACGCACACTTCATCATTTATCACTATGCCACGCTAGAGAATACCACACCATGGTACATCATTCCATGCAGCTTCCTGCCGTGCGGTGCCATGTTGCGCCGAGCTGCTCCTCAAGCGAAATTATAGAATATAAAAACGGAATGGTCTGGTCGCTTGTGGATTTTTTGTGGCGTATTAAATGTATTTCAATTTTCAGTTGTGTTTTGGTTACATTACCGAAATATTCTTTATTTTTTTTTTGTATTATATTGCGATCAGATAAAACTTTCAAAACAAAGTTACTTTTACTGAAAAGTAAGACTGTCTGTTTAGAATATCAGTGATCTTCGTTTTTTTTTTCTTATCAAAATAGGTGTAATTTTCAACTGTGATTGTATTTACAATCTATATTTATACTGATTGTGTTAGATATAAATACACCTTATCAGACTATGTTATGTCTTCTATTTTAAATGAAATGTTTTCTTTATGATCTGATAGGATAGATTTGTTTATTACGATAAATCTGTTGAGATTCACTTAAAGCTCGATTGTTCGATTGTTCAACATTATACAACTCCAAAAAATTTAATACCATGAATGTTAAATGTAATCCTTAATGTTTTTCAAGAAAACATCTTGCAACAAAATAAAATCTAGAAAGATCAAACATCTTGCAACAAAATAAAATCAAGGAAGATCTTCTAACATATGCGCTAGACAATGACAGAGCATGCATATGTGAAACTATTTTTACTTATAAATTACAGCTGCAGCAGTAATCATTGAGGGAAAAAATCAATCTCCTAGCATGGTTTCCTAAACATCAATAACCCTTTATCAAACCCACCTCTCACTCAGTATTCAATAATTCTGCACATGAGGAGTTCAACAACTTTTAACATAATGCCTCAGTTATCTTCCTTAAGTACTGGTTTGCTTATTCACCTTACTATTGGGCTGCGATGTTCCTGTAGTTAGCAAAAAAAAGTTCACAACTGATATCTGTTCCCAAATCAATGTGCCAGAGAAGTCGAAATCGAGTTTAGGAATACATTTGGGCTAAGCGTAGTGTTATAAATTTGTGCGTTTAATTCAGTTTGTCAAGCAAATTCATTCATTTTGAGTAAGTTTAACCCTAAGATAATTATATAAATTTTTACACAGCCTCAAAATATGTGATATTCGTTAGCTTTAGTTGTAGTTCACATCAAAATCTTAAACTATTCGTTTTTGAAACCTGTCAAGTTTTAGCTTTATATCCTAATATACCTACTTGCTAGTATATTATGGAAAACCATGAGCTGCATCCATAAATTATTGGTAGTAAAATTGAAGAATAAGCTAATACGCGCCTCTTATGTAGAAAACTTAACACAACGCCAACTATCAACAATTGCTACCATTACGGTACGACAAAATTTCTCAAGAAGCATACTGTTATACTGTGCACGGGATGCAGAATCCGGCAAACCAAAAACCAAACCAACAATTGCAGCAGCAGCAGCAGCTCCATTACCCGTTAACGGCTGCAGCGAAGCCCGCGTGTTCCTCAAAACAAAAGCACAATGCGCAAGGAATAAATTTTTCTTTGTTCCCCACTTGTGTGTTTATGAAGCTGTTTAAGGGAAATTCCTCTTCTGTGTATCTATGTGAATGCAGCATTGCTTGTGTATGTGCGTTATCCGCGTACACTTCGTTTGTATGTTAAATATATGGTTGGCTTGTGTACATTCGTTAGCACACAAGTTTAATTTTTGTTGCACTAAAAATCCACTCAACCGCATAAACAGAGAATAGAGGATGCACCCCCATGAAATATAGTTTCAATGGAAGTAGCAGTTGCCTCTATACAGTACCGTGTTTGCTCAGTTTTCTTTTTTTGTTTTTGTTCTATTTTATACTACGACAGGTTGAATGTTAATTTATTAAATTTTTTCACTGTGTATGTATGCTCATTATTTCTAATTTTTCTCCTACATTTTTCCACAAAGTGTGAACTTTCGTTACCTATACTAAAAGTTAGTCCAGTAGTACTATATAGATCGAGCACAGAGACCGAGACCGAGACGGAGTACTGTTGTCTCCTACTGTGCAACAAACACATTTCACCACATGCAGCATCTGCTGCTGTTGCGGATGTTGCTGATGTTTTGTGCTTCTATGTAAATGTGCTTAAAGAGCCTTGTATATATTTTTATTTAAGTCCTTAGTCGTTCTTTTAGGGTTTTTATTTATTTATTTATTTTTTTTTTTGGGTCGAATAAGTTGGTCATTAATTTCGTATAAGCGAGGATATTAAATGGTGTGGTTTTCGCATTATATTTTAATGGTTAGTTATTTACTGGAAGAAAGTGCAAAGTGCAATACTACAGCTTTGGTGAAGTCAAAAATTTAAAACTAAGCTGTAGCTTATGTTTCCACTCTTTCTTTGACTTAAAAGCGCAATTAAATGTAATAATAAATCTTGTTATAACCTGTATTGAGAGTGCCGAGTGTTATACACAGTAATCCCCCCAAATAACGCGGTAGATTGGTTCCGTGTTATAGGAAGTATTCCCGTTTACCCCGTATACACACGTGCAAAGGTACGCAAAGCTAATTATGAACTGTACAAATCTTCGTGTTATACGGAGGATTGAAATCACGTAACATGAAAACGCGTTGTAAGGGTACCGCGTTATAGAAGAAATTACTGTATATACATATATATAACATATTGATTGTCTAAGAAGACGGTTAAATCCGGCAAGGATCTATGTCGCTGCCAATTAACATATGCTAATATATGACTTTTGTAAAATACAATTAAAGTTTCCAAAGCTTATTAGTTAAATATCTGAAATATATTTTAATAAAAATTCTTATTTTTCAGGGTGTTGTTGCTTTCAGTTCACAAGGCGATCGTATCGCCTTAACACAAATCGAACAAATGGTTAATGGAAAATATGAAAAACTCGGTTATTATGACACTCAGCTGGATAATTTGACGTGGTTGAATATGGAACAATGGATAGGAGGGAAGGTAGGTTAAAAATTAAAAGATATTATTTATATATCTTTTAATATTATTTATTTTTATTTATTGTTTATTAATGGTTGTTTTTGAGCAATTGACCAATTAGCCCGTTTCAAAATAAAAATAATAAATAAAATATTATTTAAAAATGCTTAATTTTACACGCTAGCGTTACAAAGAACAAAAGTAGGTAGGCAGAACTGATTGTAGAGACCTATTAACCTAACAGACTTTAATTATACCAAATTAAATTCCTTGAAATCGGTGAACGAAAGTAATATTAAGAAGAAGTTCAACCCAATATCAGTTTTACTTTTTTTGTTTATCAATCAGTCCAGATAGCTAAACAGATGATACAACCAGTGTATGTTAAATATTGGCTAGAAAAATACAATATTTACAATTTTCAAATTCTTCTGCATAAAGGAAGAACCACCAAAAGAAAGGGGTCAAAAAAAGAAATGCTTGCTCTAATAGGCGACAAAATTCTAGTAGGTATACTCCATTACAATCTTAAGTATAAATAGTGATACGTGAATTTTAATTACTTTCATAATTCATATTTGAGTAATTCATAATTAGGTATGAATCTTGTACCACGGACACCAGTTTTGGCTGTCCTGCTCAATTAAGTTTGTCTCCTTTAATAAAAGTATCGTAGTGGCTAGGGTGAGTAAGAATAATTGTGTTCATTACTTTCAATCAATATGGAATTGCATTTTACAACTGGGTGATATGCTCCTAAGTACAGCAGAGGTGTTATAAAGGTCCCAAAAATTATAGCTTTAATAAATGCCGGCAGAATTCTTTAATATTCTAATCATAGCATTTATCGTGACAGGTCATCACTATAAAAAGCTAATAACTCTGTATAAAATAAGTAAAGGTTGTGAGCTAGGAATTAATTCAAACGTGTTCAAATCACAATTACTTAACCATCTCATTCCCAAATTGATTCATTTTTGATTTTAGCATGTTGAGTATCTGTTAATTACTATATTATTTTAATTTCCCATTTTAATTAAATAGCAAATACAGCTGAAAAGTCTCTGGACCTTTAAAAAATTCAGAAAATACGAATTTGATCTTAATGCTCCTTATTGTTAAACTTTAGTTATTGAAGGTCAAAGGTAAAGTACTTTTTTTGATACTCCTTAAGTTCTTAAAAGCGTAAATCCTATAAAATTTAGTAACGATTCTGCAAACTTCTATATACTTTAAATATTATTCAATCAGTGATATCAAATTATTTATTCGACTGTCTAATATAGTTTTATTTAAGCTGATCAAATCCTTAAAAAGGCCTGTTCTTCTTTTGGCAATAGTGGACTTATTTACGATATAAGCTAAGACTTTGTTTGTCCTCCAATGGCTGCCAACTCACTCACTCAACTCCTAACTCAAACGGTACGATTAGTCTGAACACAGTCTGTAAAATATCCACGATAAATATAGTGTTGTAACTTTTTTTAATTACAAATTTTCTACTACCATTCCATGAAGGAAGAACTGAATTTAAAGTGTGGTAAAAATAAGTTACTTAAAATTAATGGAGATGATTCGAAATTAATTAGTGGATTTATTGAGGACCTCAAGTTAAAACTAAACTTTTGACAAGTATATTACGAAATTTTTTTCAGTCAAAAGTTAATACTATGCACTTTGCAATCAATTAATTTTACTTCAAACGTATTTGCTTCTTTGAGCGATTTCAAACGATAGTTGACCATATTAGTACTCAAAATATCATATGGCTTTGAACCAGGCCATATACTATCAGTAAACTTAAAATGTGTACTACGTCATAGATATATTTTAAATCCTAAACAAATGTGGTGCTTTGTAATGTCTACTGCGGAGAAATTTAAAATAGTGCTATAAAGCCATAAAGGTTAATAGTAAATAATTTAACATATTGTCCGGTATCCCTCAAATCGAGTTCCCACCTGCAAAGATAATAAGACATTGATTACCTGCAATTTCGATCACTTAGTAGCACAATCGTCTCCACAGTCAACAGATTTAAAAGCGTTCAACTTTGTACTCTTGTAAATGAACACTGTGTAGACCAAAGTTAGCACTAAATAAGACTACTCTGTTGATATACTCAGAATGATAGCATTTATTCGTAAATGGATGAAGATTCAGCAGGTTTGGATTTACCATGCGATTTGTTCAAAAGCCACTGTTTAGTTGAGGAGCGACTATATCGAACATTCGAAGAGAGAATTCGTAAAAATTTATTCTTTTCCATAACATTGTATCTTTTAAGTGTTAAATAAAATTTAACAGTATAGAAGGCTCGAACAGTATAGTAAAAATGACTATTACCTAAAACTATAATTAAGTTTTATGTGTAGAAAAATAGCTTGTAAAAGCTCTAATTTAGTATATTAAATAAAAAGTGCAAATAATGTCTACATGTTAAGAGATATTGTATTAGGAACTTAACTGTAATAGACTAAGTGAAAGAAACTTTTAATTCGAGCAATATCAACAAATATTAATGCCGTACGAACGCTTCACGAAAAAAAAACCATAAGAGCAACACCATCGACACATAAACTTTCGCAACTACAAGAAATTCTCGGACGTCCTAGAATAAGTACACTTGAAGATATCATTTAATGTGATTTTAAATCAATTTAAAATAAATCCGTTTAGCGAGTAACTCACTTATCCCTACTATCGACTAGTAATCAATATTTTTTTACCTGTCAAAAGGAAAATCTACAGTGCAGTGTTGAAGTAGAAACCAATTCACGCTTAGTAAAGGTATCGCTTCGATTTCTACAGTCTCATATTTACCAAGAAAATATGGACACAAATACCACGGTAGGGTAAGGTAAAAAATTGCACAACATGAAAGAATTAAGTACTGTACTTATGAAATAAGACGGCAAAATGAAAGCGTAAATCCAAAGGGAACTTTTACTTATACCAGACCAAGAGCTTGGATGAGGCACGGTTTTAAACTGGAATACATAGGAGTACAGTGCACTTTGGTCTTTGAATGTTGTAAAGGAAAGAAAAATGAAAGAACATCAAATAAAACGAAATGTTTATGTGTAAGTATGTCTCTTCCACTTCTGGGATGTATGTGCATTTATGTGTTGGCTGCTTCCGTTACTATTTCAACAGCTGTTGAAATCGATGATTTATTTCAAGTGGTTCACTGTATCAAAGGCAAATACTTGGTGATATGGCAGAGCATATGTCAGTAGTACTCGTAAAAGCAATTGGACTTGGGACTGGGAACTAGGCAATCGACACTGTGGCATGCATGTGGTATTTGTTTTTATTGCTCGCATATAGGGAAATGCACTCTTGCGTTTATTTGTGTGTGTTCATTTCCTATTTAAGTTAAAACTGAAACAAGTTGACTTAAGTAAGCACAAAAAATACCAACCCAGATCTACAAAAAAAAATAAATAAAAAAAAATTAAGAATAACTCAGGATAAATATAACGTTTAGTGCAATTTTATCGTTTGCCATAGCATACCAAAAGCCCAAACGACTCACAAAAGTGCAATTTGAATAATTTCAAAATAGAAACGTTGATGCTCCAATACATTTTGACCATTAGAATAATTTAGATTCTGCTTTTGAGCACAAAGAACTGGCAAATTTTTAAAGAGTTTCTTAAAAGAATTCTTGAATTAATGTAAATGCTTTCTGATGTACGCTCCACTAAAAACACAAGAGTGAAACAAACACTTAAAAGGAAAGTATTTGCAGTAAATATCGTTAAAATAGGTAGATTTGAACAGCAAATTTTGATATGAAAGATATACACATATTGATTGAAATAATATTAATAGCAAAAAAAATATTTGATAAAAATATAATAATCCTTATTCTTTCAATTGCCAACCTTTTACTAATTTGCACTCATAAATATTCAATAACAGAGTTCTGTACCAGAATTACGTTACAGAACTTATCTTTCTAAAGTAGTTGATTACTACTAGTAGCTTTCAATGAATTAATAAAACTGCTTTTCACCAACAATCATCTTGATATTTACTTTATCTTGCCATTGACTCACATAATTCAGTTAAGTTTACTGCACTACTATTAGTGTGAACAGTATTTTATATATTATTCTCATTATGATATATCTTATGCTACAGATACTCAAACATTCAAACATAAACAGATACTCAACATTCTAACTGAATCCCATTCTAATATTTCACTAAAATATTCCACACTTTGTGAGGAAGTAGAAAACATTACAAATTACAAAGAGGTGGTGAGCTGTAATTCAAGTTTCTTACAACGTCAGACTCAAGAAGTTTTGGATTGAGTTTTGAGAAGACGAAACAAAAGCATAAAAAAGGTTTCATGACGTCATCATCTTTAGCACCAACTGGAAGTAAGCTATTGTTCGTAAGATCAATATTAAAAACATATTTGGGTCAAGCGATATTGTCAGTGAATGCACCCATTAGTAATCTACAGTCATAAAGAAACCGATGGCGTTTCCAGTGATTTCGGAATAATCTTAATGCAATATTTCTTGTCGCTTTTTATTGAAAGAGTATCTTTATCTAATATATTAGTTTATTATGACCTATCAAACAAACTGCAATGTTCTGATAATTTTATTATAATATTTTAAAAACACAGAACTTGCATTATTCTCTACGATTATTCATGTTTAGTATTCTATTAAAATGAATGTAGCATTAATTAATTGTAGTTCTTTCAATATATTAAAACTTGTATATATATATTACTTAATTTAATGAAAATATTATTTACGTTTCTGAAGTGATTATGTACATGTGTATTTTCTGACTCAGTGTTAATTTTATGTGCTGGACGATTGATGTATAAGAGATCAACTATATCTGGTATTCACCAGATAAGAGGAGCTCGTATGATTGAATACATTCAATATCTAATACAAACCAACCGATAGTTAAATATAAATTAATTTCTATAATTTTTTTTACTAAAACAGCCTGCATTAATTTCAATCTTATAAACAAGTTAATAAAAAGCTATCTTTTCTGAAGTATCATTTTAAATAAGGAAATGAACTTATAAACAAAACTATAATAACTGAAAGTTTTTACATATGTCTACATATGCCAAAGATATTATATGGCAATTAGACAGTAAGTAAGTAATTAGAACAGCAAAATAGAATTTAAAACCAAATATAAAATTAGCCATATATTTTTCTTTCAGAGTAGCAAAAAAATATTCACAACTTAGGAAAGTAAGCATATAAAGCAACAATAATGCTCTTAAAATCTTCAGAGTTATGTTATACTCGCAAACAATTTAAAGTCTTAAGTTTCAGTGCAGCCAAATTCAAAAATCAGTCTATTGTGAATGTTCACTGGAAATATGTTCCAAAATAAAGGCATGCAACAAATAATGCCTCTACATACAGAATACAAAATAAAATATAATTAATTAATTCAATTATTTTACAGCTCGTTTATGACTTCGTCAATAAATGTCAAGTATGGCTTTGATTTAGTTGGGTAATGAACGCTGACTCTGACCTTCAAATTTGGCAGGGCACAAGTTCGATTCCTGAGGATAGTTTTTTTGAATATATAGTAAAATTTGAAATACTTTAAAAGTGATGTCAATTTGTTTCAACCACACTTAATGCTGTTTATTTTATGCTTTCAAATCTCTAAATTTTACTAACATAATTAACACAATATACAAAAACGTACACTCAGAAAAATCATTTGGTTGATTTTATCAGATTTTAACTAAATCTCAGGTCAAAATATTCTTACTCGACTCATCAGGTTGGTTTTACCATACCACATTTTGGGTTTTCATATCTTCTTTACCATATGAGCTAAAATTTTTCTATTAAAATTACCAGGTCAAATTAACTTGTGTGTAATTACATCATATTTTTGTGAGTGTATAACATATCATAACAATATGACTGACTATATGCCGTACTGACTATATTAACACTCATCTAGTCAGACTCATAAATGTTACCTAAATACAAGCCTGGACCAGAATAGCTAATAGTAAAGACCAATTAATCAATATTTTGCATCCTTTGTTTCTAATAGAAATTATTACAGCTTTAAAAATCATAAAATTAGTGTTAAAATGCAACTAATATTGTAAGGAAATAAGTTTACATAGCAGTCTTACTATAACATAACTACAATTACAACACAGTTACTATACCAGTAAATACATTTTTAACCAGTGATTTATCGATGTCTATATAAAATGATATATTTGTTGATTTAAAAATATCTTTGAGATAATATTTTAAATAAGAATTTTTGTATTAATTTACAAAAGTAAAATTCCTTTAGATAGTCTCTCATACATACACAACATATCATGTATATATGGTAGAATTTATATCGTTTTTGTATACTTTAGCGATTCATAATTACAATATTTAAAAATATAAGAGAAATTTGTGAGAAAGTTGACATAATAAAACTTATTTTCTTACATTGAAACCATCATTGTAGAAGCTATTAAAGAGTTTTTACATTAACATAAAATCAATTTAAAGACCATTTCAAACCGAATCACTGCAGCAGAGAGTAAAAAGTGAACTTTTAATATCATCTAAATAACAAAAAAATAAAATAAGTTTCCAAATAAAATAAAAAAATAATAGAAAACAAAGCGCAATAAAATAAAAAATCATTTCACGAGACAAAAAATGATATAAAAAACACAAAAAAAGAGGAAATAAAAATATTGCCAGACAGTGAATTGCTTTGTTTTCTAGTTCGCAATGTATAGATAAAAAAACTAAAATCTGGTAAAACTTCGGGTTAAAGTAATTCAAATCTCTGGTGTCCATTTATATTGTACAAATAGTTCAGCAATTAGAGCTGCAGTGCACCGAGATATTTCGCCAACAATCATTAAAGTGGTTTTTACAGCGTTGATTGAACTTTTCAATATTTTTGTATTAAATTTCTGCTACGAGCAATTTGCAACATTTATCTATCAGTATTCACTTTTGCATTTGTGCTCTCCTGATATATTATATCTTAAAGCTAAATAGAGAATTTGTTCAAACTCTTATAAACAGATTAAATTATAAAATTTTATTCAGTAATATTTATGTTTATAACTCTCTTAACGAAGAAACTTCGCTATCCAATTAAGTGAATATTCATGGAATAATCGCTTGACGATAGACGGTTTTACAAATCATAATTACAGAAATCTATAAAAAAATTCAGTTTAAACTTAAGTACACACTACTTAGTAAGTTCCCAGTCTAATCGTCTGCTAATACCACATACAATACTGTATAGACTCGCAGTTCACCTGAACAATAAGTCAAGAAATTGTTGCTTTTCCACACTACTACATAATTCAGCAAAAACAAATTTATTTTAAATATTATATTAAAGTTTTTAATACTACTAGCATTAAACTTAATATTTATAAATGTCAAATAATAAACAAAAGAATTATAAATTATTTTTTTTAAATAAATATAAAGTTACATATAATTCTTCTATTGTTCATTATTTAACATGTATAAATATCTATTGCAATATTAGTATAGATTGAATGTTTTAATATTAATTTTTAAAAGTTGTTCAAACTTATGTGAGAAGTATTTCATTATATCATCATACAATTAAATCTAATTTTTAAAAAGAATTTTGCAGTATATTCTTATTACTGTAATACAGAATTCTATCCTACATTAATAAAATAATAATAATTGAACAATTACTAACAACCACCACTTAATCTTTAACAATAACCAAAATTAAAATATTAATACAACAACAAAATATAATATAGTAAAATAGTTAACAAAATTGACATCTAATTACAATAACAAAACAAGAGCGTATATTAATTACATTTCTTGGATATAAAAGACTCTTCGAAAATGCAATCTGGAGAATCAGCAATGGAATTGGTATTCAGATCTTTCACCGCAACAAAGACCAGAGAACGATATAATCATATATAAACCACTATAATACAAGTTAAGATGATTGAAGGAACACCAAGAACTAACCAATCATCGCATTAACCATCACAAACTCGTACAGAAAAGGTTTTGGAAGAACGATTACTCAACCAGAACAAGAACCACAGTCACATCAAGGAAAAGTTAGTTACACATACCAGAATGATAAAGTAAACAGTACTCTGAATCTAGCTAGAGAATGTTGTATTGGAATTCAGAATCTTTCTTTTGATTTGCTCTCTAAATTTTACAAAATAATTTTCAAAAAATTATTTTTCTGTATTGGTTTGACTTCTTAATTGAAATCGCTATTATATTTTGGGCGAGTTTGGGAAATGGCGCATAACTTTAGAAATTTTTATTCGATGTTTATAGTTTAGCCATTCAAAACGTTGGTATTTAAAAAGCCTTTAACATCACTTAAAACAAGCAATTTTTTTTACTATTTCTGCGGGATTCCCATTGCATAAAAAATCGAAAAAGTTGAAAAAAGGCATAAAAAAATTGGCGTTACGGTGCTTAAAATATTTGTACAAGTTTCACCATTAATTGAAGACACGGTAACTATGTATGAGTCAAACTTTTAGAAATCGAACGGATGTTGGCAAAAAATGACCTCATCACCTCTGATTTGGCTGAAATTTTTTGATGAGCTTCTTTCATAAATTGCGAAGACCCGTATCTCAAGAAAAAATTTTGAAATTTTTGTAGATACATTTTTTAACGACCATAAATAATAGAAACTTGAAATTTGTTGTTTTAAAAATAATTAATTTTAAAGTTCAATTAAGCAATTAGTTAAGCAATAGTTTAAATAATTAAAATTGTCCTGGCTATATTGAAGTATTAATATTAACTGTTAAATTTCAAAAGAAAAATTTTTCAAATGTATCCCGAGAATTTGAACTTTTTATATTTTATTTAAATTTAGTGTTAAATTTTACTAGAAAATAAAAATATTCAGGATGGGATTATTTTTTTAAATTTTTTAAAAATTTTTTCCCTCGTAAAATACATCAAACACATGTGTACTATAATTACGATGAATGAAATTTCAAAAATTATTCTTAAATATTATTTTTAATTTCAATTTGTAATAAAATTGTGCATAAAACTCAAAAATTTCAGGACGATATTGTCTTTAGAAGTACTTTTAAAAAATTAATCCCTCTTAACCTCGTACCAAACAGATACAAACGATTTTTCACTAAACAATAAAAAAGGGGAACATAATTTATTTTTAATTCATATTAGCCAATAATTTCTACTTAAAAAATAAACATTTTCTATGTGGTATTGTTTTAAGAAGTTTATAAACTTTAGTTTTTTATATAGTTCTTTATATAAATTAATTTTTTAAACTAATTTATCAGGCGTCCTACGCGTCACTCATACGCACCATACATAATACCATTGTCACTTCTTTTTATTACCTATTTTTATTATAAATTAATAATTATAATTATTATATTATTATTATTATAATTACTTAGTACATCTTTGTAAGAGAACGCATATTCATGATCAATTATGGTGATCTTAAACCAGAATAATGTATGAATTATTAATAAAGAAATGAAGAGTTAATTACGCTTGATACACAAAGGGAAGATAACGTGTTCTTATTTAACTCCGATTCTGACAGATTCTAATTCTAAATCAATTTTCCACAAAAGGAGACACAAAAATTTTTACTTTTTATTTCTGAATTGAATTTATCACTAAATTCTACATAAAAATGAAACTTTTTGAGACGTTAACACTTATAAATTGCATTTTTTTTAAATAAATTAATTTGGAGACATCTGAATTTTTAAGTTGTCTAATGTTTTTTAAGAAACGCGATGTACTACTTTCAAAAAGGTTAATTACGAAACGCCTTGTGACCTTTTTTCTTATATTGATGGATCAGGAAATTAAAAAGCTGCAGCACATAATTAAACCTACCTTTTTTGGTGAAGTGTTTTTCTATTGTAATTGGAAAAATTTCTGCCGTAAGGAATGAAGCAGTGGTATTTTAATATGCCCTTAACTGATTTTGCTTATTTCCTTCAGGTTTGTAACGCTCTAATGTTGAGAAATGGCACACAATATATGGGTAACTTTGTTTAGCCCAGTTAAGTAACTCCGGTGTTTAGATTGGATTAAGTATTCGTTAAACACTTACTCTTGCAGCATACCTCTTTAAGGCTCCAGCTAAGTCGTCGCATGATCTTCTACCGTGTGAACTTGGAAAAAGCATCATTCTGCCCCTAAATCAAAGTGAGCTTTGTGTAGAGTTAAATTAATAAAATTTTGTTTATTTTTATATTGTGAACTTGATTCATCGGAAAAATAATTAATTTTTCATAATAATTTGGTCGCATATTTTTCAAATACATGGACAGATATGCAGACAAAAGTTTTACATGTAGTTATATATTTTCATCATGGTAGTATATTGCAAACGGATAAATTGTTGCCTGATCATTATACTACTGAATGTCTTGCACAGAGTTTAGAATCAGAAAAGAAGAAGAATAATGCATACGCTTTCTACTGAGTTGTTTATGGTATTCTTCAAAAACTCTGCATGTTTTGCAACGATAAAGGAAATGCAACAGCAATTTGTCTCAAACTCCCGTTAAGAATTGCATATATAGAGATGTCAAACTATTACTGGAGATCTCAAAGTTTTTAATATGGCTCTGTCTTGATAAACGCATTGTTTATATGTAACTGTTTCGTCGTCAAAGATCTCCAAAACTTTTTGATTGATGTTTTCAGTTCCCCGATATTTGGCGCAACTTCTTAAAAAAACAATATGTGCGTTTAGTATGCAGAATCATGCGATGTAGGCAATCTTTATAGGCATTTATCGGCTATATAGTACATGCAGTACGTGCTTCTATATTTACTTCATCTATCATCAATTTCACGTTTTCGTATATGGACCATGAACAAACTGAATGTGTGCCTCTTGCTTCTGTAAAAACGCAATGCTGTGGTTGTGAAAATGCTAAGTTAGAGAAACCACATACGAGGTCTAGACGGTTTATTTTGTTATTAGTAGGCAGCATTTGCAGATTACTTAGAACAAGCCAGTTTTGCATATATGTCATTTTTCTATCAATTTATACGGATAAGCAGTTTTTATTCCCAGGCATTATTTGACTTTTTTCATCATATCTGTGAACATTGAAAACTGCGTCGGTTACATGTCTTCCTAACAACCGATGGTAATCATATGCTTTGTAGCATTTGAGAAATGAGTCGTGACTATTTGATAAAACCAATGATGTATTACACTCAATATTTTATTTTCATAGATCTATCTGGTGTGCAATTTTTTCTGTAGATTCTTAAAAATTAAAGCGGGTGATCTTCCTCATCGCTTTGTTGGAATCATCGGAACATTGAAAATCTTAAATTTGTGATTTTAACATATAGATGATGTAAAATTAATTTATTTAATAAAAATACTTCTGCGAACAATAACGTTCGCGAACAATAACGTTAGTAATGATACTAAATTCTATTAAAACACAATATGTAATATGTTTTTTTTTGAAAAATTTATTTAATAGTATTGTGCTGCATATGAGTAACATGTAGAACGGACACCTGATAAATTAATTTTTTTTAAATACTTCTTAAAACATTAGGGGTACTGATTTAAACTGTTTAATGCCTTATAAACCTTATAAACGTATAAATTCATCTACTTGGTAAATTAAGTGCTAAATTTTGATGAAAAATAGTTTACTCAAACTTAATAAATTTACACGAAAATTTTACCGAATAAATGTATGTCGTATAAATTTATCTGTTGCCAATACAGAGTTGTATTCCAATACAAGTAAGTGATTTACAAAAATATCTTTGTAAATACATTTTAGTTTAGAGTTTTCGTTCAATTTCTATATTTTATTTTATAATTTATTTATAGCAACACAACTGACAAAAATATTTGCACTAATATATAAAATTCCAACGATATTGGCCAAAAAATTGCATTGCTGAGCATTTCATTTTGTGTTGTCATAATTATTGCTAATATAAATAGTGCTATTATATAGCAGATTGATAAATTTACACAAATATTTCACTAAGTGCGTTCATATAAGTGTGTACGTAAACGTATAAAATTATACATTTGATAAATTTATATGATTAGATGAGTACCCCTAATATTCATAAGTTAATATGCAGCTTATTATAAGAGAGTATTACCAAATCCATTCTAAAAACCAGATATACATACTCAGAATAAAGTAAAATAATAAACTAAGAAGAATTATAAGTTAATATATATTATATAGATACTTATAATTCTTCTTATGTTCATTATTTAACACTTATAAATTTCATTTTGATACTGGTACTATTTATATATTTTAATATAGAAATTCAAAAGAATAGTTTTTAGTAAATAAATATTCTAGTAAATCTAGAAAAAAAAAATTTATTTTTATTTTTAAATTACGTTACGAAGAAGCTTATAATAATATTTTTAAATTTGACAGGACAATGAGTAACTATTAAAGAAATATTAACAATATGGTTTTGTCCTCTGTTGCCATAAAGTTGTTTACCTTTATCTAACAGAATTGAACAGATTACTCAGATTGTATAGGATTGTTGTTGATATGAAATTTATATTGTTAATCTACATATTTTTATTCTAAAAAAACACAAATATTGTTTATATCAATACCTTGCACCAACAAAACCGTGTGATGAAAATACAAATTTTATTGCCTCTCTAAAATGATATTAGTAATATCATTTATATTAAACCCATATTGTAAGTTGGAACTGCAAATTTTTAATATCTTATCATATAATGAGTAGCACTTTAAGGATTTATCTTCATTTGAATCATAGTTAACGATTAGTTCGCCTGATTTGAGTAGATTAATAATAAAAATGGGACAATGCACAAACATTAAACTGGAACCATTTTTTTTTGTTATTATATGTAAACAAAGAGCAAAACTAATAAGGGGTTTTTTCATTTAATATAACAAGTGTTACTTAACTAAAGTGAGCATATAGATCTAAGCTAGTCATCTTCTTGCTGGTTGAAACGTCTCAAACAGTCCTTTGGTTTGAAGTTATTTAAGCATCCGTGTGTAACATCGCAAAGTTACGCCGGAATAGTGCTGTTTAAGTGTGGACTCAGCCTGTCATAATGTGTATTGGCACCGTTCTATATTTTTTGCCTGTATTTCAAGGTCACAATGAAGGTTAGCATTTCGCGTATGCCACAAAACTTTAACTGCTTCCCTGAGTGCTTTGTTTTGGAACCTTTGTATCATAGCGAGTATATGATTTTTTGTGCAACCCTAGATTTAAACACTATAGAGCCACATACAGTTGAAGTCTTGTTTGTAAATCATGAGTTTGTTTTGCTGATATATTGGATCGGCGTCCAATAAGCCAAGTCAGTTTTTTGGATCTAATATTCAGCTCAGTTAGTTTTTTCTTGACGTGTGTCACCCATCTCAGTTTGGCATCTAAATTCATACCCAGATACTGAAACTGAAATCATAAAAAAATATATTTGTTGTTGAGGAAATATTTTAAGGTAGTAGATTTTAATAGACAAAGCCTATAAAGATGTGTGCTATTTGAATTTTAATTTATGCACAGTAAAAGCTTTGAATCCTTGAATCCAATTAAACATATATTTTTAATAATTATCTTAAAAGTTATATACATATAAAGTTATATATAAAGTTGAAACATAAATATTTTATATATAAAATATTATTAAATAAATAACTTTTTTGCTTTTAGGTGCCACAGGATCGAACAATTGTTCGTCGCGTTCTCCGTACTGTATCATTACCATTATTCATCTGCATGTGCACAATATCAAGTTGCGGTATCTTGGTAGCATTAGCTTTAATCGTCTTTAATATATGGAATAAACATAGAAGGTGAGTTATATTTATACACCGAAACTACAAACAAAAATAGAAAAATATTACTATAAAACAAAAAATATGAAATTGTGTAAATCATTTTTTACACAAAAATTGCTTAAGTCCTGTAAGAAATCATAACATTTCACTGCTCCATTGCACGTTTAAGTGTTGGGGCGTGTAAATGCATAAGCGTCTAACAACATAAGAGCTGTTAACACCCGAAATTTGTATGGCCATAGATACAAACTCTGCATTATATGAGCACAACTAATGTATTTAAGTAAATCGTGTGAACGAGTATCGAGTATGCATGCATCTAACTAAACTAAGCGTAAATGCATCTCTGCATGCGTGCTTGGAACTTATTTACAAAATGCGAATGTTTTATTTCAATTTTCGATTTTCATATACGCTCTTAGTTTATTAACCCAAATTGCTGTTGTTACGAATGCAGTTCGAATGGCAGGGGATGTTGCTGGCACTGTGGCTGCTGCTATTATATCAATTTGGTTAACGAGTTCCTACATATGTTATGTACATATAAATTTTGTATCTTGTTACAAATATTTTCATTAGGGCAGTGGGAACGTACTGCTATATGCAATCATGTGCACAAGTACAAATGTGAATTGAAGTGTAAAATTCAATTACATATAAAAATGAATGAATTCCATACATCAAAATCATAATTGAGCCGAGTTAAAAGCCTCTATGGAATTCTTTTAGTATAACTCATTACGCAATAAACGTTAGTTTACTCAAGTTAGCGGTTATATGCATTTGAAATTCACAAATTCAAAAACTACTTTAACAGACAATTGCGTATGTTCCCGAAAATATGATTTTAATTTATAATTTCAAAATTACTTGAAATTAGTAGCCAAAAGACTCACAATTTTCATCTAATTTACCTTTCAATTGCAGGTGTTGGAAATAAGCTAACGAAACTCAGTCAGACTGAAGTATTAAATTAACCGGTCAGTGAAAAGTTTGCAAGTTATGTTTGAGTCAGTTTTAGTTACTCGGAATTCTGATTTTATAATGGCTATGTATCAGCAAATGATTATCTAGATCTTTGCTAAAATGGTACGGATCAATGTTCTAGCTTATGTGTATAAATCAAGTAGATAAGAGTGATTTGTAAAGTACTATTTTTTAGTTAGATGAGAAATCTACAATGTATTGGATTCCAATAGTGTCACGTTCTAATGGCATTTTTAATATATATATTTTTAATATAAGCTTATATATAATATTATTTAAGAGTCATAAGCAAAGGACTCCAAATTTTCAATAACTGCTTATATTATATTCCCATTGCCAACCACATTTTTCTTTAGTTTAATAGTTTACTTAATTAATACTTTTATTAAACGCTTATATTTTAGATTGATACAGAATGTGAAATAGGTAAATGTTTAGTTCACTGTCTTGTTAGAGTTTTGTTTATTAGTCGATCAGATCACTGATTGCAGAAACTCTGCTAAAGTTAAAAAATAAAAAAAATTTGAATCAGAACAATAAAATTTTATTATATATTATTTCAATGAATTTTTGGCTGACCCTAGAGCTGTTTCTAGTATTGCCAAATACTCATCATTAGTGGTCTTGGAATTATTTCTCATATTTAATTATTCATAAACAGAATATATAATTAAAATATAATTAATTAATTCAATTATTCTACAGCTGGTTTATGATTTCGTTCTAATATGAACGCAGCAAACGAATTTGTTAATAAAACTTTCACAGAAAATTAACAAAACTCCAGTTGGTTAAGAAGTGCTGACACTAAGCTTCAAATTTGGCAGGGCACAAGTTCGATTCTTGGTACTTGCAGTCTCAAAAATAATTATTTACGAATAATTAAATACAAGAATTATTTTCAAGACCACTGATGATGGGTATTTGGCAATACTCGAAACTGCTGTATGGTCAGCCAAAAATTCAATTAATTAATCTAATATAAAAAAATAATTTTTGTTGTTGTAACTAGTTCACTACTGTTCGAAAACCTCTTTAGTAAATAATTTTTTAAAACTTCAAGTACCAAAGGTTGAACTCAGGCCCTACCAAATTTGGAGCTGAGAGTCAGTGTTCATTAGACAACTGCTATAAAGCGGAATAGCAAAGTAAATTATCACTGAATGAAGATGACAGTATTTTTAATTATATTAATAAACGAATTGTAATTCTAACTGTTTTTTTTTGTTTTTCTTATTTATACTAAATTTGTCAAAAAGAAATTGCCATAATTAATAGAATAAACGGGAAGGATGAGTACACAAAGTACAAATTTTATTGAAGATCCAATCAATACGACATACAATTTTAAACAACTGTTTTGCACCATTTGACCAAAGCTATAATATGTGGAATAAAAATTGTAAATGAGTATGGTATTTTAAGAGCACAATAGACCAAACGGTGGCAGTGCCACATCCCCTAACAATAATAATGGTATTTTAAAAAACGCATTTTTGTGATCGGATACTTGTTTGGAGTAGCCGTAATATTACTCAGATTATATTAGAATACGTTACGATAACTCATTTTTTGATAGGTTTTTAAGTACTCAAAGAGGTCCTGAAGCAAGATTATTTAATGTTGACATTCATACTAAAATAAAGTCAATAAAGCCTTTACATATACTCGATACGTATAGCCGTACCATATATGATAATTTTAACTAAAACATGGAATTAATTTTAGTATCTTAACAGAAATGGACCATATAAGGACCATCCTTACTAAAAACGTGATATGAAATTTTATATTACTCCTTGAATACGATCATATTCTGATTTGAACTTATCCATTATCCTGATATCAAAGAAAGCACATATATCAGAGCACACGCATACCGTATGCGATTATCTTTACCATAAATCATAAAAGTGTTGTACTATTCTTTTAACCAGACAAGACGTACCAGACGTAGAAGTGATTAAGCTTGAAGTTTTTGTAGGTAAACTTATTTGAGCCAAAGCTAGAGTGAAGTGAAAAAGTAAGACTGCTGAAAGGGATAGATTTATTAAATATACAATTGGTGACCACAGTCACGACAACCAGGGCTTTAATGAGAGATGTTGGAAGAAATGAATTTCAGCTTTTCGTGGTAGATTGTGCGGTGTTTGGGGAAAGATTTATGCCATACAATTAAAATTAAATTTAAGCTATATGGCTCAAAGCCAAAGCTAGAGCATTAATAGTGAAGGGAAAAGGTTAGACTGCTGGAGTGGAGTTATTAAATATAGACTGAGTGAGACCAAGGTCCTGAAAACTGGAGATGAATGCTATAAGAATTAAATTACAGCTCATTGTGGTGAATTGACAACTACTTGGCGGGATGTCACATAGCTGAAATCAAATCATGAGAAATGATCCGAGTCTAATGTAAATAAGGACGAGGATCCTGTAGCCCATAGCTATATCACAGCTGAAGAGCTGCGAAAGTGTAAAAATTATAAACAGAATATGTTTGCATAAAACTCAAGTGATTTATAGTATAAATGTTATACACATCAATGATAAGTAATCAATGATATTTCAAAAGAAAAGTTCATATTATAAACTCTTCTTTGTAAATATGACTAAATCAACAACATCAGGTACCTGATCAGTACAACTGATGTACTGAAAGAACTGTAATTTGTATTGCAATGTTGTGGTTGTTGTGGGTCTTGTGGTGGTTGCAGCTTAGAAAAAGGGATTCATACTCTTAATGCTTTTTTTCAAGGAAATGCCGTAGCCGTTCGCATTAAAGCACTTACTCATTGAAGCGCATAGCCCACAAAATATATTCACTGTGGATGCATTGTTCGGCGCCACGTTAATGTAAACAAATACGTTTCATGCAACGTGGCACAATGTGGGCATTTTGATACGTTATGAGCACTGGCCTTATGTTGGGATTGGTGGTTTAACTCGGAGGCTCGTATGTACACATCCCAGCTAGTGTACACATATATTAGCGCGTATGTGAAACAATGCTTGTTTGTTATGTTAGTTATGTAGAATTTGTTTAACGCCGTCATTTGTCATGCGGTCTGGCATAGAAAACACTGCAAACGTTACACTTTTTTTGGATGGCATTTGCGGCGGGGGTAGGGAGCAAAGAAATATTCGTACAGCTGCATTCATTGTGCTGTAGTTTAGCTTTTGTTATTTGCTTGTTAGTTTGTTAGTTTGTTAGAACAATTATGTTTGCATGTGGCTTAAGCGTAATTATGCTAAAATTTGCATTTAAATAGAAAATGCGCTAAAAGCTGTTAAAGTAAATTGAAACTGTTTTCCCCACTCTTACCGCTTTTCAAGGACAAACTTGTTGCATGTTGGAAAATATCTGGTTGCTCTTTGTTCGCTTTTCCGTTCTTCTCGACTAAAGTAACGAGCTTCAGCTGAACAATAGCCTTTATTGTTGTTTGAAAAAGAATCCGAAATTGTTTATTTTTCAGGTTTCCTGTGAAGAATAAAAATGCTTATTAAATAATAAAAAAAAATTTATTTTTATCATAAAAAATTTATTAAAATATTTACAATTTGAGTAACTTTAGAAACGTTCACTCATAATAATTAATATTATAGTTTTTTTTTGGGTTGGGCAAAAAGTATTCGGCGCTATTTTTTTTTTTACCCAAAATTAAAGAATGTGCGATCTGAAAAATAATATTGTGAGGATTATTTATTAACTGATAAATAATACTCACTCGTAATAATTAATATTATAGTATTTTTTGTACCCAAAATTAAAAAGTATAAATAATATTCACTCTCGTTATAATTAATGTTATGGTATTTATTGAGTTTGACAAAAAGTATTCGGCGTTTTTTTTTTTACTCAAAATTAAAGAGTATATGAATCTCAGAATGGTTACTGGCACCTCAGGGAGGTATACAGATCTGAGGTCAATTATTGCTTAGTCTGACAAAGTGATAAACAATAATCCAGTCAAGGCGTAGAGAGGGGTTATAAAGAAACTACGCAATTAATAGAGAGTAAAAGTGCTCAAGTGCATTAACTCAACTAACCCCAACATAATAAATGAATTTAAAACTAGTATTGTTAGGGCTATTTATTAACCGATAAATAAATAAATAATATTAACTCGTAATAATTATTACAAGTTGGTATTAATTAAGTTAGACAAAAAGTATTAAAAAACATTTGATTTTGAAAATAATATTGTGACGCCTTTTTTATAACTGATAAATAAATAAATATTTTTTACTTAATATTAAGAAGTATATGTCGTGAAAAATATTATATCGCGGTCTATTCTATAACTCAAATGAGCGACTATGACGTGCAACTATGCAGGAGCCCCTCGAGAAAGAAATTCGACAATGGAAATATGTGTGGATTGGACACACATTACGCAAAAGCACAACTAACGTAGCACATGCGGCATTAACTTCGCAATTCTTGAGAGAAGGACCTCGCAATTCTTGATGTAGAACCATAAACAATAAAACAAATAAATAGATAGGTGAACTGAGATATGTCGCTAGAAATACACAAAATTGGAAAACTTTTGTACAAAGTCTTTGTGAATAGGCTAAATTTATACAAACACATATTGTATCCAACATGCTTAAGTAAAGAGCTTAATTTTGTAATAAATACATATATGTATTCTAGAATGCTTCGAGGTCTAAATTACATTGAAATTTGATTGAATGTTTTCCTTGCTTTCAGATGAACTCTTATGGTATATACTTTAGATGTAAAAGCACCTAATAAAGTAATTTAACCAATTTTATTCTTGCAATTAATTAATTAATGGCTATTTTTATTTTATTTTTTTTTTTTTAAATATTTTTTTTATTAATATCACGTCAACCTTTTAAAATTATCAGATTATATTGTTCTATTATTTTTTTTTCCTTTTCGAGATAACAAATCTAAATTATGCCACGTTATTACATTTCTGGTTAATGCAACTGTTTTTTCATTTTAGTTAGAACACATGATTTGAATATAAATTGTCACTTTTTAGTAAGAAGGATACAATTTGAAAAATATAATAAAACAAAAAATAAAGATATAAAAAAAAATTAAATAAAAATTATTTAAAATAAAAAACAATAATATTTTGGACAGTTATAAAATTCGTACAGAAATAGATCTCTCTATAATATTTGCAAACACTGCTTGGAAGTGAAAACACAAGTTTATTTGGATCTGCTTTAGTAAATGCGGCACCAATTTTGTTCATGACATTTTCCTATACTCCAAATGATCCCTCAACACATCATTAATGCATTTATTTGTTATTTTCAGAATATCAGTAATTTTATTTCTCTTTATTCGATGATGACGATGGTCCATCATAAGACTATGAATCGAGTGTTCATCTTATGTGGCAATCGTGCCGGCTCAACATTTTTGGTGCTTTCAGATACAATACAAAACTTGGTATATTATTTTCCGATCATTCTATGTGATGATCCAGAATCTCTTTATTGCGTGTTTTTAGCTGCAGAAATGATGTGTTTATTTGTTTTGTAAAAGTTTCGTCAAATCAAAACTCGATTTAAATTCCTCAATCAAAACTTTTATCCTCATTATTGTATTTCTATCAAAACGGTATGATAACCATTTGGTGAAGCAAGAGAAGCATGGAGAAAATGAAGAAATGAACTATACTAACGGACCTATTCTGTGCACTTTATAAACTTGCCAAACATTGACACTTATCAAAATTGACTGCTGTAAAGGTTTTGGTATTCTGAAAAGCTCTTTTCCTTGTTAGTTATCAATACTACAAATGCTCTTGACAAGTATAAAAATATGCTCTTTTTAAGCATTTTTATTATTTGCATGCATGACAAATATTCTTAATTAAAATATACGCTCTTTACAAGCATATTTTTTATTGTGATTTGAATGCATGAAAAATGTTTTTGGCAACTTAAAATATGTGCTCTTTACAAGCATTTTTTACAAACAGTTACGAACAATTACGAACAGTTTTCTATACAAAACACTTTACACCATAGTGTGGTGAGAAGCACTATGTACTTGAGCTTTGAAATTTGTCAAGATGTGTCCAGAATACCAAAAAGCTTTCTGCTTTATAAAAATCAAAAATTTTATTAAAGAATTTGACAAATCTGTCAAGTGCACAAAATAGGTCCGTAAAACTTTTTAATATTGTCCGATTATGAAAAAATTAAAAAAAGTGAAAAAATGTTATAAACTTATTAATAAAGCTTTTTTATATTATTTATTCATATCTTTTTTTCAATTTTCGGTTAAAATTATTGATACTTTATTATACAACTCTGGGATTTTTTCTTTTTGAATGTTAAATTTCCTTTCATTTGTAGTTTAATTGTAATATCGTAAAATACAGATATAGAAATTTTTTTCCAAAATTGTGTTATCTTTGTTTTGTAATATTTTTTAGCTTAAAAACATTACCATCAATAATTAATTAATTTGACATATATCAAACTATGAAAATAAAATAAAAATGAAGTGTTAAATCAATTTAACTGATCGTATTACAGCTGCGTTGTATAGAATCGGAAACTCCTTATTATTTTACAATAATAACACTATGATAAGATATTTAGCTGGAAATTAAAAGCGCAATAGACTTTCAGTCCACAATTAAAAAATTTGTCTTATTCAAACGAAAATTAGAGTGTGAATGATAAAAGTATTGTTCGTCTATAACAATACAAAATCTAAACGATGCTTCTAAACCTCTTAGGACAAATGTTAAAGAAAAGTGGTAATCATACAGATTGTACTGTACTATCAAGCAATAAAAAAATGTATTGCCAGATACAGCTATTTTCAAAACTATTGTATTATATTATCAAGCAAACAGAAAAACGCTGAAATGATTTTACCCATTCCAGTATTATTATAAAGTGATAATAATAAAAAAAAACCATAAAAACATTCTTAATGATTGGGATCTATGCAGTTGAGAGAACTGTTCTGATGCCAGAAGAATGAAAATATAAGTAAAAACTTCTCATATACCCATTTCAAGTTTACTTATTATAACTTTTATTAAGTCAACTGTACTCAGTTCAACTGTACTCAGTACGCTGTGATATACTTAGAATTATAATACAACGAATGCAATTTGATTATGACGATATGAACTCTCTGCTGAAAACCTCCAATATAGCCACGTGTTTTTCTATCCAATAACACGTGTCCAATAACTTATGTTGTCTGATTTTTCTTCCCTGTTCTTCATGTCCTCCAAACATCAAGTATGTAATCACTATTTTAACTTCTTTTCTAACTGTTTTCATAAACTATTTTGCAGTAAACACGCATATCATATGTATCATATATCATATCTACATAGAGCATTATTATTAAACTATAGAAACTTATAAACGTGAATAACTATGTCCTTTTCTGTTACAGAATTTTACCGAATCCTTACGCCTTTACGTAGCTCCACTGCCAATCAGCAAAATGTAGTTTTTTTTGCTGTTATTGTTTCATTATTGTACGTTTAATATTTTTTTATGCCACCCTTGTATACATTTAGGTTTTGTTCTTTTAAATTACTGCTTTATCAGAGTCCATTTGTCCCGTATAAGTATCTGCATGTTTGATTATAAATTCCGCTCAAAGGATTTCATGCTCTTGAAAGCGTTAACGTAGTTGCAATGCATAAAAACGTACAAAACACAAAACATTTTTACTGTCACTGAGACACAACAAAAAAAAAAAAAAAAAAAAAAAAAACATTTTTCATGCATAAATTTTGCATTGCAGTATTACGGCTTTCTCCCTCTGAAGTCAGCGAATGGCTTATTTTTGGGTTAAAATTTCCGGTAACACATAAAGCTTTTTATAACTTAACACTTTTTTTCCAAAATTTGTGCGCTGGTTACTTACAGTCATGAATTTATGCATGAACTACCTGAAAAATATATTCGAGTCTAAGTTTTTCCTGTGCTTTATGGCTGCTGTATGGCTGCTCTAGGAACTGCGAGGTAAATAAAACGTGAATGCACATCCACTAAAATTTATAGAAGGAACCTGTGCAGTTTCCTTGCGAAAAGCAGTGACCGCTGAAGTCGAATGCAAAGTTCCAACGTTCGTATCTGTAGCATTGAGTGCTTTTCTTATTTCTTCTTTAAGAATGAAATTCCTATTTTTTTTTTGGTGTTGTACCGTGAATTCTAGATATTGCTATATTATGTATTAGTTCTACATAAAAAATATTTTAGAGACGGAAAAATTGTAATGTATTTGGCAAATTGATGAAATAACAAATAATAGTTTTGTCTCTTATAATTTTAAAAAATATTTTAACAATTGACGTTGCATAAATAATTAATAGCATTTCAATAGATATATTGATAGAGAACATGTCCTCTGTCATCAATTGAAGTATTCCTGGAAGTTACACCGTTGCACATTCGAGTGCAATCATAGGCGAAAAGAGCTGCTCTAAGAGTAATTACAAACAAAATGTCAGGTATTGGAACTAACAGTGAGGCGAAAAGAGCTGCTCTAAGAGTAATTACAAACAAAATGTCAGGTATTGGAACTAACAGTGAGAAATTTGATACTCTGGCTACACATATCCCAGAGATTGAAATGCCAACAGACAGCACAAGTTTACAAGAAATTTCAAACCTGAACTTGGCAGCAAAAAGAATTGGAAAGGCTTGCCCAAAACCTAAATAATAAAAGAAAAAATGATAAAATGGTATACAGACAGCAACCACACCAATAATGAACTGGTATATATAGACCAGGCAAAAGATACTCGAAGCACAAGGAAGAAATGTAACTATCTTTGAAGCGATAATATATGCGATAGTTAGATGCGCCAGTTTTAACCTTAACCAAAACTACCGGAACCGTAAAATTGCAATATTGCGCTCATATTCTACCAAGTAACATCCAAACTGGTATGGGAGTGCATTGACAAGTACTCGACTGGAACAATCAGGTGCACTTAATATGGATTTCGGTGCATGCTTGTATCCAAAGAAGCTAGAAATTCAATCCAACTCAGACTGCAGATACACTAGAGAAAAGAGAGAAACTGCATACTATGTGCTTGGGCACTTATGCACAGCGAAAGAAACAACTAGGAGGGTGTTTCACGAATCATTATGATTCAAGACTAAGAAAGATAGGTTCTATACTGTCTTTCATTAAAGAAATCGGGCTTGGAGAAACACTCCAAGGTCTCATGTGGCCCATGACTAATATTTGTGAAAAGACAGTGAAATGTAATAAAAATACAACAAAAATTTTGGGTAACTTATTCAAGTTTGACTGACCATACAATGCTGTTTTGAGTATTGCCACACTGGAAATATTTATTTCTTGAGTAGAAATTATTCGTTAATATGAATCAAAAACTAAAATTTTTGCTATTTTTCTCTTTCTTTTTTGTTTACTGAAAAATCGTGTATGTGTGTTTGATGTATGGTAAAGGATAAATTAATTTTTTAAAAATACTTCTAAAGACAATATCTTTCTGAAATTTTCGAGTTTCATGTACAATTTTATTACAGATTGAAATAAAAAATAATATATAAAATTATTCTTTGAAATTTCATTCATCGTAATTATAGTACACATGTGTTTGATGTATTTTACGAGGGAAAAAATTTTTAAAAATTTTAAAAAAATAATCCCATCATGAATATTTTTATTTTCTAGTAAAATTTAACACTAAATTTAAATAAAATATAAAAAGTTCAAATTCTCGGGATACATTTGAAAAATTTTTCTTTTGGAATTTAACAGTTAATATTAATACTTCAATATAGCCAGGACAATTTTAATTATTTAAACTATTGCTTAAAAGTTCAATTAATTATTTTTAAAACAACAAATTTCAAGTTTCTATCATTTATAGAGCCTGAGATTTGGCCGTTTAAAAATGTATCTACAAAAATTTCAAAATTTTTTCTCGAGATACGGGTCTTCGCAATTTATGAAAGAAGCGCATCAAAAAATTTCAGCCAAATCGGAGGTGATGAGGTCATTTTTTGCCAACATCCGTCCGATTTCTAAAAGTTTGACTCATACATAGTTACCGTGTCTTCAATTAATGATGAAACTTGTACAAATATTTTAAGCACCGTAACGCCAATTTTTTTATGCTTTTTTTTAACTTTTTCAATTTTTTATGCAATGGGACTCCCGCAGAAATAGTAAAAAAATTGCTTTTTTTTAAGTGATGTTAAAGGCTTTTTAAATACCAACGTTTTGAATGGCTTAACTATAAACATCGATTAAAAATTTCTAAAGTTATGCGCCATTTTCCAAACTCGCCCAAAATAGTGATTTCAATTAAAAAGTCAAACCAATACAGAAAAATAATTTTTTGAAAATTATTTTGTAAAATTTAGAGCGCAAATCAAAAGAAAGATTCTGAATTCCAATACAACATTCTCTAGCTAGATTCAGAGTACTGTTTACTTTATCATTCTGGTATGTGTAACTAACTTTTCCTTGGTGTGACTGTGGTTCTTGTTCTGGTTGAGTAATCGTTCTTCCTCGTTCTTTTCTGTACGAGTTTGTGATGGTTTATGCGATGATTGGTTAGTACTTAGTGTTTCTTCAATCATCTTAACTCGTATTATAGTGATTTATATATGATTATATCGTTCTCTGGTCTTTGTTGCGGTGGTAGATCTGGATACCAGTTGCTTTGCTGATTGACCAGATTGCATTTTCGATGAGTCTTTTATACTCGAGAAGTGTAATTAATATACGCTATTGTTTTGTTAATGTAATTACACAGCAATTTTGTTAACTATTTTACTATATTATATTTTGTTGTTATATTATTATTTTAATTTTCGTTATTGTTAAAGATTAGGTGTTGGTTTTTAGTAATTGTTCAATTATTATTATTTTATTAATGTAGGATAGAATTCTGTATTACAGTAATAAGAGAATACTGCAAAATTCTTTCTAAAAATTAGAATTTAATTGTATGATGATATAATGAAATACTTCTCACATAAGTTTGAACAACTTTTAAAAATTAATATTAAAACATTCAATCTATACTAATATTGCAATAGATATTTATACAAGTTAAATAATGAACAATAGAGGAATTATATGTAACTTTATATTTATTTAAAAAAAATAATTTATAATTCTTCTTTTGTTTATTATTTGACATTTATAAATATTAAGTTTAATGCTAGTTGTATTAAAAAGTTTAATATAATATTTAAAATAAATTTGTTTTTGCTGAATTATGTAGTAGTGTGGAAAAGCAACAATTTCTTGACTTATTGCTCAGGTGAACTGCGAGTCTATACAGTATTGTATGTGGTATTAGCAGACGATTAGACTGGGAACTTACTAAGTGGTGTGTACTTAAGTTTAAACTGAATTTTTTTTATAGATTTCTGTAATATCAATTTGTAAAACCGTCTATCGTCTGTCAAGCGATTATTCCATGAATATTCACTTAATTGGATAGCGAAGTTTCTTCGTTAAGAGAGTTATAAACATAAATATTACTGAATAAAATTTTATAATTTAATCTGTTTATAAGAGTTTGAACAAATTCTCTATTTAGCTTTAAGATATAATATATCAGAAGAGCACAAATGCAAAAGTGAAAATTTAATACAAAAATATTGAAAAGTTCAATCAACGCTGTAAAAACCACTTAGATGATTGTTGGCGAAATATCTCGGTGCACTGCAGATCGATTTGCTGAACTACATGTATAATATAAACCCGAAGGAGCTCATAAAAAAATTTCAGCCAAATCGATATTGATGAGGTCATTTCTTACCAAAATCCGTCCGTTTTATAAAAGAATGACCCATATGTAAGGCAACTATCGATTTATTGAGAGAATACTTTTATAAGCATTTAATCGCCTGAAACAAAGTCGTTGCTGAGCTATCAAGATTATATCCTTTCGATATATTCTCGAAAATTATTTAAATTAATTTATACATGCAAATAAATTAACAACAATTGCAGTCTTCGAATTCACTAACGACTCGTCGGTTTTATATATTCTGAAAATTTATGGAAACATAGTCATTCAGCACAGCCTATATTTTACAATTCTTTTATAATTATGTCTCAATACAGTTTATTTTTAATTGAATACATTTAGTTCAATGTATGATATATATATTTCATATACATGACCAAAGCAGTGCAGCATATTCTATTTTCTGTGCCTATTACTCTCAAATCATTAAATAGATTTTTAAAGACAATTTTTTAATACAGCTTTTGTAAAAGAAAATGGCCTGTTGTTGTTAAAATTTTCTAACACATAAAGTTTTTTTGTTATGTTGGTTTCAATTGTTGGAATTAGAAAAAAATAAGCAATCAATTTTGTTCTTAAGCTCCAAATTAACTATATTGTTCAAAAGAAAGCAGTCGCATCCTCTTCCCACTTAGAAACCACATTCTGTCACCTTGTGAAAATAGTAGCGTAAGTTGTGCTCAACATTTCTACTATGACCTGTACCTCCGAAAGACGGGAGAAGTAACCGGATAGGGTTTACGGAAAATTCAGAATATCTACGCTAATACTACCATTATGGAAATATTTTATGAGACGATTATTTCTTCACACGTCCATTGCTCTTGATTAGAAAAAAATGCCACGTACAGATATTAGTCTTATAGTAGGTATCATTGACGGTTTGAAAATCTCCCAAAAAGGTTTAATACATATACCCCTCAGTGATTTTCAGAGAAAGACGAAAAAATTGCTTATAATCTGTTTTGTTACAGTCCAACATAGATTTCGTATGGCGGTGACTCAATTTTAGAGAATATAAGAATATATACTTCATGCAACAAATAATCTCTTTACAAGCAGAATAGTATTGAAATTTAATAATTACAAATAAAATAATTCAATTATTCTATAGCTGGGTTATGATTTCTCATAATAAATAATAAATTCACACAACAAGTGAATTTGTCAATAAAACTTTTATAGTAACGTAACAAAACTTCAGAAAAATGTGCAAACATAAAAGTCATGTACGGCTTTGGGTCAATTGGTTAAGGAGCGCTGATTCTGAGCCTCAAATTTGGTAGGACACGAGTTCGATTTTTGGTACTGGCAGTCTCAAAAAAATTATTTACGAATAATTAATTTTTTCCAAGACCACTGATGATGTGTATTTGGCAATACTCAAAACAGCTGTATAATCCGTCACTTTTCGAAAACCTCTTTAGAGAATATTTTTGAAATATTGGTAGAAATTCAAAATGGTTTTAATTTGGCCGTCATTTATGTGACTAAATAATGAAACAATATATTTAAATTGACCCATAACCATAACAAACTGACCTATTACTGAGTGGGGAATATAAAACACCCGCAAAAATAAAAAGGAAATTATATTAAAACAAAAGAAAGTTGAAATAAAAAAATTAACACAAAAACAATTTAAAAAACACTAAAAAGAAAGGCAAGAATTGAGACAAAAATGTTAGATTTACACAATGCAATATTCGAATCTAAGACTCCAGAATGAGATCATTTTCAAAGTCGGATTTAATTTCTTTGAATAGTTATGTTGACCATTTTTTTTTTGCTAATATTATTTTCATTTTAAAAATACATTTGTGCCAAATAAAAACTAAATTAGATTCATTTTCTTCACGGTTATTTTCACATGGTGATCTGTTTTGTCAAAATAGACATACTTCCTTCCATCAATAGGTCAATGTGCTGTTGTGCAAAGTCTAGTCATCTTAACATATATTTTAATTAAATGTATCAAAGCATAGAAAATGGCAAATCCTTGAACCGTAACTATCATTTTAGCGTAACAATGAACTTCAAGTATCTTTAGGTTAACCATATTTTTCTTCTTTAATTTTACTCGTATATCTTATTTCATGTATGGTAAGTATTTTACGAAACATTGAAAAATCTGACTAGTTTTTAATTCCAAATGATTAGGTAGCATTTACTGGTATTATGAGTTCGCTTTAATGCGAGCTATTTAAAAGTTTTATAGTTCTTAAGTTTGAGAGATGAAATCCAACCAACTGGCCATTCTTTCATATTGCATTTCATCTATGAACTTCGTGCCTTTACAAAGCACGTCTCATTGATATCCATGGAAATTTGAGATTTTTTTCCCTTTATTCTTTTTTATGTTTTCTTTTCCCCATTGCTGAGCGATGCTGTGTAGCCTTTTTGTTAGTCATAAAGCTTTTATCATTATTTTTAGTTCATCCTTCATTGGGCAGATATGCTTTCACTTTGGTGTTCTGTAGATACTCGTACTTTCTACTGTGACTACTGCCATTGTTGCAACTTACGAATTCGACTGCAGCTGCAGCTGCAGCTGCTGCTGTTGATGAGTTTTCTGCCGCTATTCTTGTTTGAGTTGTGGTTGTCATTGTTGTTGCTGCTGCTGCTGCTGTTGTTGTTGTTGTTGTTTGTGTTGTTGCTGCTCTTGTTTGCTGAATTATTGTGTTGTTTCTGTTGATAGTTTTTTCAATTCATTAAGTGCAGTGGTTTAGATGCCGGTTTGCTTGCTTTCATATCCATGAAAGCATTGAAATGCACAAATGAATTATAATAATGAAAAACAAGGACAACGAGGATAACGAGGATAACTAGGAAAAGGTAAAGGTAATAGCTGAAAATAAAGCCAAAGTAAGCGTGCTTATTAATGGTTTGGAATTTATGCTTTAAGTCTTGCCATGAATGCTTTAAATGTTTGTTCTGTTAAAGACTTTTAGAATGGAAAAATATTTAAGAAAATATACTGATGAAGTCAAATTATCTGCATAGTTAAATAGGTCTGCTTTGCTTCTAGAAATCTTATAGCAGCAACTGTTGTTATATTGTTAATATTTAATTTTTGAGCTTGAATAAATTGTATTGTTATATTTTTCAATTTCTAAAACGATTTATTTACAATTTAATTTTAAATTTAAATTTTAATCAAGTGATTACTTAAACCGAACATACAGCTCTATCGGATACAGTCAAATATCTATGATTTAAACCGAACATATAGCTCTATTGAACCCCGTCAAATATTTATTATCAAGGGTCATTGATAATATTGTGGTTATTTAAACGGAATATACAGCTCTATCGGACACCGTCAAATATCTATGATCAAGGGTCATTGATAATATTGTGCTTATTTAAACCGAACATACAGCTCTATCGGACACCGTCAAATATTTATTAACAAGGGTCATTGATAATATTGGTGCTTATTTAAACCGAATATACAGCTCTATCGGACACCGTCAAATATCTATGATCAAGGGTTATTGTTAATATCTATAAGCTTAAAAACTATATTGATTTTAGATGGATTTAAAAAGCAAAGAAAAAACAAGAACAAAAATTTATTTTAATTTATTAAAATTTGGCTGACCATACAACGCTGTTTCGAGTATTGCCAAGTACTCATCATCAGTGGTCTTAGGAAATAATCGAATTTTTAATTAATTTACAGTCCGTATATAATTTGTTTGGACTGCAAGTGCTAGGCTTAGAACTCGTGCCTGTTACATTAGAACCGATTACTAATCGTGTTTATGCACAAGTATCCAAGGTTGCACAAACTTTTAGTGCTCTAGTTCCAGTTTTTTTGCCACTTTTTTGTTTAATTAGTGACATTAACCAAAGCACTTGCCGTGCTTTAAATTAGAACGAGCTTATACACTACATTTCGGTGTATTATTGAGATATAAGTTCATTAATATTTTCATCATGGATGTCAGTTTTGAAAATCACTCCTATATAGGACCCAAATTTGTATATAAGTTAATCCACAGTAAGAAGAACTCGCGATAACATCTTTTATGCTATTCCCAGATTTACATCTGGGAATGGCAAGATGTGCTCTTCCGTTGAAGAGCACATCTTTATCAACATGAAATTTAGCTTTTTTCAATAGTTTTAAAAAACGCAGAAGCTTAAGTAGTGCCATTGGAAACCAATATAACTTATCAATTATATTTTACATTTTTAGATCTACCGATGAAAGATTTCACTATCTAAAACTCATTATTTTGTCAATAGCCACAATTTTTTTCCTTCAGAGTTGTAAAAAAAACAGCATTAAGTCTGGTTGAAACAAATTGGCATCACTTTTAAAAACATTCAAATGCTTATTTCTGACATGTGTTCTTTTGTTGTTTTTTTTTAGTGTTATACACTAAAAATTAATTAATTTAAATAAAAGAAAACAAAATGTATATTAAAAGGACAATGGTATGCATTTTTATCTTATATATTTAAATTAATTTATTTATTTATGGTATGTATTTGAACTTATTAGTAAATGAAATGCTCATATGATTTTAATAAATGACTGGAGTTTTGCAACATATTCCCAGTAAAAATTTGCAATAGATTGATTTTTGAATTTGGCTACACTGAAACTTAAGACTTAAAATTATTTGCGAGTAAAATCTAACTCTGAAGATTTTAAGAGCACTGTTGTTGCTTTACATGTTTGCTTTCGGAAGTTGCAAGCTTTTTAGTTTGTTACTCTGAAAGAAAAAAATCACGTCTAATAATGTTTCTTTTACGTTATATGCGCATAAGTCTACACTTATAGCAGGACTGTCCAGACGAGATGCGATCGCGGGTCAATACAAATCACAAATACATACGTTCATAGTTGTTTTCGTCAAAAATAAAACAAGGGTTATAATAATAAATTTAGTTTTATAAATTTAAATTCATATATTCGGTACGTATACCATAAAAGAAAATCATGTGGTTTTTTACACTAAAAGAAAATTTGCGTATTTGTGGTAGATTAAAAACATGTGACGGGCCGCACAAATAGTTAGCACGGGCCGCACGTGGCCCGCGAGCCATGCTTTATACAACCCTGCCCTATAGCATACTAAGTTAATATAAATGCAATATTTGTAAATTATAAAATATCATTAAAATTAAAAACGAGCAATATATATTGTGGAATTTAGTTTGCTTTCAGAAAATGCATTATGTTTTTTTTTAAAATAATAATAAATTTATTGTTTTTGTTTGAAATTTCGTTTTTAGTCTTAGTACGAAAAGCGAACACAAGAATAACTACATAATCTAAAAATAAACAAAACTGCTAGCTAACAGCATCAAAAACCATTAAGCAAGAATCCGTGACTAGAGTAAGTACAATTTCACAAAAACAGTACCAAAAACAAGCGGAAGTGCTAAGTAACAGTACTAATAATGGTAAAATAGACAAAACTGCTAGTTAACAGCATCAAAAACCATTAAGCAAGAATCCGTGACTAGAGCAAGTACAATTTCACAAAAACAGTATCAAAAACAAGCAGAAGTGCTGAGTAACAGCACTAATAATGGTAAATGAATCAAAAAATTTCTGTAGAATGCCATTATATTTCAATATTAGACAGCAAATATTTTAAAACAAGAATCCTACCAAAAATTATAAATTACCACATGTTTTAACAAACAATATATAGAATTTTGGTATTCATTTGCTAGTCAAAATCTCAAAATAAAAGTGCTCATTTCAAACAATATCATTGTTTATTTTGTGAAAATATTAAATTTCACACTTCGTTATAATCTATTGCACAAATAAAACAATTACCTTTAAACTGAGTGAGGCACCTCAAATATAATTCTAATATGAACGTGGTTGCAAAGTATCTATTTCAGGACTTGAAAGGTTATTTTTCAAAGCCAAAGCGTTTTAAGTACAACAATGCTATGTTGTAGTAATTTTAAGTCAATTGTGTACGTAATGTGAAGCCAATTGTTTGTGTTTGTCATTCTGTTTGTCATTCTGTTTGGCATTCTGTTTGGCATTGTTTAAGGCTTATCATTGTAGGAGCATCTTAAGCTGTCAGCCAAGACAATTACCAAGACACAATGAGACAAAACAAGACACCTTGTAATCTCTACAACCCTATTAAATGTTGTTCATATTATCTTAGTATTGTTGTTGTTGTTATTTATTATTATTATTATTTTTTTTTTTTTTTTTTATTTTGTTTCCCATCATTTTGTAGTGTTTTTGTGTATTTTCCTAATGTCTTCTGTTTTCTGTTTATATGAATGAAAAGGATTTTCGTGTCACTTTTATTAGAGATCATGAGAACACCGCGCTTAGGTAGGTAGGTAGATAGGTAGGTAGGTGTGGGTAAATGAGTAAAAGTCCATGCTTGCATGAACCTTTGTTCCATTGCATGTTGGCAGCTGTTACAGATAAACAACAATGTTGCTTTTTAGCTCTTCATTTTGTTATTTTTCTATTGTATTCCTTAGATAATATTTGTGTGCCACATCGGTACCAACATCAACAGGTGAATATTCACATTTCACCACAATGTGCTGCATTGTTCAAAGCGCTTTCTTTTGTGGCAACTTTTATTTATTGCCACTTTTCGTCAATTTTAATAAAATTTTCATTTACGATTTGCTCAAATGAGCAAATTTCTAAATCACAAAAGAACCTCAATTATTTATATGCAAATGTTGCGCAAAGGATGTGCATGACAATATGATTGATTGTCTTCACAAGGCAAACAAAGACTGTGATATATGAAGCACGGAATAAAAGATTGTGATTATGACATTACACACTTGGTGATTATGGTAATTATGGTAATTATTTATGTCTTACGACGGAAAAAATATTTCAAAATTATGTTTTTCTATAACTAAAACAATTCTTATAAATAAAATTCGGAATTTCAAAAACTTTGATGACAGATGAAGAGCACATACATGAATTCATTTTCTACTAATTTTCCAACAGAACGTTTACACTATCACATTTAGCGTATTTTCGCATAAATATATAGCAATTACTGCTTAAACACATAAAGGCGTTGCGTTGTGTTGCGTGCGGGATTTAATTAGACATTATTCCTTTTTTATTCTTGTTGTGTTATTTATTTGAACCATAGCAGTGAAAGATACATTGCGATTTGATAGTTTTTAAGTGGCTATATTTTTTCTTCAGTTGCTCTTATATATTGTGCTCTGAAATCATGTTTTAATTTTGATCTACAGTACTATTCTCAAGTCCCTGTAACTTTTCTTCTTATAAATTCGGTGCATACACTCAACGCTATCATCTATTGAGACAGTAAGTCACATATTCTGAAAGAAAAATGTTATTCTTTAATTTTATTTGTTTCGGAAAACTAACGCTAATCCAAGTTAAAAAAAAAAAGCAGAAAATATTAAGAAGCAAATTTCAAACAAAAAAAAACAATAAAATTTTGGAAGCTTAAAACAGAAAAATAAATTAAGCATATCCTTAGTTGTATTTAATTTCATGTTATATATTATTTAATTTTTAATAAATACTTAAAAATTTAATTACATTAAATTTAATTTATAGCTGTTAATATTTTGGTAAATTCGTTAAAGCGTTTTGTTTTTTCTTTTATTTTGGTGTTCGCTAATTACATTGCCTTAGTGTAAACGCTTAAATAGAAATTTACCAAAATCAACGACTCACTTTTAATAATTGCAAAGTGTAAAACTTATATTTATTATATTACAAACTATAGTATGTGACTATACTTGAACAACGTTTTAAGCTCTTAAAAATTCTCATAAATTACTTTATTCATCTGGTTTTTCATAACTATAAATGCCAGCAAAAGCACTTCATGATACTTTAACAAATTATTAACGATATTAGTTATCGATTTGATAATCATTTGTCAAAGAATTTTTTCCAATCTTCTTCAGACACCTCCAAAATATGGTTTTTTCACTGCAACAACCGACAAATAACGATGTCCTCGCAATTTATTCCTGACGTTCGGCAACAAGAAGAAGTCATTGATCTATCAATTCAATTTTTTGAATGTTCAAATAGTCGGTTAGTTAAATAGTTAGACGAGATGTGTGAGCACTCGCATTGTCTTGGTAGAGATGGATGTATTTGATATAACCATGCGACAAACATTCAAAAACAAACTTGAAGAAAAATCGTATATATTGCAGAAAAAACCAGATTTCATTGGTTTTCAAGTAACAAACTTGATTCGATAGAGTGAAAGAACTAGGTATTGAATTTGCAAAACCAAACAAAATGTTCAAATTTTTTTAAGGCGAAACTTATATAAAAATTTAGATATTTAATAAAAATGCAACAAAAAGTCAAGCTATGTGATGATTGTGTTGATTATAATAGTCAATCGTCTCTTCCATTCAATAATCAGAATTGTCTGAGAAACAACGTTCCACATTTCCTTTGGACCGCAAAAACACCTTCACGATCAACAGATGTAAACTCATTCTTGTTCTCGATATGTGCCACTCTGAACTTACCAGGATTTTTTAAGATTGTGTGATCAACGTTGTAAATTCGTTGCTTTGAATTGAAGAACACGGCAAATAGTTCACATCGGAGTTGGTTCTAACTCAAATGTTATCAGCTTTTTTTGGGTAGATGTTCTGTATTACTGAATTGTCTATATTTTTAGGTGCTTTATATGCTAAGTAAATTGTGATATTGACAATTGTCACATTGGTTTTAAAAATTAGTTTGTCTTTCTCTGTCTTAATGTCTAGGAACAGTCTGAACTGTGGAGTTTGGGAAAAGCCCTGATAAAATTGCGAAAAGAATTAGTTTCAGAGCACGAAAGATGTCACTTTACTCACAATTTTTCATTTGCATTTATAATGTTATCTATATTTGCTTAAAAATGAATTGCATTTTTCATATGCTTCCTTAAGGTGGCAGCTTTACCACTCTTGCTACTTTATCAATTTTGATGCCTGAATTGTTTGCTTATTGTATGCTTGCATCTCTTAGTGCTTTTTTCCAAGTAATTTGGAGCATAAAATGTCAAGACGGTCGTTTGCCTCAGCTTCACATTTATTATATGCGACTTTTTCAAAAGCTTCAGAAGTGTGTGGGGTGAAGTGGAGGTTTGTGGTTTGTGGCTTCTGGCTTATGGCTTACCATTATCTACACAAATAAATATTGTTGAAAAGATTTGCAAGAGACTAAAATTAATATCACCTACCAATAAAATTTCCCATATTTTTCAATCAGAGTCAGAGTTTGTTAAAAAAAATTTTATCGATGCCGTTTGAATAATACTGATTGGAATGGACTGTATGGGTACATAAAATAAATTTTCATTTCGAATGCATTTCAATAAACTAGTTTGTTCGTGCTTAATTTGAAAATTTCTTCTGAAAGAAAATAAATATTCCATGTATTCCAAATTGCTACTTCCTTTATAGCAAATATTTATTTTAAAATTGTTTGCAGTTTTATTGATGGATACGTGTATGTTGCATATAAAATAAAAATTTGCAAGAAATAAAAACTCTTATAATATATTTCCTTTAAAGCGTATCAGACATATTTTGCAGAAGAAATGTGAACAAAAACAGTGTACTACTCGGATGTATTTTCCTTTCCAGCCTTAATGGATACATTAATATATAATTTATTATATGTATTTAATTTTTTATCATTAATCTATTTTATTCAGATCCAGAAGTCATGTGTTCTAAGAAGATACAAATTTGACTCAGCTATTGCAATGAATGTCATTTGCAGCAAATTGAAGTTCCAAATATAAACTAGTACCTAAAGCCTGGTTCAGTGAAACTACGAGTTCTAAGACAACAAAAATGAAGGCCAGGCACAACAAATAGGAAGGCTAAGAAACAATTAAATTGATTTCGAGTTTTCGATATCTTAAACGTTTCTATTCAGTCGACTAATGAATTACAGGTTGCATGGATATAAACCTGTAGATTCTTTAGTCATATAGAGAGAGAGGCATTTCTTCAGTAAATCTAAAATTCTGAAACCGAGAAGTAGAGTCAGTTTGCATCAACTAATCATAGTTATTTATTGTGCCATCAAAATGATTTGTGGCACGGTTTCGTTCAGTTATAGCGTTGAAGAATATAGAAAAAAGTCTATATTATCACTCACCAAAATATCTGGTTATCTACGCCTTTAGAGCAGCTTTCAAAATTTTATACGTTGGATATTCGCATTAAAATTGGCATAACGAACTGAAAACAGTAAAAGAGAGACCATCGACCGTCACAGTATGTGGCTATTTGGACCAACATAAATAGTGGTGATGATAGTGGTTCTCGATTTGTGGCCATTGGAATGTTTTAATTTTTGTAGCAAACTCGATAACTTTGCTTGTTTATGAATTGTTTTTTATTGACATCACACTTTTAGAATTATTCCCAACGACCCGCTTTTACCACAGTTGCAATTTTTTCAAAACTTCATTAAAGCAAAGAATAAAAATAAGTGCATGCTACATCTTTTCTGCGTAATCTTGAAGAAGGCCTGGTTAGCAGTAGCTTTCTTGTCAGGTGGTTCGGATAGATTTCAAATTTTTGCTTCTGTATTTTCATTTGATTTTAATGAGTTTATCTGTGATGAGTAGTATATTCAGATCTTCATGAATTTTATGGCTTCCTATATACCACGGAGTACCAGTAATTAAGCGAAGAATTTTGGATTTCAGTACGCTGAATAAACTTGATGTTGGAGGAGCATGCATTGTCCCATGATTCAGCACCATACTTCCAAATTGGGTTAAGTAAACTATTATAGAGCAACACTTTCCGGTTTAGACGTAACTTGGAATTCGTGTTCAATAATCAGTGAAGTTTTTGTGTATTTAGCTTTATATACATTGAGTTCCCTTAGCCTCAAGATGTTAGCGTCATGTTAGTCTCCTCTCCAAATGAATACCCAGATACTATACGGTGTTTGATTGTGAGATGGTGATGCCGTTGAAGCTAACTGAGGGACATGTGTCTTTACGCAGGGTAAATGTTACATGCGGACTTCTGCTTTCGTTTATGTGAATGCGCTAGTTAGCTAACCAAGTTTCAATGAGATTGTGGTATTCAATTAAGTCTCTAGATCCTATGAATCTATTTTGATGAGAACTAAGAATAACAGTATGAGCAAACGTAGAAGTGACAAAACAAGAGTTGTTTGGTATATCCGAAGTAAACAGCATGTAAAGTATCGGACCAAGAACACTACTTTGAGTAACTCCAGCCTTTATGTCGACATTAGCTGTTGTATAACTTCCAACTTTTGTATGAAATTTTCTGTCCTGAAAATTTGACACTAGTATTTTGTGAGTGTAGTCGGAAGTATGCTCCCGTATGGTATCTCCTTTGAAAAAAATGCTTCAAGACTTTTACATTATCAGTTATCAAGATAGAGACTACATTAAAATAGTGCAGTAAAATGAATGCACTGAAGCAAAATACAAAAAAAAAATTTGAAAAAATGAACTCTGCATCTGTTATCAGATTTATTTCAAAAGGTCAACAAATAAAAATACGGTGACGTCTTTATTATGAACACTGAGAATAGCCAACACGCGCAACTTATAATATTTACACTAGAAACTATTCCCTAAACAAAGGACAAAGTCAACAATTTGCGAAGAAAAAGCTCCATAAAAAGTATGAAAAAATGATAAAATAATAAAATAAAACTTGTGCAATGAAAATTACGAAACAATAAAAAAATGTTCATTGTAGTAAAATTGCATCCAGCTTCCTTACTGCTCTATGCTTCCTTCCACATTTTATTTCAGTCCTTTCAGGAGAGTAAGCACCAGTGCTTACATTCTAGCAGAAATTCTGTTTTTGCTGGCTTTATCATTTCTTTCGTATCGCAGCATCCTTAACTAACATTATTTGTCCTCTCTGGGTTAAGAAAAGAAAATTTTATGTTAAAGGAGTTCTTTGTTTGTGTGTGTGTGTGTTTTTTAAGGCGTGTTCCTTTTAAAAACATTAACATCAAGCAACATCCTTTAAAGTTAAACTTCCAAGAGAAATGCATATCTATAATTATTTCATTGTAAGAATTTTTATTTTCGTAGCTTTATTTCCAAATTTAATTATAATTTTATATATTCGTAGATACTTGCATAAATATATATACTAGTATGTGGGTACGCAGACGGGCGAAGAAATTTGAATGACGTTTTTTATGATCTGTAAAAGTTATCGTTTAGTTTCTAAGTTTTTATTTTAAATAGCTTTAGATTGTATTTTAGAGTTAATAGTCAGTTACGATTTAAGTTTGAAATATAAAGATTGGTTTTCTATTACTACAATAGATTTTGCGACAGTCTCCATTGAGTTTTTTGCACTTGCTGAAATGGAATAGATAGACTTTTTTTTGACTCACCACCCTATAACTTGATAAAAATTTGAAATGGACTAAACCGTCCACAGTCTCAATTCGATGTGTCGGAGAAAATGACATCCTGTCCATTTTTTTTTTTAATTTATTTATTTAAGAATATGTCTATGGGGATGTGGGGATGTGCACCAAAATCCACTATTCAAATCATTCAAAACTTTCAAAACAAAGTTTTAAGAAACTTAGTCAACGCTCCGTGGTTTATTAGGAATACTGACCTCCATCGGGACTTGGAGATCGAATCTGTGGCTGCAGTAATCCAGAAGTTCGCGGTAAAGCACCAAAAACGATTACAACAGCATTCAAACGTGACAGTCAACCATCTGTCTAATACATCTGGCCTGCTGAGAAGACTTAAACGAACAAAGCCTTCAGATCTACTCCCGAATTAGTAGTCTAATAATAATTTAGATTACTACTATTAACACTAAGTCTTTGACAACTTCACAATTCTAATAAGTATACTGAAATGTAACAAAACTGCTTGATAGTTCTTGTATGAACTAGTCGTAGTCAAATGAAACATGTATTCATATTATTGTACATATTGTGTTTCAAATAAAAAAAAAAAAATAAAAAAAAAAAGAATATGTCTTTATTAAATCGCTTTTATTTGCAGCCTAACAATAAGTTTTAGAATCATAAATACTATAAATATTACATTATAATTTATTTTATATTATAAGCCTTTGAATAAGTAACCAGGGCTTATTTACCAGATATCATGGTACATAAGTTAAATTAAACAGGATAATATTTAGAAAAGCAGAATGATAATTGATTTTTATATTATATCTTTATGTTCTTCTTATGTTTAATTACTTCACATTTATACATTAAGAAGAGAATTAAGAGGAAGCAAAGCGTGGTTTTAGTCTGGGAATGATTATTCGCCAACAATAAAAGAGTTACATTTTATTTCTTAACCATCATTTTTTTCCTTCCTTCGATCGAGATAGTATCAGCACACACATTTATACGTTGTTACATTAAAAAAAAAACGTTTTCATTTTTAACATTGAATTTTATATTTATAATATATTGGGTGTTTTCTCCCAAAATACTGTAAATGCTGCTGATGCTATGTCAATCAAAGGAACGAAAAAAATGATGGTTAAAAAAAGAAACGTAACTCTTTTACGAATAATCATTTCCAAACTAAAACCACGCTTTGTTTCATTCTAATTCTCTTCTATATATATATATATACATAACTTCACATCAAAAGTTCTTATAGAGTGTAACAATGCACTCAACCAACTGGCCACCCACAACCAGGTCTCTCTGATTTGGGTACCATGTACATGAAGGACACGAAGGCAACGAAAAGACGGACCTTTATGCCAAAAAAAGGGCAGAAGGATCATTCATTGGTCCAATCCCCTTCTTTGGCTTCAATTAAACGAACATAAAAATGGAGACAAAAAAATGGATCCAAAAAGTATCAATGAATATTGGAATGGAATAAACGACTTATATTATTCCAAAAAATTCTTAAATTTTGATGCCAAAAGAGCAAACATCGCTCTCAACCTAAGCAAAAGGAATCTAAAGTCACTCTCTGGTGCACTAACAGGCCACACCGCATGTAATAAACACCTACATAAAATAGGTATATCAGACACTAATATTTGCAGATTCTGCTGTGATGAGGTAGAGTCTATGGAACATCTGATCACCAACTGTGATGTACTAGGCCATAGAAGAAACAAAATTTTAGATACATACCAACTAGAGGATGAAGAGTTTCGAAAACTCCCTCCGAAGGAGCTGATTTGATTCTTCGAGATACTAAATATCTAAATGCAAAGGGGTGCACAATAGATCAAACTGGTCGCAGTGCATAGGGGCCTTAGCCTAACCCGAAAACCCCCAAATACCATTAACCATTACATAACATATATATTATACTATATTTCACTCTTGATAAATACGAAAAATTGCATGTCCGGTTCGAAATAAATCTGAAACAACCAATATTAAATCAATGCGTTTGGAACACGTTTGCAATTCGTCAAAGCCGACAATATCACAATCGTTTTCACATTGCAATGCATTAAATTTATTTTCACAGAAATTGTTGACTCATGTTTGATAAATACGAACTATGAATATGATATTATAATCATATAATAATTTAAGTGTATACTATATATCACTAATAAAGTAATTTATGTCGTCGGTTCAAAAACTATGAGTGGCATAGAAAGTGGAGTTTTCTCAGCAGTGCTCAATATATACTCTTATTATAGGCTTCCGGATCACTGTGAGGTTTTTCAAGTAGAGGTGATGGCAATTAGGAAGGCTATAGCTTGTCTGGAAGTAGATGACAGGACTGTGTACATGCTATTGGACAGTCAAGCTGTTTTAAAGTTCTTGAGTTCAGTACAATTTACATCTAGGAAAGTTTTTGACTGCTACACATTTCTAAATTAGATGTCGATGCAGTTCAATATTTCTCTAATCTGGGTTCTCGGTCATAGGGATATTTTTGGTAATTGCAAAGCAAAGCAGATATATGCAGGCATCTGTAAGCAATTTGGCCAAGCTCCAACAAAAGAAAATCATCTCTATTTGAGATGCCACGTAGAGATATAAGTCTTGTAGTAGGTTTACTTACAGGTTATTGTATTGTAGGTAACCATGCCATTTTAGGTAAATTGTATTACTTCTTAATATATTTATATATTTATTTAATGTATTCTGAAAAAGATTCAAATGAAAACTTCAAATGACTTTTGATTGGTTTTTGGCAAAACGATGCATCTCCGCGTAATTCGGTTAGTCTTTGAAAAGTATTTGAAAATGTAAAACGTAACGAAACTATATGTTGCCTTGGATTTCGGATTTCCAAAATTCATTTCAAATATGCTAATTTGCAAGCAAATCTGTTAATATTAGATAACTTTTAATTTAGTAAATCGCATTAAAGGCTCAAATATGAATTTACTTTGTATGTGTGGCAATCACCACAAAACGAGCAACTTTGTTTCGCAACTTTAATTAAGAAAATATCATAATTGAAAAAGTTTTAGCAAAAGCATACAATGAACGTCATCGAATTAAACACAAATAAAGGCAAGAACTCAAACAGGGAAAAGTAATAATCATAATTATTGCAATACAAAAAGGAAAATCAAATTTAAACAAAATCTTACAAAAGGAGTGAAGCACTACAGGATAATCACCCAATGGCATTGGAAAAAATTGCTAGCAAAAGTAATTTTCATTTCATGGCTTGCTGAAATTGTGAATATTTTGCATTTCAAATTCTAATTTAAACTAAAAAAAAAAACGCCATTTTAGAAACAAGAATTCCCAGGAAAGTTTATATTTCAAGCTGCCAATTGCTAGCTTGAAAGCTGCCATAGTTATAGTGAAATCCTTGCAACTTTCATGATTTGAACAAATTACACAAAACTTTTCCTTTTATATACTAAGTAATTTTCATGAATTATTAAATATATATATATAACATACTAACTACAGTATACATAGTATAACCGTTGAAAATCCCATTAAAAAAGTATTAATAACCGCGTTTATTTTAGATGCGCTTCAGCAAATTTTCTGAAAGTTCAAAATTTGAACCCAACAGTCAATGTGTAGAACTTACGAAAATAACACCATACAAACAATAAAGTGAGTTCCTAGTGAAACCGATTTTTAAGCTCAAAAGCTCACATACAGTTTGCTAATTTATTATTAGTCGTATATATATATATGTAATACAGAATAAACAACTTATAGCCTTACTAAATTATCCTTAAGAACGTTACAAAATAATTTTATTTAATTGATAAATGCTTAATAATGAATTCAGTCAATATTTAATATACTTCTTCAGCGAGATTGACTATAATGTCACACAGTTCCTATCTGATCATAGCTATTTTCGAAAATATCTGTACAGAATGCAAAAAGCAGAGCAGCCCAACTGTATATACTACCAATCAGTCGAGGACATTGCTGAGCATATTTTCTTCAACTGCGAAAGATGGCATGGAGAAAGAACACTAATTGTAGAATATATAGGTCACGTCACAGTCGAGAATATCGTAGAAAAAATGATAGAACGAGCAGAAAATTGCAACAAAATCACACAATTCATCGGAAATGTGCTAAGGTAAAAGAAGAAAGCTATGGATGCAAACTAATCTAAAACGAAGAGCAATCTGATGACATTCCAATTCGGATCAGGAGTAAGATCCGGAACACACATTCTGAGATTAAAAAAAGTAGTCTCTGACAGAAGGCAGCTGGAGTAAACAACAGTATCACACCAAGATGAAGGGTAAGATTAATCGTCTGCCGCAGTCACACCGATGGAAGTCTTAAATGACTAATAGGGACCGTACCTCGAAGTAATACTAACGTAGTTCCGAGGCAGAACAAGGTCTCTGGAAATGAGGGGGAGTGGTTTAGTCCGTGCGAGTCGGGCATCTACCTTCCGAGGCGCCGGATTGTGGTCAATGCGTAGTGATTCCACTCCTTGCCGCAAAAAAAAAAAATATTTAGTATACTTCACTTATTGTTATTGTAGTCCACTTTAATAGAAGTGTTAAATTATACTTAGTTTCACGAGGATGCTTCTGTAATCATCTTCTAGTAATTATAGACTGCAATTTCCAACTAAATTTCTTTTCTATTAAATAACACGAAAATATGGTGCATCTAGCCGCTTTTCTAACCACTATTGTTCCTGTTATAAAGTGTAGGTATCTTAAAGTAAGTTTCCTACATTTTTATATCATTTTTATACCAAAATATGCATAAACCCGGCTGTTCCTCTAAGCAACTTATAGCTCTGATAAACTGTAGTTATCCTTAGTAAAGTTTTCTATATATTTTCTATACAGTTGGACAACTGTCTCATGAATATTAGACCTCGCTCCTCACCTATAATGAAGTTATGTCCAAATACAAAAATTCAGCTGGTACCAATGGAATTCTTTGGAGTTCCAATGGGGCTTTAATCGGCACAATATACCGATGCGTTTGTGAAAAACATTGTGATGTTAAGCTTTCACGATATGTATTCACGTAAAATTCTCGACCTTTATATTTCATGAATATGTGTGAATCCTGCAGGAATCTTTAAGTAACTATCCTATGCCAGTTTACAGGTGTTGAAAACTGTTATGAACTGAATTTATCTTAAAGCAAGGTAATTATGTCTTTTTTACATACTCTGACAGCTGTCTCATATATATGTGTAAGCCCTGCAGCTAGATGTTAAAAACTATGATTAACTACAGCTAAGTTGTGGTCAGTTTTCTATGTTTTTTCTGTATAGTTTGGCAGATGTCTCAAATAATTGTACACCCTGCAACTGTTTTAAATTTCCTTACAGGTCTTAAAAACTGTAGCTATCGGTTCAAATTTTTTTGTTTATTCTCGAAAAAACAGCTTCGCCATTAATATGTATACTAGTCTTTATTTATTTTTTTAGTTCTCTCAAATTATTATTCAACTATTCTATTTTCATTATTATAGATTTTCTGAGATATTGATTTAATATATTTTTTTATTAACTTTCAGAGTTATACAATCATCGCATCCTGTATGTAATACTATCATGCTATTCGGTGTTATTATTTGCCTTGCATCTGTCATTTTACTAGGCATGGATGGACGTTTTGTGAGTCCAGATGAATATCCTAAGGTATGTTTTTTCTATAATACCTGCAAGTTTTTCATATATAAAATTCATTTTTTGCAGATTTGTCAAGCACGCGCTTGGTTATTATCCACCGGTTTTACACTAGCCTATGGTGCTATGTTCAGCAAAGTCTGGCGTGTGCATCGATTTACAACAAAAGCTAAAACAGATCCAAAAGTAAGATTTATGTAGAAATCTCTTTATTATTAATCTCATATTGGTGTTTTAAATAAATATAAAATAATTATAACTTCAATTCACTTACGAAACCAGAATAAAAAAATTTCGCTGTGTATTTTGAATGTAACCATACTGATAATCATGGGAATATTTATTAATGAGTGTAGTTATATAAAATATTTAAATAAATATTATTGGTACTCAGAAATACTAGTACTTTGTAAAAGTTATATAAATTTCAAACTTTAATATTGTTTCCAAAAACAGATTAAAATCATATGTTTTCTGCTTTTCAGTATTATTCAAGATAATAGTTATAAGCCCAAAAAATTTTTACTTTACCTTTAATTCCTTTTTGAGAAAGAATAACGTCTACACAACTATCCTGAATCTTATTCTGTTTGCTGCTCTTGTGTGTACCATATATATATATATATATTTTATACATAAAATGCAGCCACTAGTTATCCATTAAATGTGTTTGATGTTAAGTTTCTTTTATCTTTTCCAATAATTAGGGTAATGAAGTCAAATCTCAGTCAGATGATTTTCAAGACTGAGGACCGAGGCCCTCTCAACTAATTTCTAAACGGCGATTTTAATGGGTTCAATTATTTTAGTAGTTAGTGTTCATTGAAAGTTCTGTTCCAAGTCTCTAATGGTACTTCTAGTCATAGACTACTTAGGGCTTCCATTTGAGAGCTTGTTGAATGATCAAAATTTTTAATCTGTTTATTCTATAAGCGATCCATTGCTGTTTTCATTATTTAAATTTTGTTACGGCTTCTTGCATGATTACAATATATAGAATTGAAAATGAACCACAGTTTCATTGAAGGTATCAAAGTGGAGGTTATCTGGTATGTGTCCATTTAATTATTAGAAAAATAAAACTTAAACTCTATGCACAGTGTTATTTATGCATTTTGTAATATACAACGTACATTTAGATATCTAATGTAGCATCCATTTTTCACCCAATTAGGAGGATTGTTGATAGTGAATAGTGTGTTAAAGCATCATTCGAAAAGGCTAGTTTTAGTACTAATTAATATATTACACGCGTTCGCAGGTAATTTATAATTTAGTTTAAGTTAGGTTTAATACTTAGTCTGTGTTAGACTCAAAATAGAGAACTCGTGGATCCTTCTATATAATATATATAAGTTCTATTTTATTATAAGTTATCTCTATTATTTTTATTTTCGATTATTTTTATCTGCTTATTTCGAAATGCAAATTATGCCTCGATGATGAGTAAACTACTATACATATTATTTGTGACTGTGCAGCTTGAATAACGCAAAGAAGAAACTTGTTTCATATGGAATTTCTGTCACTAGAACAGATTAGGAGCTCTTCTCTAGATTTAGTACTGGACTTTGTTCACAAAGCTGTTAAAAGTCTTGTTTAATCAATAGTGAAATTGAATCAATAGGACTCTACTGGCCGTAGTACCGGCTGTTGGGCGATTGTATGTTAATAATTTTTATAATAGTAAAAAGTAATAATAAGATATCTCTCAATCTTCCTAATGAGTGAATGAATGATTTAGTTGTTTTTTACATGAAAACGTTTTCTATGAATCGTAGACTCCTCATTCATATGAAATTATTCAGTTCCATATTTTTTGTGTTGGATTAAACAAATAAAAAAATTATTAAATGTTGGTTTACTTCTTGATTACCACACTTTTTTGCTTTTTGTTTATTCTTAGAAATTGCCATTATTTTAATAGTATGTTATGGACTCTAGTACTCTATTTCTAGCACTCTATTTATTCTTAGAAATTGCTATTATTCTAATAATTTATGGACTCTAGTACTCTATTTTTTATTCTATTGTGCAGTTAGTTGAAATGATTTTATATTCTTCATATTATGCTCAATATAATGATGACTTTAAACTTAGTTTGGGAAAAAGACGTTTTAAACACTTTCTTACTGTGTTTGGTTTAACGTTTCAGCAACTTTTAAAAATTATAAATGTTGTTACTTTCAAACAATTTTTTTTGTCCCATGGAAAGGTCCTTAGATTACTAGTTACAAAATATCCTTTCAATTTTTTACGCGTAATTGAGCCTTAATTATATACTTTACATTAATTTACATTTTTTAAACATTTTTCATTTTCGGACTTAATTTGCTTTTTCATAATTTTTATTATTAAATTTTAGTTTGCTGTTTCCTTTCAAAATATATATAAATATATATATATATATATATATATATATATATATATTTTTTTTTTGTGACTCTTATAATTTTTAATTCTGACCTTTTTTGACCGTTGGGGTTTGTTAGGCTAAAAAATGTTTTCTTTTTGTTCAAAAACTTATGCTGTTAATATTATATATACATGTCTGTGATGTTTTTGGTTTTATTGTTCGCTGCCATCTACATGTCCTTATTATCCTTATTCCTTTGAGTGTTGTTAAAAAAAATTGTGCTTAACATTGCTTCATTTTATGCTCGACAACTATTACAGCCCACAAATTTTGCTTTGATCTATGATCCTGCGGTATAAGTTTTTAATTATCTTTAACTTTGTTTTGACGTAATATCTCGTATACAAAATTTAATTGCGATTAGGTTGGGAATAGTTATTTTGCACTGAATTTGAAATTTTTCAACATTTCACAATTGCTGCTTTCGTTTTGTTTCTGTACTTTTACTTCTATGTATTTTCTCTACTGAGTCCCTACCGAATTACTTATTTACCTTTTTTTGTAAGTATTTGCCTTGGAATCGAAGTGGGTGAACATTTGTGTATCTGTGCGTTTTGTGTTGGCAGCAATCAATTAAGAAATCAATCACTAAGCCAATTTGTTATTCTATGAAAGGAAAACTTTTTAAAAGCAAAGTTGACGATGCTCAGTAACGAGTTTGAGTGGCCTTTGTTTCATTTCATTTCCAAGAAATTGACTAACTCGAGTGCTTCCGCAGATATTTGACAAAATTGCTTGCGGAATTAATGAAAAGTCTGATAATATTTTTTTTTTCAAGTAGGTTAGTTAATGAGAATACTAATAGGAAGGAATTTAATAGCTGCAAACTTTTAAAAAAATATGTAAAATAGCCAAAATTGACAGTCTTGCAATTTATAGTTTAAGTTTTGTAAGAAAATTCTAGACAACTAAAAAGAAAATATACCTATATGAAAAAAAACTTAACAGATTGAAATAGTGAGAAAAATTTTCAAAATAATTTGTCACAAGTTTGTTGTTAAATAGTTGATCACTCAATTATCATCACTGACAACATATGAGAATGAAAAATTTTGATGATATTTGATTCCACAGAGACCATCTCACACTAGAATACCAAGCCCTTAGTACAAAATATCTTTGAATAAATATGTTTATTAGTAAATATGTTTATTAATGGAGAGCCTAATATTTATTAAAAATTCAGAGTTTTTTTTTTTAAAGATATATCATTTGTTAGTTTTTAGTAAATTAACCCTTCTTTATTAATTTAAATGTGTATTATGTACATTGGTACCTATATGTTACTTAGGTTAAATAATATAATTAAATGAAATATATATGACATAATTTCAGTCGAACTGTCGGAATCATAATAATGCTTTGCTATAAAAATTAATGAAAATTAATTAACAAAATGTTAAGAATATTTAAAGATAATAATTAGCAGTAGTTCAATTAATATTTTACAATTGTTATAATACCACTTTATATTTTTAAATTATTAAAATACAGTCAAAGTTCCATAACTCGAAGTACTATTTTGCAAAGGAAAGTTTTTTTTATTTTTTTTTTATTTTTGAAAGAAACTAGAATTACATTTTAAGATATTTATTTATTTAAAATCAAATAGAACACAGAAGTTATAGTAAAGTGAAACATTCAGTACCAAAAGATTTCAATACCCATCATCAGTGGTCTTGGAAATAATTCTTGCATTTAATTATTCGTAAATAATTTATTTGAAATTGCAAGTATCAGGAATCGAACTCGTGCTCTGCCAAATTTGAAGCTTAGTGTCAGCACTTCTTGACCAACTGACCCGAAGCCGTACTTGACTTTTAATATATGAAAGTTTTATTAACAAATTCACTACTAGTGTGAATTTATTATTTATTATTAGAAGAAGAAAATGAACCAACTGTAGAATAATTAAATTAATTACTTATATTTTTATTTTTAATGTTTTATTACAACACTATTTTGTACTGTGTTATCAAAACAAGTATACTGTGTATCTGAACTCGATTTCTAATTTAAACGGTGTAGACTGATCAATATAATTGCCACCGGGCATGGAATGAAAGTTATTGTTATCTGGAGAATAATTCCACATACTTTGTGCACTTTGTGATTCTATTATATCCATTTACTTAATTTTTGGCTAATTTAATTACTTGTTAATTTAATTTCTTTTTGTGCACTTGTTGACATAAATCTTTAAATAATTTAATAAATACCGAAACTTTGCAACAACTACATTTGTGGTTTATTTCTGTGCTAAGTCAACCAAATTAACTGTGTGGTCACCAATTAATTGCAGCACAAAACGAATAAATTAAATAAAATGTATCATAAAAAATTAAACAAAAAAACTACTAAATTACATTGTAAAATTACGAGTACATACGGGTGTGGTGCAAAAAACACGGGATAACACAGTAGAAAAAATAGAAAAAATGTTTATAATTTTTCGACATAAAATAAATGTAATTTTTAACCTTAAAATGTGTGTTAATGTTATCAAAGCGTTATTCCATATATAATTAATTGAAATTTAATGCAAATTATATAAAATTTGGATTCTAATTAAGATATTTATATTATATATAACTTTTATTTGTGATGAATGTCCTATGCAAATTGAATTGATGACACTTCTTGTATTACAAAATAAATTAACATAAATTACATTTAAAATTTTTTTAAGTTTGTTTTTTTGCATACACAAATAGTAAAAAATTAATTATATATCTTTACAAAACTTTAAGTGAAAATTTGACAATAATTTTAATTTAAACGTAATGTAATATCAAGTACTCGTCATATAAATTTGAAAGTATTTGAACCACAGAAGATTACTTTTATTAAGTAAATTAATATGAATAAAGTATTAGTGTTGCTGTAAAGCTAGCTTTCTTTATATAGTGACAAAGAAGCTTTATTAAAATTTAGAGGGGTTTTCGAATAGCAAAGAAAGAAATAAAAACCTGGAACTTGAGCATTGAAAGTTTGTGCAGCCTTGGCTTCTTGTGGATAAACACGATTAGTCATCGCTTCTAATTTGACAGGCACGAGTTCTAAGCCTGGCACTTGCAGTCCAAACAAAATTATATACGGACTATAAACTAATTAAATAAAAATTCGATTATTCCAAAGACCACTGATGAAGAGTACTTGGCAATACTCGAAACAGCGTTGTATGGTCAGCCAAACTTCAATAAAAAATTAAAATAAATTTATATGTCAATCCATTACCTTTCAACTATCAACTTAACGTCTGATTATGGGAAATAGGGGTTTAATCTGGTGAATATGTTAAATGTGGAAGTAATTTGTAGCGAAGTTCATGAAATTTCAACTTAATGTCTGCACCTATTTCAATGAACGTCTGCACCCATTTGTTTTATTGATGAAAAAAAGAAATGAATAAGTTTCTCCCTTAAAATGTTGAGAAGATTCAATAAGACTGATATAAAATCTCTGTTTATTTACTTTAGTGCAATGTAATCGAGATGTGTTTTTAGATCTCTAAAAATCCCTTTACAATCGGCGTCTTTATCATGAACATTCTGTTTTAAAGTGCTAATAATAATTTTAATTAAACAGAGTCCATTGTTTTAAATGTCACTTGATTTCAGAGTAATAAATCCATGCAGACATATCCACAAACTTTGTTTTTAACATATCACACCACGGTCATTTAACTTATGTGTATTACGGCAGGGCTATCCCGACCAGATAAGATCGTGGCCCAATATAAATCACTGAATAGGTTGGATGGCCACAGATATAAATAAATAAGTTCATTATTTTTCCGGAGAAAAATAAAAATACTATAATAATGTTAAATTTAGTTTTATTAATTCTTTATTTATTTATCTTTTATAATTCTATCAATATCAGCACTATTAATATTAGTGCTGATCCACTGAATACGAGTTTTTTGAACCAGTTATACAAAGAATTATATGCTAAAGTAAGTCTTTGTCAATTAAGTATATTAACGTAAATTGTAATAAATTATTTAAAAGATTTTAATTCATTCAATATAACAAAGAAAAATTTTTCTAATTATGGTAGATTAGAAACATGTCGAGAATCGTACAAAGATTAGCCGCCAGTCATATGAGGCCCATGGGGCCTGCTTTGGACAGCCGATAATATAAGATGTGTGGCACACATCTTGTCAGTAATTTTTTCATATCTAAATGTTTGCGAAAAATTATACATTCCATACATGGCAAAAAAATATTTCATTAACTTCTCATTTTTCCTAAATTATAACTGTTGTATGTACTGTTTGGTATTTTCAACCTACGAACAACATTTGTGCTCTAATTAGAATAGAGAAAGAGTTCTAATGGCTACAGTGCCTAGACATATTAAAATTAAAGTTCAGCACAATAACTTCCGTAGTATGACACACGATTAAACTTTTGCCGTTCACTACTTTATTCCATAGAATTGGACAACAGTGAGAGTAGTTGTTATTGAAACGATTAACTAGAGATTAATCGAGTGTTGAGTGTAAGAGTTGGGCTTCACAAGATGTTGTCTGTTTGCCATATTAATCACTGCGTCATTTAAAATGTCTATGACATCAACTTTTCGATCAAATAAAACAATATCGTTGACTTAAACCACGATTTGCAATGTCGACATCGAAATATGAATTGGACGTCCCGATAAGGAACGTTCATTTATCCAATTATACACAATCGTAAACACTGGTACAGGTTTGTTATGAACTTCAATAAAGTCAATTTTGATTTCTGTCGACTTTTCAGTCTTTCATATGTAGACCCGTTTTTTTCCGTATTACTACTACTTTTCCATATTAGTCAAACTAGACTGACAAGACACAGTTAACAGTTATTATATGGTAGATACGCTAACAATTAATAGACTTGCCGTCGCAGCAATCGTATGCTACTACTTATTCCCTAAAGTTCTTCTGGGTTTCTGCTTAGAAACCCTAAAAATTTTTAATAATTTTCAAACTTCAAGTACAATATTTTTACGTAATAAAATTTAATATTTTTATACATTTTTATTTAAAAAAATATTAAAATTAATAAAAAATATTATTTTTTTTTTTTGTTACAGAAAAAAGTTGAGCCATGGAAGCTTTACACCATGGTGTCAGGACTACTTTCTGTAGATTTAGTTATATTAATTGTTTGGCAGATTTTTGATCCGCTACAGCGCATATTAGAAACATTCCCACTCGAAGATCCTATATCGACGACAGATGATATTAAAATACGTCCAGAATTAGAGCATTGCGAAAGCGAACGAAACTCCATGTGGCTGGGTAAGTTATTGGACTCATTACATAAGCTTGGAAGTGAATAAAATATATAGTTTAAATGTTTAAAAATTTTACAACCAGTTAAACTATTTAAACATTAGTTTTTTTTTGAAACTTCTATATAATATATTAATTAATTTAAAGTAATTAACTTTTTCTCTAACTATTACTTTCAGGACTAGTATATGGCTTCAAGGGTTTAATACTTGTCTTTGGCTTGTTCTTGGCTTATGAGACGCGTTCCATTAAAGTAAAGCAAATAAACGATTCACGTTATGTGGGCATGAGCATTTATAATGTCGTTGTGCTATGCCTGATAACAACACCAGTGGGCATGGTCATTGCATCCCAACAAGACGCATCATTCGCATTTGTTGCATTGGCTGTGATATTTTGTTGTTTCCTAAGCATGTTGCTAATATTTGTGCCAAAGGTAGGAGTACTTAAAATGACTTTTTGCTTTATAAAAATTAGTAAAAGTTTATTAAAATATTTTTTTTATATTAAATTTTTTTACCAATTTCATTTTATTTTTATTATTTTATATTTTATTTTTGTAATTGTATTGTGTTAATTTGATATAATTGTACAATACCCTACATCCGGAGTTCACGGGATAATAAACCGATGCAGAAATTTGTTTTTAACAAATTATGGTCCGCTTACCAAAATGAACTGATTATGGAGAATTGTGTCCAAGTCCAATAAGAAGAAAGTTTAAAAACTTTCTTGGCCGTTCCACGTAAAGCTTTGTATAATAAATTTTTTCTTTAAATTCTTAAAATTACGATGGTTGGGTTTAAGTTTTTATATATATATTTAGTTTTAACATTATTTGTGGGTGAAGGGTATCAAAGGTCGGTACTAACCGACAACTTTTTTATTTTTATTTTTGCATTAGGTTATTGAGGTTATACGACATCCAAAGGATAAAGCCGAATCGAAATATAATCCGGATTCCGGCATATCAAAAGAAGATGAGGAACGTTATCAGAAACTTGTCACCGAAAACGAGGAATTGCAACGGTTAATATCACAGGTAAGTACAACATTTTTTAAAGTTTATACAAATATAGTTTTTTCTTTTTATTCTCTTAATTTATAAAGAAATATGTGAATATAAACTAAATATTTAATCTCATTGACATAGATTAGGTTAGGCTTAGATGACTGACCGTAAGCTTTACATTGGCATTATATCTCATTTAACAAAATCGAAATTAATATATTTAAAAACATTTTTGTATGTAGTGATAGATACATTTGTATCTTCAATGCATACACAACTGTTGCAATGAAGTCGAAAAGTTGAATACCGATGTGAACTATCACTGCTTCAATATTCTCGTTAAAATCACGTATGCATTACAATTCGATTCATCTCAAACCTTCGCTGACATTTTGACAAAAACTTTTGTGATACAATTAAGATCAGGGTATATAGTAATAGTTAATATATATAAAGTATATAGTTACATGTTATATAGTAAATTATTAGTTATTAATTTGTCAGATCAGGGTATATTGTAATAGATAATATATGTAGTGTATAGTTACATGTTATATAGTAAATTATTAGTTATTAATTTGTTTAATCCAGACGTCTACTTACACCACAGTTCAAAACCTCGTCACAAAATTATCTACTACACGTAGATAATTCTCAATACGAATTATTAGAATCCATATCATAATAAATTGTGTACCGAAAACAGCCGAATTATTACATTAGGAGTACTTTACATAGATCGGTTCACTATGTCAAAAATTTTACAACCAAAACTGTAGTTCAACGTCGCACAGTTAGTATAAGTACATATATGTTCATGAATCAATTATCACAGAAACTGAACTCAGCTAGTAAAAACTATACCACTTGAACATATTACCACCTTCATATATTAGTGGAATATAATTACAGTCTTGAATTAAACTTACATATAAATCATTTTTGACAAATGGCAAAAAGACTTCAGTTGAAAGATTTTGTTCTACTTAACCTATTGATTTACTTCATTCACTTGAATAATAAATAAATAAATATAAAAAAAAACTCTTCTAATGGAAATTTCTGTTGGACCATTTTCTTTTCAAATTTTCATTAATCGTGAAAATGATGAGTGAAAACGTGACTACATTGAGTCATTTGTGTTAATGAACCAAAATTTAAAGAATTAACAAATTGCAGGAGTCCAGCCAAAAGGGATTGTATTGTTCCAAATAATGTTAAAAAACATTTGGTTTGAGAAAAATTGTTCACCTATGAAGGATGCCCGCTTAACAGAGGTGTTAGTTTAACTGATTTTTCTGTTTAGCGGGGGTTTCAGTTCAACAGAGGTGTCCATTTCATAGGAGTGTGAGTTTAACAGATGTGTCCATTTAATGGAGATACCAGTTCATATATATGTCCGTTGATCATAGTTGTCAGTACATCATCAAGTGTATGTTCATAGAACAAAAGTGTTCCTTCAACTGAACTGTCGGTGTAGCAGAAGTGTTCGTTAAACGCAGGTGCTCGTTCAACAGATGTGTCAATTTTTACAGAGATAATCGTTACGAAAATTTTTATTGTATTTGGAACAATTTAATCCTACTTGGCCGAACTTTCCTCTTAAACAGACAATAGTTAGTTGACAATGAGTGTCCGCTCAAGAGTTTTCACAGCAAAAATAATAGTGAATGCAATAAGTTAACTAAACACTATCTAGTCGTTTGAAGTGAAGCTTTTATTAGACATTCATAAAAATATTCAATAAAATTCAATGAAAGCATTAAGTGCAACTAAAGTACATCTCGAAATCACAGCTTCAAAAGAATTATAAACAATAGTAAATAATTCTTTAGTTATTTTTTTTAAAAAAAAAAATAAAATAAAATAAAATAAAATGCACCAAACAAAATTCTGCTGATGCAATGCTAAACCAGAAATTAAAAAATATAATCTTTTTGAAGATTGAAAATGAATGTGGCAGGCATGCAGGCAGGCAGGCAGGCAGGCAAGCAGGCAACTTGCACTCGCATTTGATTCGCATAATTTTCAAGTGCAAGCAGCTTATGCATAATTTTGATGCTCTTATCTCAGATACACTGAGTACGAATGCAAATACCGCAATGAATTCAAAATTGGAGCAATTAAAGCAAGTGACATAGCAATTAACAATTAAGTGCACAAGAGTTGCTGACATTTTTGCTGTGTTGACTGTTCTGTTTCGTGTTGTTAATGTCAGCAGCAACTGCTATAAATACAACAACAATAACAGCAGCATTTGATTTTCAAAAACAACAAAAAAAGATGTAAAGTTAGACGTAAGCAGCTTCCAGAAGAGATGAGATGAGAACTACGAACTGTGCAATCTAAAAACTTAGCAAAAGATGAATAGATGAAACGTTCAACCGAGCAAACCGAGCGCACCGAAACAACAGCAAAAATGCACGGAGCACACAGCACCGATTGGCTGTTTATTTACTTGTGACAAGGAGCCGGACATAAAGTTAAAATGACAGGAACAGAACTGAATTTCAATTGTATTATCGTACAAGATATGAAATACCACCTCCACTCTGTGCTTTCAAATGCAGTTGTATTCGTTAAATCAGAGAGCCGTTGTTCAGGGCTTAAGCAAAAGATAGAATTTAATTTTCATATATAGATATATATTGTAAGAGGCTAAATTTTTATTTTCTTATTTTTTTTTCGTTTTTTTAGTGATTATCAAAACTATTTATAAAGATTTTACATTAGCATTTGCATAAATATTTAAAAAATTTTCTTTTATGATTTACAGAAAGAGGAAAAAATACGCTTACTACGCCAACGACTAGTTGAACGTGATTCATCAGGCAAGCCAACGGAATTGAATGGTACAAGTACGAATACTGGCACTGGTACCGGTATAGGAGCTCCTACTCAGCCAACTAGTGGCACAGCTACTACATCACTTACAGTACAAGCGTCAACGTCCTCACATCTAACACCCGCCGCTACGTTAGCAATTACACAAGGTAATTTTGCTGCCTCCGCTCTCAACATACGCGATACACTCTTACTAAATCAACCAGAAATTTCCACATCTTATTCAGACTACGATAGCAACATTGGCATGGGCGGCCATTTACCTTTGACCCCAACGACGACGACAACGACCATGACATTGACGACGCGCTCATCACGTGCAAGTCAATCGTCCGTATTCGAATTTTCTGATAATTATTTATGAAATTTTTCAATACAAAAGTTGCCAAAAAAAGTTATTTCAAAAATGTTAGTAAACAAAACTGCAGCAGGAAATGCTTAGCATCACCTATTTTTTTTTATACTTATTAACAATTATATTATTGTTGTTGATGTTGTTGTTGGTGTTGATGTTGCTTGTACCTATAGTAATTATATAAACATATAAATATATATAAATACTTTCTCATTCCTTTAAAAACAATAACAAACAAACCTTAATAAAATGTTTTCGAATGAATGCATATCGATTAAAAAGGGACAACCTATATAGTAATAAATATGAGTAAGGTCCTCATATGTATATAATCACTTAACTGATCAATAAACTATTAAACATAGTTTGGATTTTAATATGAAAATTACTCTTTTGTTCAAACCAAACTTATTATTATTATTAACTTGGAGATTTTGAACGCTGATCTAGAGATTTATTGTGACTCTTTCATGGACTACGAGTGAATTTATTCGCCTTAAAAATTTGTATTATCGAACCTACTTTACCGAATGTCATAACTTCATCCGTCTTATAGCGCACCTATCTTTCTTTTATTGTTTATACATCAGTGCCGAGAAATATCTCCAACAAGTATTTTACGTTTTAATTATCTTCTCTACAAAACCTACAACTTCTTATTTAGTGAATTACCAGTTTTGCACGGTGATAAATCAATTAACACGGCCCTATCTATAGCTATTTTATAATTGATTTTTATTAACGATATTGATTATAAATAGCATTAATAAATTTTCCAATATAGGCTTCTCGGTTTTCCTTTCGTTTATAATTGAATTGAATTGGAGATAAAATTTTCTTTCCCTACCGACAAAATAATCCCTACAAGCCTTGTGGCTGTTCCTTTTCTTACAAATTTCTGTACAATTCATTTACTGGAATCTTTAAATCTGTTTTACTCTAAATGTAATAATTTTTATACTTCCTACACAAAATGGTATAAAAAGGTTGAATCAAATTTACGAAGATTCTTATAACGCAATGCTGAAAACGTCGTAGACCTCATTCATTTAGCGCTGATTGTCTGTTTTTCCCACAAACTACCCCCTTAGTTTTTGAGCTATTCATATAAAACTTTGCAAAACTTTTCTAAGTGGACTCTGTTCATTTGCCGAATTGTCTGAACTCAGACCACAATATCCTATAGCTGCCATATAAACTGAACAGGATATGCTTTATTCATATCAGGGAATTTTATTCATATCAATTTAAATTTAGATATAGCTTCCATATAAACTGTCTAATCAGATATAGGTTTTTGTTAGAAAAAATTTTTGCTTATACTTTAAATATGGATCTTGAATTTAATTTGAGAAGCAATGTGTGTAGTAAAAATGGATTGGATCACTTTATATTTAGATATAGGTCGTTAATAAACTCAAGATTTTGGAACATGTTTTTCTACAAAAAAAAAATTTTTTTTCACATGTATATAATATTTTATATATATTGCCATATGTATATATAGATTATCATATATATAGACTATCCTTTGTATACATTATCATATAAATGAGACATTAATGTAGATTGAAAATTCTGTGTGAAAGGTATTAAAGCTTTCGTAAAGCCAAAACTAACATATTGATATAACTTTTTATATACTTAATAGTATAGACTATAGACTTTGTATAGACTTTGGGTACATACATAAATATTTATAAACAATTCTTGTATGAGAATCTTTGAACGATGATTTGCCAAACTTTATTTTTTAAATAAATGGCGTGAGTTGCCAGACTAATTTTCAGCCATTTCCATTATTTAAAAAAATAAAATTACTTATAAAAAGAAAACCCTGCATCTGTTCACGAAAACTTGTAATAAAATGGAATCCATGATGAATGCTTTTATAAACTTTTATATGAATATTTATAATTTTATTAACTTTTATAAATAATTTATTTGTAAATAAATTTTAATTTATTTTTTTTTTTTCTTAATTTATAGAAATTCTTACAATTTTCGTTGGAATTGGTAATGTTGATACCTAAAATTGAACTTAAAATATTTTTTCCTACAAAAAAAATTTGGTACATAATTCTTTAATAAAATTATATGTTGTCAACACTTTAACACCGCTTTGAAAACGTATTATATGTATAAAAAGTGACTTACTTCTTGAAAAGCACCTTGGTTATATGTGAGCACTTAACCACAAAAATATACGTACGTGTACAGTCAATGCAAAAAGTTTTATTTGTACTGAGTGCGATTACAAACTTTCGAGATATTTATTGCAATGCACCTATACCTTCAAATATCCGAAAATGTTCATTGAAAGTACTTATAACTTTTTGCTCTTATTTCAATTTATTGGTTTTATAATATTTAGAGAGGTAAGCTAAAGTCTGCTACAACTCATCAATCATTAAGTCCCCAAACTAATTATCAAACTATAATATAAAATATAGTTTTATTGTAACAATCGCTTGACTTTCTTGTAGAACGCTTTGTTATTTTTTTTTGAATATGATTTAGCTGTTAGAAGCAATAGCGTTTCGTCTAGTCAAGCAAATATTACTAATATGGAACCAATTCGAAACATAAATCATGCAATTTACTCAGCTTAATTAAAGACTTTTGATGAGGTGCATTTTTTGGGTTTTTTTTTTATAGAGAAGCAATTTTTTTTTCATTATATTTATATGCAATAATTTATCAATAAGATACTTTTTTCTCAAAATACGAAGCCATAACCGCAGCGTCCAACATAATAAAAAGATTAGTACGAAAAAGATCCAAATCCGAATACATTTATGCCGTTCTCGATTAGTAAATCTGGTGTAATTTTTTTGATCGAGATTCACTGTTAGTGCAATTTTTATTTTCAATTGGTAAATCTTGAGCGAATGTATAACACTCGAAATAGACTTACAATACTCTAGATATTTTGTCAGAGTAACAAGATTACCCTAAACTTAACACCTGTTTTATGTGAGTTTATGTATTTATAACAAATATAAATGTTAAATAAAAATAAAATATAAATGTGAAGGTTACCCTAAAAATCTACCTTTAGATGTCTTAGCTTATTCTGATAGTAATTTCTCTAACTATTATGCTCTAATCATTAGTGCACTGAAGACTCTATATAGAGTCTCATAGTGAAAAACTTAAATGAATGCATGACACAATATATTTGTGAACTCAGGAGATTTGAGACCAAATATCTATCATACTAGTATCTAGTATCTATATTAAAAATTTTTGTTTAATTTTAATGATACTACCTTTATATAATAACATTTTTATGTTGTTCAGGACATGTTAGGTGCAATTGAAGCATTTATTTCTCCTCTAAAATTATTTGTTTGAAATTTTTATTTTGAATTGATTTCTATTTCCACAGTTTGGACTAGTCTTAAATCCTAGCAGTGCTTTTTAATACTATAAAAATAAATAATTTTTAAAAAATCAATACAACTATTTTTAATCCTTGTAAATACTCACATTTAAAAATATAAATGTTTTTATATATTCATGTTTTGTGTACTCAGTGTGATGTGGTACAAACAAAATTTGTACTAAAAGCGTATCACATCATCTCATTATCACACTACTCAGACTGAATGTATTTGTATATTGTTCAAATCTATCTGTTTTTTTTTTATTACTTTTTAATAAATTATATTAATTATTGTCATTTACTTTACAGATACGCTCGATCATCACACATGAAAAAACGTGTCAATTTCCTTTCGTGATAGGTAAATATTATTTAATTGTTATTAATTAATTAATGAATTTTACAATATTGTTTATTGTTTATGTCTAAGTTCTAATAAAAAAAATTATTTAATTTAATTTAACTAATAGATAAAATTTTATACCTATTTTTAACTTATTGTATAGATATAAATATTTGTTGTAAATGTTATTAAAAAATTGTTTAATTTTAAAAAAGTGAAAATAAAAAAAAATGCAAATAAAAAAAAAATTAAATAAATACAATAATGAAACTCTTAACTAAAAAACTGACTCACTATAAATTTATGTAATTAAAATGAAAATGAAAATGAAAAAACTGAATTAAATGGAAATGAAAAAAAAAATGTTAAATTCTAAATTGTATAATTTTAATTTTATACTCTTTCTTAACAGCTGCAATTTTTTAAGCGATTTTAGACAATGAATTTAGTTAATGTATTTAACTAAAATATATAAATATTAGAACTAAACAGATACAAAGAAAGTTGAAGAAGTAAAAAACACAGAAACTGAGCATTAAAACGAAAATACTTAAAATTGAACAAAAAAAAAATTTAACAAAAAAAAAATTGAACAAAAAAAAAATTGAACAAAATAAAAAAAAAATATTCAAACAATAAAGTTGTACTTCAAATATTTTAAAAATTTAATTAAATTTAAGAAATGCAATTTTAAATGTAAATTTATGTGTAAATGTTATTTAGATATTAGATACAAAATAGTTTTAATTAGTATAAATTATCAAAACTTGTGTGTTTTTGATTTCCATATATGAAATTAAAACTGAAATATTAGCAAATATGTTGAAAATATAAAGTAAGCAGAAAGATTTCAATGAAAGTGGAAATTGTAGTAATATTATATAGGATAATAGATTAATAGGTTATTTAAAAAACAGAAGAACAGAAAAACAGAGAAAGCCGAGTTAGAAGATTTTAAAATTTAAATTAGCACTATTCTTATGTGTTAGATTTTAAGTGTATGTTTAAGTATATAAATAATTAAATTAATGATGAAATGAAGTAGCAGAATAAATAGAAGAAATCAAATTATAATTGAAAGGGTAAAAACTAGTTAGCGAAACTTACAGTGGAGCCAAAACTTCCTACAAAATATATATATATATATATATATATATATATAGTAAGACCCCGCTTAACGCGTAGGATACGTTCCTTCAAAATAAAGTGTAATGCGAAACAGCGCTAAACGGGGAAGGCTGAGTCTAAGTCAGTCAGATCATTCAGTCAATTCTGTGTTTCTGATTTTCTGCCTTTTTGTCAAGAAGGCCTCTGATGTAGTTTCCGTTTTCCTTTTGTGTCCTGTTAGCAGTTGTTGATAAGTGGATAAAGCATGTATATTACCCCTTCTTGCTTTTGAACTCCTGTCAAAATTCAGTTGTAATGGTCAAACTCTTTTTTTCAAACAACATCGAAAGTTCTTTTTGCTTTTCTTCTTGTTCAGTTAATTTTTTTGAGCACATTATTAGAAAGACTAGTTTCTGTTTCTTGAACTATTTTTTCGACGTCTTTTACATTTACCTAATCTAAAGCGGTTTGTTTCGCTAAATCCTGTATTTCTTCTACTATTTCATCCATATCGACAGAGTGTCCAATGTATTCGTTTTTACTTAAATCTGGCCAAATGCTCTTCCATACTCCTTTCAACGATCTTTCTGTTATATCATTACAAGGAAGGTTTATATTGTCTACAGTATTCATGATGTTGCAGTTTTTCCAAAATTTTCTAATTGATTGCTTCTCTTCGCGGTCTGTTTTTTCAAACGTCTGCTTAAATGTTCGGATTCAAAGTAAAGAGCGCTAAACTGAAACAGCGTTAACCGGGGTCTTACTGTACTTTAGTATATAGAATAGACTATAATTGTAGAACGGAGTTTGTATGAGCATTTATTTTAAAAAATATATACTTGCATATGTAATAATTTAAAGTCATTCTTAAGATTTCTTAGTAGCTAATATGTATTTAACAAATTTGAATTGTCTTGATAATTCACATAGTGTTCTCTTCTATTTCTCAAGAACTCTCATTGATGCTATAGAATTTAAGAAACACCTTCTACAATATTGTTTGAACTGAAAATTTAATTTTATTTTCAATAAGTTATTTACTAAATCACTTTAGCTATTATTTTTCATATTTACAATATGTTCCAATTATGCAATAAAAGTTGATAAAAATTAATTAAACTAATATAAAAGAAATTTTTTTTTTGTTGAGCAATATATGTTTATGAATCGCTTTTATATAAAGCCTAACAATAAGTTTTAGAATCTTAAAAATTAATGGCATTACATTACAAATTATTTTATATATATATACTACAATGAATTATTAAATGAATTGTAAATTTTTTTAAAGGAGGACCTCTGTACAAGTAGCCTGAGCTTATTTACCAGATATCACAACGTATAAGTTAAATTGACCCATTTCTGACTACCGTGCTAGGTTTACATATTTTTTAAAAATATATATAAAAGGTAATTAGTACAATATTTGTTTATATTTATTACTTAGTTTGATAAATTAATAATATAAAAATACATATTTCGAGCAGTTTTCTTCTGTCCATGAGTTTATCTTGTCAGACATAAAAAGTGTACAAAAAAAACATTTTTTAATCAAATAAAAATTAAAATAAATCGAAATAATAACTAATTTATTTGTTAAAATGTGTGTTCGCAAAAGCCCAAGTATAATTTTTGTAATTTGGTCGGCAAGTAATAATTACTTGCCACCATAGGGTGGCATCCCATAGTGACGAACGTTCACAGGCCTAAAATTTCTGTAAACTTAGTACTGATCTGTTAATCTTTACTGAATCAGTTAATCACAATTAATCTCAATTTGCAGTTTATCGATTTGGTATCAAGTTTCTGGATTAATGCCTTCTAGACACGAATCGTTTCTGTTATACAATACAAATAATAGTATTAATATTTTATTCAAATTTTTTATGTTCTATACCAGGTAATCTACTGATAAATATTTTATAAAACGCAATTTTTTTTAAAAGAGAACTATCAATCATTTGGTATTTTTCTTTTTGGTGTCAGGTAACTGGGTTGGTATCTTTTACCGCAAACCGCACTCACATAGCTATGTCATCTTCCCTTCGTTCAAGAGAGACGTCTGGGTAAAAAGAGTTAAATTTCTCAAAATAGTAAAAAAATCGGTCTAGAAATTTTAGAATATCGGTCTACAGAATAGGAGTTAAACGGACGTTTAACAGAGGTCTTCATTAATAGACTTTTTACTGTATTCTGATTTTACTGTGTTTCAATCAAATCAATAATTATATAAAGTTTTTTATTTTCATCCAATGTTTAACAAATTTCTCTTATGTAAAATTAGTGTGAGTTGCCATCTAAAATATAATTTTCTAATAAAAAATAAGTATAAAAAACTTTTTTATACGTTTTTAAGTTCTAATGCTAAGTGTTAGAAAAACAAATGTTCTACAAATGTTAAGAAAGTTTGCTCCACTGTAATGTAAATAGTTTAAAAATTCATATAACTTAAATGAAATTAAATCTACTAAATCTGTTAAAAAATTATGGAAACACATGTTGTTATTTTCACACTGTAAGTTCTAAAATTGCATTTACTGAAAAATAATTATATATATTTACATTAAAACTTATAATAAATTTATATAATCCCAATACTAAGATAAGCAAAGTATTAAGTAAATAAATTTAAATTTATAGACACTTTAAAATTAAATGAAATCATTACAAATCGCTCGGCACCTCAAACTTTTGTTATTTTTATAATGTATAGAATTAAAACTAAAATCATTTTTTAATAATAATTTATTCATTTTTTCATAAATACATGCCATTTAAAAAAGAATTTTAGATAGTATTTCACTTTTTTTCAAGGACCCCAGTTTCATTATCGCTCATAGAACAACTTATAGATCAACTCATAGAACAGTTATCATATTCAATCATATTGTCTTATGGTACCTACCTTGATTTGTTAGGTCATCACGATCATCAAGATTAAGTTCCATAATCTTTTAATTATATATCGTATGATAATGAAATTAATGCAGTTACTTTTTTTTTGTTGATTTCTTTTCTATTTAAAATTTTATTTAAAGGTTTAATCAGGCACGTGACACTGATCGTCCATAATTAGTCTCTATTAATATTCTACTTTGCTGATGATGAGATCTAAGAGCTTAAATTTCTTCAATGGATAATTTGATTATGTTGTGGTTGGATAGTGTCGATAGTAGAAATAATTGACATCAACATTCTTTTTCTTTATTTAATCAGTTTACATCGTCTGAAATTTCCTAATAACCTTAAGTATTAAGGTGAACATGTTTTCTCGAGTGTTTTACGATACTCGAGCAAATTAAAAAAGCTCGAACTCGAGTACCCAAAATATATTATTATTACTGTGCTATTATGGGATCTTTCGCATTTTAAAAGGTCACATTTCGCGTCCATTTTTCTTTAGATAAGCAATTGTTGCAGTTTGTGTTTAATATTTTGCATATTATATTATATATTATAACTGATTTTTGGTGAAACTTTATTATTTGTGATCTGATCTGTTGTTTGTCCATTTTTAAAACCATTCGGAAGCTCCAAAATACAAACGATTCCAGTTTATTGTTATCAGCAATACTTTTAAGTAGCTTCTTTTAGTCATAAGACGCATTACTTTCGAAAAAAAAATAACATTATAAATATGTTTTATTGAGATAACTTCGCACTATTGTTGCGTCATACGATCGGTAATCGTGAATATCGCTATTATCTTTTTAAATCCATGCTTTGGTTTCTTTAACACCATTAACTCTTTAACATGTTGTCATTGTATAAGTTTTGACTTATTCAAAACATAAGATATCTATCTTTGACTAGTACTAGTACTATTCTGATATCGTGAGTAATCTCAAGAGCATTGCTTCTACAAATAATTCATCTTGACCTTACTCAAAGATTTTGGAATAATCTGAGCGTTTTTTTATAACTATTAAATTTTACCTCATTAAGTTGTATATAAACTGATAATGTATGTTAAAAATGTTCTCATGGTAATACCCGATTCATAGACTATAGTATCTTATAGGTGCCACATTACAGTACAATTTACAATTACTTGACGCACATTTATTTACAACGTTCTTAATAAATTTTAAGATACTTTTTCATATGAAACACAATTTCGATAAACTTAAAGAGGAGAGGAACGAAGAAGAAATTATTACACTTTCAAGAAATAGTCATTAATTAATTAAGAATTCATTAAAATTTCAGTTTGTACAAAATTTGAATCAGGTATTTACACTTATATATGTACATAGTAAACTAAATATTATTACTTTCATGTAAACGATATTTAATAAATGGCAATTAAATTTAAATTTTAAATTATATCTAATATAAATGTTTTAAAAGAAAATACATTGAAAAAAATTCCTATGAAATTAAAGACTTTAGTGTTAATAAGCCGATGATATGTAAGTGAAAAAATATCTATTTAAGTTATGTGAGCATTATTATTAAATAAGAATATAAATTATAAATTATAAATTTTACAAAGAATAGTTTAAAAAATTTAGTTGTAATTTAAATAAATTATTAATCTATGAATTATTAATGTTATAGTTCTAAGTATAACTTATTGATGAAAATTTATGAATTTGTTTGTAAATAAAATTATATATATAAAAGTATATATTAGCATAAAATTATGGTTAAAATGTAATTTATTGTTTAGCTATAGCATAAACCATAAATATTAAATGAATTATTCATTGCAAAAAAAAAAAATTAAATGAAGTACATTAGTTAAAATTTCAATAGTTAAATGTTATTCATAAAATCTAAATTAAATAAAATTAAAAACGAATTATCGAACACGTTAAACAATTGCATATTATGCATTGCAAATGATATAAGAAACTTATTGATAAAATGAAAGTATGTAAGCATTCTGAATATTATTTATAGTTTTTCCTATACAATATTAATTTTATTATTATTTTTTATTTTTAAAAATTGCTTAAAAAACTTAATTAATTTTATATAATTTGTGGCTGCTTATGAATCTATTTAATTCCTCTTTAATATGGCTTCTAAGCAAAATTTCAGGTCCATTAAAGTTAAGTTTTTCATGTTGCATTCTGATTTTTTTTTCTTCAAATCTTATTAATATAAACAATATGAAGTCAATATTATTTTAATGACTCTTCTCATCTAATTGTTCATAGCCTTTTTAAATTGGTTAGTATAGATATGACGATAACTGTAGGGATTTCACTACAATCTACAAGCATCATTTCATATAAATTAAAATTCTTATGTTTTATATTTTCCTTAATTAAATTGTAAAACCAACATTTGATTGAGTAAATTCGAACATAGAAATTTTTTGGTCAATGTTTATAGCACTTTTTTTTAAGATTAATTAAATCAAAAAACTAAAAGCTAACCTATATAATGGAAAAAACCCATATATTTGCCAAAGAGAAAACCGGAAGCAAACGAAAAAAATACAAAATTAAATGCAATTAAACAATATTTTATTAAACACATACATTTCCCTTCAATAGTTGATACTTTAATAAATTAAATTAAAAAGTTGACGAACAATTTTGATTAAATTCTAGTTTTTTAATAAATAGATTCGTTAATTCATGTATTTTAGAAAAATTGTTCACTTTATTCATTGGAAATTGAAAAGCAAAGAACAATATTTTCACCAGAACAAAAATCTAAAATCTAAACCGAATAAATACATTTTTTTATATACTAAACTTGAACGAAAAAAATGTCCTATTCTAAGCCTATTTAAAAAATCCGATATCTATCATTACCACTCCTTTCAATCGGTTTGTATGTAACTATGTTTTTTTGACATACAAATATGTCGTCCGATTTTTGGTTCCATAAAATCCATGTAAAGCAAAAGGTTCTGAAGCTCCTGCCACTCCTTTCAATCGGATTGTATATAACTAACATTTTTTCAAATATAAATATGTTGCCCGCTGTTTTATTCCATAACATCTACGTAAAGCAAAAGGTCCTGAAGCTCCTATCACTCCTTTCAATCGGAGTGTATATCTAATATTTTTTCAAATATAAATATATTGCCCGCTGTTTTATTCCATAAAATCCAAAAAGCATAAAAGCATAAGGTCCTGAAGCTCCTACCACTCCTTTCAATCGGAGTGTATATCTAATATTTTTTCAAATATAAATATGTTGCCCGCTGTTTTATTCCATAAAATCTACGTAAAGCATAAGGTCCTGAAGCTCCTATCACTCCTTTCAATCGGATTGTATATAACTAATATTTTTTCAAATATAAATATGTTGCCCTCTGTTTTATTCCATAAAATCCAAAAAGCATAAGGTCCTGAAGCTCCTACCACTTCTTTTAATCGAATTGTATGTAATTAATGCTATTGGACATACAAATATGTTGTCTGCATGTTTGATGAAATGAGTTTCAATGAATTTCATAATTTTTATATCTCAACCGGTTCAGAAAATATCAAATTTCGATCCCAAAGGATTTGATCTAAAGCGTTTGTCTGGCGATATAAGAACTTAGATTTCGCATTGCATGCCTAATGTTGTTTCATTTCTCCATTTCTTAAGTTTAATGTTATCGTTTTATATATAGTGAGTGTAAAGCAAAAGTTTTAAGAAGAACCTCAACTTTTTAGCCTCTCCATAAGTGATTGATTTAGATACGATGTTTTGTTAGAATAAAATAGCTTATGCCTTTATGCCTTTAAATGTTGACCAAAAAATGCTATTTTTATTATTAATAAAAATGGTTAAATTTATTAAATTTAAACATTTGAACATATTTCTTTACAACATTTAAGAATGGAAATTTATTTAATTGATATTCAGTTCTTCTTGTCATCAATTGTTACTTTTTTTTCTGCAAAGTGAGAGACAATGATTATATGTATTGTCAAACAATTTCATTATAAAATGCTATATTGTTTTATAAATACTAAATTGTTTTATAGCTTAAATGTAAAATGTTATTGTGTATCCTATAATATTCAATATAAAATCAGATTTGTGGTAATTTTGAGTAAATATTTCAAAACCGTCATACACATGTCAAGATATAGGTACATGTACTAATTTTTTATCTATTCTATTCATTATAGACCATAAGCAGTTTTTTTTTTTTGTTTTTTTTTTTGTTGTTAAAAGCATCTAACATACAAGTCTTGTGTAAGAATAGTAAAATATATTTGGCCATGCCAAACTATTTATTTTAAAATTTATTATTAAATAATATAAAAAATTAACGAATTACTCTTTTTTAAGTTAATATTTACATTTATATTTATATATTTATTTGTAATATTTTATTTTTTTAAAGCAAAAAATTAGAATATATATTATAGTTCATATAGACCTTAGCTAAAATTAAAAAATAAAAAATTGATGTTATTATTTTTAGCATAAGAGTATCATTGTTTTCTATTTAAATTATATAATAGTACGTATATAAGAAGGAATATATAATCAGATATATAAAGTTAAGGTAAAAGAAATTGTTAGCAAAGCTAATTGATGTAATTTAAGTAAAAGAAAAAATTAATAAATAAGAATTTTAAAAAAATTAGAAAAATTGTGTGTAAAAATATTTAAATTTGCAATTTTCCAAAAGGTAACAGCGCCATAAACCGCAGAAACGAATTGAATTAATTATTGAAAATCCAAAATAAAGCAAAAACGGTTCACAAAATTTCATCAAAAATTAATTTCGAAATTCATATACATTATTCAATAAAAAGCAAAATAAATATTTAAAAGAGTTGTTTTTTTTTCTAAATGTGTAGGTTATTTAACTTATATATAATTAATTAATCCAAAAAAAAGCGATTTCTGAGTGTCGTAAATACCAATGACAAATTTTTGCAAATACCAATAATCCGAAGTTATATACAGATATAGCTTGACATTTGAAATATCGAAACTTAAACCTTTTACTTTTTGTAATTTTGAAACCCGATTTTTTGAGAATTAGGCTGTACCGACTACACATGGTCTAATAATAGAAGTTGCTCAAAGTCTGGCCTATAAAGTCTATAGTCAAATTACAGCGCAGGGATTTAAGAATCATTCCTAATTAATTTTTTTTCATTAAAATTTTATTTAGAATGTCTTTATAAAAATATTAAATTTTTTGTAATATATTTTATTGTTTTTTGGACTTGTGAACTTTTTTAAAAAAACAATAAAATTTATAATAAAAATAAATATATGGTACTTTAAATGAAAAAAAAAATATTGCAATTTAATCTTTGCTTCAGCAACAGACCCGACGAACAATTCTTGCAGTCTTTTCATAGCTCAGTTATGCTTAACTTACTTTAAACCCGGTACATATATTTTTGTAAAAAATAATAACTTAAACGACGTATGACCAATGGTAGGGAAGGTTATCACACAATGGCGGATAATAAACGTTGTCATAGATAATCTTCTTTAAACGTACATTACTTCGTGTTATATTTAAAAGGCCATACTTTGTAATGCTGCCCGATCCTGCTCAAAGCGACATTCTTAAAGTCGCATTTTTATTATATATAACTACATATATTACTTACATATTAATATTAATTATGTAGACTTTATATATATATATCAGATTAAACCACATAATTTACGTGCAGTGAATTAACAATCAATGTCACATTTTGCTCCTTTATATCGCAGCCTATATCATATATTAGAATATTAGATAAGGCATATATTTACAACTCATTTCAACTCACTGTTTATTATTTATTGCTTATTATTTAAATATTTAAACTGAAATACATTATCGAACTAAGAAAGAAATTTTAATTGTATTTTGATTCAAACTAAGATTCATCTGATGGCATGGCATATTTTTTAACCCAAGCGCGTGCAACTTCATCATGAGCCTCTCTATGTTCTATGTAATTTAGAGCTATATCAGAAACAATTGGGTCCATTGGATTACAGTTCGATAGTAAAGCTGTAATAGAAACCAAAATTGTTGATAAAGAAAACGCTGGTGTCCATTTGGGTCCTAAGATGTCCACGCAAATATAACCTTCCGAATTGATGTTACAGTGATAAATTTTCGTTACAAAACGAATTTTCGGTGGCTTAAAGGGATATTTAGGGCCAAACAAGATATCCAACTCGAAAGTGCCACCTTCATATACTGTGCCTGGTGGTCCTTGTAGTGTTGCTGACCAATGGGATATGTCATCATTTTTAAGGTTCACACTGCAATTTGGTGGCGGTTGTTTAATTATTTCCGCCAATTCTTTTTGTAAGCGATGTTTGGCAATAGGTGGAACTTCATTCGATGTTCGAGCTGCTGCTGAGGTACCCGCAGCATTATTTTGATTAGTTGACATTTTTTGGAAAGTATTTCAAATGCGACTATTATAAAAACATGGTTAAATAGTTTTATATAAAAAAAAAATTGTGAGCAGGAATTGTACTGAAGATTCTACTTAAAATATTTTTATAGTCGTAGACAACTTACATCTATTTATTAAAAAAAAATTAAATTTTTTTTTTAATTTATTCTAATGTCACTCGTAAAAGAACACGAATTTTACTTTTAAATTATATAGAAGAAAAATAATTTTATCAAATAATAATTAAGAGGAATGGACACTGATTGTTAAACATATCTCAGAAAACCTATTAAGAAATCTATTTGAAATTTTTAATATTTCGAAGCCTGTAAATATTACCAAATTGTAATATGTTATATGGCATTTACACTGGCCGCAAATGACTCATTTAAAATCAGTCATTTAAAAGTGTTTACATTCGTTATTATTCATTTGTTCTCATTTCAAACAGCTGATTCTTCAACGTGCCTGTTAATTTCATTTTTGGCCTGTGCCAAATAAAATGTTTGATGAAAGTAAAATTCTAAAACTTATTTTTAGCTTTGATTAAGTACTTTTTGGGAAGTAAAAGTTCCAAGAAGAGGTGCATCGTTTCTTAAATATGTCAAAAACAGCTTTTTCAAACTGTCAAAACGCCATGAAAAACTTTTTTTTTTATGATATGTTTAATTTATTCATTTGCATTTGAAACTCGTTTGAAACTCGTTGGAACTCATTTAAACAAAATGAGATCCATTGCGCGAATGTGGATCTCATTTAAGCACATGAATTTTGTTTATAGAAAACAATCATCTCATCTGTGATTAGAGATCAGTCACTTGAGGTCAGTGTAAACGGCATATTAATGCTGTCTTTGTCTTAACTAGAAATAGATATTATTATACAAACAAATTACGTATAAGATAAACTAATTAGATCTAATATAAACCAATAAGGTCTTACACAAACCAATTAGGTCTGATAAAAGCCATTTTGACCTGTTAAAATACTTAATTGAATAAGTTCAAGGCTTGCATTATTTGTTGACTAAATCAGTTGATTAAATCGACCAATGACTAAAATCGAACAATTGACTAAATCAACCATAGATTTATTCAGTAAATGCTGACTTTATCAACAAAGAACAGTTTATCTGGTTCAGATTCTGAATAAATGGAAAATAAATGTGCAAATAAAAGTGGAACGTATTTAAAAAAAATATCATTAGCCGTAATTTTTTCTTTCAGATTAGCAAAAAAGTATTCGTAACTTACGAAAGAAAAAATGTGAAGCAACAACAATGCTCTTATAATCTTCAGAGTTAAATTTTACTTGCAAAAAAGTTTTACATCTTAAGTTTCAGTGCAGTCAAATTCAAAAATCATTCCACTAAAAATATGTTGCAAAATTTAAATCATCCATTAAAATCATATGAGCAATTGATTTACTAAGTTGAAATGCATAAATAAATTAATTAATTTAAATATATGTACAAGATAAAGAACCTTACCACTGTATTTATAATATTTATTTTGTTTTCATTTATTTAAATTAATTAATTTTCAGTATTTGCAATATTTATATATCATATTGTTCACAACACAACATATGTCAAAAAAGCATTAAACATATTTTAACAGTGATGCCAATTGGTGACAACCAGACTTAATGCTGTTTTTGTGCAACTCTGAAACAAAAAAATACCGCAATTGTCAATGCAATATTTTCATAAGAAGTAATGAATTCACGAGTATAGTATGTTCCCATTGTCTTCGTAAAAGCAGTTTATTTGATTTATAGTACATTTACACTGCCTTATTTAGGCAATTACTAGTTTATATTAATGAATAAACATTCATATTATAATCAGCTCATTTATGCAGCTGATACAACTTTTATAAACTTTTACAAACTTCACTTAATAAGTTAATTAATAAAAAAAAGATTTTATTAAATACTTACTCTCTCAGTTCCTTTGTTTACAGCTTAGCTGTTGTTTGTTTACATTTTATATATAAAACATACGATACATATTTCAAATTTTGCTAATTTCGCTTATGAGAAATTTGTTTTTAAGAGTTGCATTCTACAGTTTTCGTCTTAAATGAGCTGATTTATTAATAATGAGCTCATTTATATGAAAGCTCTGCATTCTACAGTTTTCGTCTTAAATGAGCTGATTTATTAATAATGAGCTCATTTATATGAAAGCTCTTTGTATGGTAAATCATCCTCATCAGTGGCAATAAAAAGCAAAACCGCCTTATGAGACAGCGTGCATGTGTTATTAAGTTGCTAATGAAATTTCATTAACCGTATAAAGAGCTTTCGTGTTTTTTAACATAGTTAAGAATAAATAAAGAGAAAGTAGACCAAAAATCTGAATGCAATGTGAGAAAATATATTTCGCATAAGGGAAATGTTCGTTATTTGACATATTTGTCACATGAAACAAAATGTAAATAAACAAAACACAAACAAAATAAGAGATGTTCCCACTCCAGCTTAAACAGTTTATATTAATCCAATTACGATTTGGTCGTTTACATTACCAGAGGTTGATTTAAGCTTGTGAATGAGTTTTCATGTGTCAGAAAATTCTAGGATAATTTGTATTTGTTTACATTTCAATTATTAGCAAATAATATGTAGTTTTTTTTTGTTAACAAAAATAATGTAATATTTATAGTACATAATATTTATTTATGAAACATTAAACTACTTAAAAAAATCTTTATTTGATTAACATAAATTGATTTAGCTGTAATGAGAACATGGTATTAGATTATTAAAGAAACTTTAAATGAAAACATGGAAACGCAAATAAGAAGATAAAATATCATTTTGTAAACAGCTGATCCATTGAACTGCATCTTAACTAAGAATCATTATACCGAGAAATAAGCCAGCCAACATGTCGGAGAAGAACCTATTAAAGACTAAAAAAACAGTTTAACACTCTTAGAACAAGTAATAAAAACTAAACAAATAATCTAATGCACTAACTTCTCTTTAGAAGTAAGAGAGTAAGTTACATTATGAACATTTTCATCTAATAATATTAGAAGTAACAAATATATTTACTTTTTAGTATTTTATTTTTGTTTAATTTTGTTTGCACCATAACGAATAAGTTTACTGATGGTGAGGCTCTAAATGTAACCAAAAGCCTTATTTTTGATTAATAGTATGATGGAATGATCAAATCTCAAAAAAGTGGCATCTGTATTTTCAAAAATCCAACTCAAAAGAAAATCGTGTGCTTTCACACGATTTTCAAACCATTCAAACGAATATTTGGACTTGTGGTCATATAATTACAGGCACTTGATTAACAACAACAAAATATTTGTTTTTAATATCTTTACATTTTTTGACTGACCATACAGCAGTTTCAAGTTTTGCTAAAAACTAATTATCATTAGAAATAACTCATTGGTTTATTAGTCCGTAAAGAAATCTATGGGCTATAAGTGCCAACTTTGGAAGAATGAACCCATCGAAGTTTTAAACTCTTGACACCCTTATTTTCTGACCGAGATTACTTAGTTACGTTATTCAGAAGTTAATTGAAGGCAGCAACATTGAAGCACTTATCGTACTTTTATTAGAACAAAATTTGATTTGATTTCCCACAGCTTTAAAATATCAGGATAAATATATTATTCAAAACCTTTATAACTTCCTAATATATTTTAAGAAAAAAACATAGTTTGAATCTTAAGTACACAGATAAAGTTCGTATAAATTTTAATTTTGAATGTTGTTTAATTCTACCTATAACTATGGCATATTCTATAGTCTATTCTATATAGCCTATTCAGCTATATGGTTAACTACTCAACTATAGTTGAGTTAGAGCTTGTGGAAGTTTAATCTTTTGACGGCTGAGATAGAACTTTTGATGTTAGTATTTACAGTCTGACTATTAACATTCCTACTTAATGCGCTGTTTGGCTTACTCATATCTTTAAAATCCAAAAAAAAAAACATGAAAGCCTTCAATTATTAATAGAAATAAAAAATATATTTTTTATTTTATATTATTTTTATATTTAGTTTTCTTCACAATTTATATGGGTTTGTCCACAATGTTTACATATATGTTTCAGACCAGAAATTTATATGATATGTGATATATATAATAAGTAATACACACAATACAATGCAATAATACAATAATTATTTTGCGAAACACCATTGGATATATTTACGGGAAGTTGTTATAGACGTCCTTTATGCCTTTCTTATTGATATTCTGACGTAGTGTTTACTGCTCCGTCCCTTGTGTTCAATAATTACTGGAGGTAACTAATTTTCGTTAAATGAAATTTCATGCTGTATTTATTGATAAGTATGACTACTTCAGGTATAAACATATTTAGTGTTATGCTTCGATGTTGCATTTGACCAAAATGCGGCATTGTTATTATCTTTAATAAAATTGCTTGTATATTGCTTGGCTTTTGACAGAACAATTCTTGATAATATTCAACTGCAAATGGTAACCTTACACAAACATTTATTTGAATTAATTTCATTTTTCACTATTGAGAATACTACTTCAGCAACCTAAAAGAAATGCAATTAAAAATATAGAAGTATCATATACATAGGTTTGGGGCTTATATATTAACCTTTTTCTATAAAATACGCAACTGTCTCCACGGATTCGTCGATAGCTTCAATATAACCAACTACCAAATGCTGGTAGCTACTTTAGCAGGTATTATTCCGGAAAAACTTCATCTCGTCTTAAATTTTTCAAATATATATCAAGTGCGATTCCACATTAGCTATTTTATTGACTAGTGATTTCTGTCTACTCACTATTGCTACTACTCACTCACTATTCTACTACTCACCACTATCAAATGTCAACATTTTTATTGTGGTTCTAGCATTTTCTTCAACTACAGAATAAAATTATTTTAAAAATTGACCAAATTAGCATTTTATTGCTATTATTAGTTTACCTACATTCCATTGATTTAATTTGTTTGATTGTTAGAAGCTGTCAAAAGTTTGATAAAAACAACATAAATTAAAGAAATAAACGAATAGTTGTTTCAGTGAATAAAATACTTGAAAATTATTGTTGAAATTTTAATATACTTGACCATCTGATACATTAACAAAATGTTTATTATATTTTACTTTGAGCTATCACTGAACATACTTTTTCGAAAGTATTTTGTTTCAAGATACAACAAAAGATTAAACTATTTTTAAGAATATTGAAAATTAATTAGAGAAAGTATAAATTTTAATGTACTCAGTACATAATTTATATATTTGTATATATAAGTTAATATGTTTGTATCAAGTTTGACGTCACAATTATCAAAAAGTGATTAGTTGTGCCATAATACAACTTAAAACAGCTGATAAATTTATTTTATAAGCTATTATGTGTAAATGCATAACCGCTTAATTTTTTATATGATAGCATCAATGTATTAAAACATAGCAAAGATTTAACAAGGCGTATATAATGTGCCTTGTTATTTGCGGTCAGTATAAAGCCATATTAGTCTTTTGTTGTAGACTTCAATATGTAATATTACGACTTTTTCGCGATCTACTTCATTTCATTATTTCCGCTCTGGCTTGTATTAGTGCTATTTGTATGGTTGTATATAAAAGTGACTCGGCAAACTTTTGAACGCGCCTATTTCATTTCTTTCATTTCTTCGTAAAGTTGAAAAATAAAGCTAATAAAATAGCTGATATTGATTTCGATATAATATAGATTATATTTTAAAACTCTTTTAATTAAACTGTCATACAAAATTTTACAATAATTACAATCAGATGATGTGTTTATAAATAACGAAAATATGATAAGACTTGCTACTTCGGTATCTTCTTAACTTGATAACGTTGTAAATTTACTTAAGTAAATACTATACATAAAACTTTATCATTTTACCGATATACTCAGCGCCCCCTAATGATAAGTAAATAACGATAAAAAGTTGCTTTTACAAAAAATTTTTAATGAAATTATATAATTTATTAAATATTCACTTATTTGTCACTGTGTATTTCCATAATACACAAATCCATTCGCACCAAACACTGTGTCCACACTGGTTATGCTCTCTCACGGTTCCTTCATTCATTCTCACTTTTTTACTAACACATACTAAGATTTGTTGGTACTTTTGCAAACAGTATTCGAAATTAATTCCTATTTGAATTCGGATATAGAAACCTTACCGAAGTCTAGCCAGTGTAGACGCCTAGAAAGTGTCTGTATATATTTTCATACAGTCGCCTATGCACCGACCTCTGGTGTACAGGCGTGTGTGTACACCAAATTCAGGTGTGTTCACTTGGTGTGCGAAAAGTTAAAACTTTTTTCAAGTTTTTGGCAAGTGAGTGCACTCTTTAAACCTTAAGACTCAGTTAGACCGTAGGTAATGTGAGAAATTAATTGAAAGCGTAATGTATAACCACCCAAACCTGTGTATTTGATAGGAACGAAATAAACAAAGTTCACCGTTTTTGTTTATGTTTACTTTTTATTCTTACATGATCTGAGTTCAAACTGATCTGAGTTTTTTTGGTTTGGTCGTTATTACGAAAATTCAAACGATTAAATGAATTAGAAAGAGATATCCCCTGTAAATCCCTCAAACTGTCATTTGCTATAAACAAGTTACTATCGCTAGTTTATAAATTGTTATATATTGTTATGTTAATTCCATTTTAAAAAAAATATCACATCTGAAATAGTTTTGTGTCATTAAGTCCGCTTATTAGTATTGACAGAGTGTTTTACAAAATGGTTTGTGGTTTGATGATTGTAATTATTTAACTTGAATTAATATTACTGCAATTTTACAAAAGAAGAATTTTTTTTTTTGCACAAATTCTTTTTGAAATTTTCACCGATTTTTTTTTTTAATAATTGAATTTAATTATTGCATTTCCGTTTGTTTATGAATTAACGGGAAATCATGCTTAAGTAAAACAATTCAAACTAATTAATTATAAAATAGAAAATTTCCGGTCAATCGAAAATATTTATTTATATAAATATATACATTTATATATATACACTTGTTTTGTATATATATGCGAAAGTTTATGAATGAATTTTTATTAATTTGTCAACGCCATACAGCACAATTGCTTGTTCTTATGTTACATGCAAATACTTTTAAAATGACCTTTTTAGTTATTTGCATATTTCTATATTTAAAATTAACATGTAATAGATTGTATAATAGATTATATTAATTAACATGTAAATGTAATAGACTTTTCTAACTAAACTTTTAGTAGTAAATAATAGGTCTGTTCCACGAGTTGCTCGTAGTAACTTTGTTTTACACTGTGTATACACAATTGCTTTCCATTAGTAAATTTTTGTGTTCTTTGGTGTAAATTTTACTTGTGTTTTACTTGAGTTTTACTACGAGTAGTTCGTGGAACCGACTTAATATTTGAACCGACGGCAACTCTGGCTAGAGATCTAACAAAATTCTTTCATTCTCCCTTTTAATTTCACTAACACACATTTTTGGACGCAAATAAAGTTCGAAAAAAATACGAATTTGCATTCGAACAAATAAAATTCGAAAGTAATACAAATTTGCATTCGAACATAAAAATCTGGCCACAGTGTAGCAAGTGCGGGCGCTTGTTAAAACATATATAACGAAGGAATATCTTTAGATACTCTCACTTTTTACTATTTCTGATTACTTCATCAATTTTATCAACACTTCTTTAGAATTTGAGATGTTAGTTAAACACTATGATCTGATATGGTTATCTTTTCCTCATCGAAGTCTACTAAATCATTTAGCTTTGGCAGTTCCTCATTTGTATTGTAAATATGGTTGGGCCGTTAAGCGAGGCGGCCGTAAATCGAGATATAGGTGTACTAACATTCATTTGCCACGAAAAATTAATATAAAAATTTATATAATAAAATTTTTTACAAGGTCAAAGTTTTTTTTAAAGATGTTTTGTATATATTGTTTGTGCTAAATAGATGAGAAAAAAATTGAAAATAACATATTTAATAATTTATTTAAAAAAATTAAAAATTTTTCAAAATTTGATTATATACAATACAATTATAAGCAAGAATTGAATTAGGATATTTTAAAAGAAAATTGTGTACTAAGAGATAATTCTTATAAATACTTTTTATTCTCAAAATTTCTTATAACATTTATCTAAACGTTAGCAGGCACAATGATAATTCTGTTAACCCTTTATACGGCCGTGATGCATATCTGCAACATTAGCACGTTCGAACTTAATTATTTTGTAAATCATATCAAACAAAGTACCCAGTATTTATTTGATGTGAAGCTACAATATACGTTGTTTATTATTTGTGGTGTGGCAATATTATCATATATGTTTGCAAAACGTATGTTCACTTTTCCTGCCTATTTTGTAAAGTGTGCAAGTGGTCCGCAAGTGGTCGGTCATTGTTAAATTAAAATGACATATATAAAACTTGTAGGAATATGATATAGATCTATTTAAAACAAATAAAAACACAGTTAAAAAAAAGACACATATCAGCAACAAATTCGTAATCCTAAATAAAAGTATTAAAAAAACAAAAATGGAAAAAACTAAAGAGAAGTGTATTTTTCATTTCCACTTTCCAATCTAATAAAAACAAACTACATCAAAATCAGAGCAGATCCCATATAAATGGTTAATATATATAGTAAACAAATCTTGGTTCAAGATTAAAATATATATTGTAATGGTTTTTTGTATAATCTTCAAGCTTTAATTTCGTTATTTATTTCGACATATAATTTTTGTAACTAATGTAGTTTATTCCTGTGTTTAACAAATTAAACAATAAAATTTATTAAAGTAAAATAAATTGACATATTCAATTTTTAAATTCTGTAAAAAAAAATTAATAAAACGAAAAATAATTACTTATATATTGTATGGGCATATATGTTTATACATTATATACGCATTTGTTAAATAAAAATCTAACAAAAACGAACATAAGTCTCTTTTGTAAATTTGCTATATATATAAATGCATTCCTCAAACAAATTGGCCGCATTGGACTGTACTTTGTGCTTAAGCGTCCAATTTTTGTTAAAAGCAACTCTGCACGACTTCCGGTCCTGTTTCATTACTTATTGAAAGCATCCAACTTAACTCACCTTCCTATTCTTTCAAGTGGTACAGTGAGTGAAGTGCGTGCGTGGTTTCTTTTTTAATCTTTTAAAATCGGGGTATTTACGAATATTGTTAAATATGTTTGACATATCTTGTGGATCATAGGTATATTAATATAGTTTCTATGGTCTCCGTTTTTTTTTTGCGTTATAAAATTTTTTTTTGTAGATTTTTTGAAATTATTCAAATACTTTACGATATTGTATTTTCAGAAGTATAAAATATTAAAATGGCTCTCCGGCAATGATTATTTCATATACATTGGATAACGCACTGCGCCGATTATTTCTTTAATTTCATCAAGGTTAAACGCCACTTCTATTTCAGCAACATCTAAGGGTACTACTTTAACAGGGTACCGACAAGTTGAAGGTTGAAGGAAATTGAAGGAGCGGTTTCAAGTATTAGTACAAGCACGGAAGAGAGTAATAGATCTCAACAAAGAGCACAAATTTATAATCAGAAAGCAATTCCAACACAAACAAAAGTTCAAAACCAAGGAGATTATACTGGTTCTGAAGGTAATGTATTCACAAATTTTATTGACTTTATAGTTGTATATTCTTAGTAATATGTACAAACACTATTTTTAATTGGGAGAGAAATATAGCTTGATATACGCGCATCAATTTTTTAAAAATACTTTTAAGAATAATACCATTTTGAAAATTTGGATTTCTAAGTAAAAATTAATGAGAAACTCACCGGGAAAATTTTAGTTTTATATTAGAATTTCGTGATAAATTTAAATCAAAAATAAAAATTGAAGATTTTTAATGTACATTTTGTTTAAAAAATATTGTTTGATCAATTAAAATAATCTATCTTTACAACGCAAAATATTTTGAGTCTATTATTTATAGACGAATATGTTTATTTTGAAAAAAATGCAGTTAAAAGGAAAACGTGCCATTAGAGAATATCTATTGCTCATCTAAGAGCACCATTTTATCTTATTCCAATAATACTATCGTACAATTGTACCTTGATTTCTTTTATAAGCTCGTTTTTTTTTCAAATTTTTCCACATATAATAATTTTCATTTTAAATTCCATAAAAGCTGTTAACGCTGTCTTTATTAATATTATAAATTAATATTATTATTATACATACTATTATTATACAATATTATTATTATACATACTATTAATATACAATATTATTATTATACACACTGTTTTTATTAATATTATTAATTAATATTATTATTATTAATTAATAGTATTATTAATAATAATATACATAAAGTTCGAAACGTATGTTTCAAGTTATTTTAGATTTATGATTATAGGTCGATTCAAATATAACTCAAATCCAAAACTAACAGTTCGAAATAAGTAGCAATCAAGCAATTTATTGATTATTGTAGATTTATGTAATTGAAATTAAAAAACATTTGTTATTGACATACTTATGTTTCATTAAAAAAAAAAAATGTTTGGTAAATAACCAATTGATTTTCCAAAATTGGTATGTTTGGTATGACTTGAAGGCTTTTGTCGCAGAAAAAAACATCTCCGACTTGCTGAAGAAGATTTAGATTACGATAAAATTACATATATACATCATATATTCCCAGTTAAAATGGGAGTGGTGGTCTGTTTGTCCCTCATATACCTAACGAAACAAGAAAAATCGTTCCTCATTACTTTGCTATTATATTACATTCATCCACAAAATGAAATATCGTTAACTCTGTTATCAAGAATAACCATTGTGATTGGATATACATTTTACCGAAGCTCCAATATATTATATTTCAAAAGGTTTCGATATGGCGAAGAAGGTAAACTATTTCGAAGAGATGCACTAAGGGCTATAAGAAA
>NC_051848.1:73499389-73503690 GCF_002237135.1 Teleopsis dalmanni | reverse complement strand
CATTTAATTTAAAAAAAAATTTCTCCAAATGTGTCCACAGAATTTTAATTTTTTATATTTTTATTAGATTAAGTATTAATTTTTTTTAAAAATTAAACATTTTCTGGTTGATATTATTTATTGAAATTTTTTAAAAAATTTTTCTCTTTTTTTTTTCAAAGAATATACTACATAAATTCCTATATATTATTTTTAATTTCGATTTATAATAAAATTTTACGTAAAACTTAAACATTTCATGACGGTATTGTCCTTACAAGTATTTTTTAAAAATTATTTTATCCTACACCTCACACCTAACACATACACACGATTTTTCATTAAGAAAAAAGAGAAATATATCAGAAAAATTTTAATTTTTTATTTTTCATGCGTACTAACCAATAATTCTACTTAAAAAATAACTATATCTAGTGTGGTATTCTTTTAAGAATTATTTGAAAAAAATTAATTTATAAAATGTCTACATGTCACTCATACGCACCATAATACCATTAAATTTATTTTCTGCAAAAAAAAGACACAGAATTTTTACTTTTTATTTCTCTATTGAATTTATTATTAAATTCCTCATAAAAATGAAACTTTTTAGGACATTATCGTTCTCAGAAGTGATTTTATACTCCAATTATTTGTAAAGTTATCTGCATATAATGGCTTTACAGTCGTGATAAATAGTTTTTTCATTAACTATAATCGCCATGTAAGTTATTTTAGATTAATTAATAGTCATGAGACAAAGCATATTCAAAAACAGTACATCATATATATATACAGGTGTAAGAACATAACCGAAGATGATAATGGAAGTAACACAACAAAAAAATAGAGATCTTTGCTAGTAGTAAAAAAAACTCTACTTTGCTCAAAAACGTTACTAAGTGCAATCTTCTATCAAAAAAAAAAACCAGCTAAAGACATACAAAATGGTTTTAACCACCAATGGACACGTACGAAACCAATGTAGGGACAGTTACTGATTGAAAAGAGAAAACTTTAATGATTTTTAAACATGGACTTTGTCCACTAAATATTTTGACCCAAAACAAAATATCAAATAAAGGCGAAGATATTGTTATTTGCATCCAAGTTCCAAGATTAAGTTTGATTGGGAATATTTTAAGATTGGAGACAACCGAGCAGTATATATAACACCAAATGGAAAAGGTCCGCTTAAGTCGTTTGTAGACTATATTAAAAACTTAAGGATCTCGAAAAATTAAGCAAAAAATTGAAATGAATGTATTGATATAATGTAGGAAGCCATGATCAAACCGCGCTGTGGGATTATAGGATGATGATGATTACATCTAAACCCACAAATAATGAATAATTGACTGTTTTTGTATTAAAAAATTGTGTGAAAAAGTTTTCTTCTTTTTATTAATTTGATAGAATTATTTGATGGCATTTTTTTATAGCGTATAGATCAAATAAGGGTTAATTAATTGAAAGCATTTTATTGGAAATTACATTAAAAAAATATATATCAAAAAAATAAATATAATAGTGAAATAGTAAATATTCTTTACTGAAGTATTTTGTTGAATTTAATTTATAAAAAGCTTTTTAACTTTTTAACTTTTTAAATTAAAAGATTATGTTCTTCGAAAATTTCTTTAATGTTAAATATCAATATAAATATTTTTGTCTTTTATTGAAAATGTATTTATATATTTTACTCATTTTTATGCTCATTTTCTTTATTTTATTTATGAATTTCTGATTTCTTAAGTTTATTTTTACTGAGGTCAAAAGTTTTCTACTGCAAAAATTAAATTTTATACATATGTCCAAAAATTTTCTACACTCCTTGGAAAACAAAATGCAGCAGCTTAAGAAATTTCATCAACTTTTTGCAACTAAACAACAATAAAATAGTTTTCTGAAATATTTCTTTCCGAAAAAGTTTATCGACAAGAACTTTTTATATATTATTTTCCCTAGTTTGCAAATAAATTAAATACTAAACTATGTTTGTATTCAAAAATATCGACTAACTTTGTTACTATGCTTAATATACAATAACAGGGTCCTGTTAGCAAAAATAATAAAATAAAAAATTTTGATACTATATAACTTTTCAGCAAACCAAATTTTTCAAAAACATGGCTGAAAGAAACAGGGTTCATCTAATATCGATCCCAGGACACAGCGGATTTGAGAGAAACGAGAAAGCATTTGAACTAATCAGAAAAGGAGTGGCCTCATATCTTATTGGGCCACAATCATTCTGCGGTCTTTAATGGAGCTTTTTCAAACTTTAAGTTAACGGTTTGCTGGAAAGAGAAACTCAGACTGATTGTGTTAATATAATTGCCTGCAGACAAGCTACAGAATTCATGCCGAATCGATCAAAAGCCAGAACTAGAAAGCTGCTAATGCTGAACAGGAGTGGCATCTGACTTGTCACAGGATTTTTCAATGGATATTGCGGAGTAAAAAAGCATCTACCGAACCGAGGTATTTCAAGAGACAATAGCTGCAGACTGTGTTGCGAGGAAAAGGAAACAGCAGAACACATTTTGTGTCACTGTGATAGTCTTACTAGACTCGGTATTTATCAACTGCCTATCCACTTATAACGGAATAAGGCAACATCTCTCTCAAGGACCTAATGGCATTTTTAACTGCTACTTGTGTATGGAACTAAAGTGGGTTTGTCACAATAATCCTTAAAGTATGCAGTGACAAAAGTTCACACAACCAGTCTTTTCCGATATTTCAACACACAAAAAATTGCCAAGTGCACTTACTAGCAAACATAAATTAGACGTAGCCAAAGAACGGGTAGCACTAATGTATTCACTATGCAACCAATACATAAACAACAACCAGTATCGCTTAACAAGATATAGCGCGCAAAGTTTTAAGATGTTTTCTTTCCTTTTAATCACATCTTTCAAATTTTTTGTAAAATTATGTGATTTTTTTTATAAATAAAATATTAAATAAATATACATATCTTATATATAGAAATATTTTAAATAAATGTATATATTAAGTATACCTTTATCTGAATGCAAGTTAGTTAGTTGTGATGGAGGGAGTAGCGAATCCTCCTTAATTAGCTAAGAAATCCATAAATCCTCATAATAATGGATAGTAAAAGGAAAAGATCAAACTAGAACCAGGCAGAGGTATTTATATACACAAGAATCTAGCCAATGCTAAGGCTAGAGATATCGCCGAGTATGTTGAAGAAGAGAGCTCCCAGAACCTTAAGCATAGTTTTGGCTAAATCTGGAGACAGAAACAGCAAACAGTTGTGGTGTCCTTTCTTCAAAAGCTGGTAGACACGCATTGCAGAAGCTGTCACAGGTTAGGGCAATCCCAGCTCCATTATCTGTATATTAGTTTTATAATATATTAAATACAAAAATAATTCTTTTATTAATAACTGAAGTCTCAAAAGTTTTAACGATTTTGCGACTATGTTTAACAGCCTTTCAACCGAACCACCCTTTCTATAAATCCAACTAATATTTTCATCTTTCACTTTATAACCACTTTAGTTTCTTGGATCTCTTATCAGCACTTTAGTGTGTGTTCTGTTTTTGAAATACATAATTTTCTGTTTTTATTTTATTACAATATGTTTGTGCATTCATGTGTCCTCTAAAACGTTCCTTATCACAAACTTCCATCGTATCAAAAACTTTCCATTACCTTTTTACATTCACTGTGTTACATGAATTTTGCGTTTCAAGAAATTTTGAGCTCCTGAACTTTCAACTTTTGAACTTTGGACTTGTGTGACAAATATTTTTGATGACGAAAATTTTAAGGTAAAATATTTTGTTAAGAAATATTTTGTTAAAAATATTTTATATGAATTTTGTTGTGTTAAAAAAAAATTATTTATGTGAAAAACTGAATACATCACTTATATAAAGTGATTTATCAAGTCACGCGTATACCCCCTGGATCTTTAACGACTTCAGTTAGATACAAAATTAATAGAGTTTTAGTATTAATAAAGGCAGCTTATCCACCTTATGTTCCCATTTAAACATTTCCGCATTACGATTGAATAGTCATTCTGATGCCGTGCCCAATTGGTTGTTTGATTGGTTGCAGTGACTGATCAGGAGATACTCATCCGCTTCGCTCAATTAGCCCATTATTGCTATTTTAATATATATAGTTTAGTATCATTCAACTAAGTTTATTTATTTTTACAGATATTTTTCCTGAACAGTCTGACAGATTGTCAAAAAAGTATTTCTCTAAGAATCTGTTAACCAAAGCTAGATTAGATAAGAAAAGTATGTCGCATAGAAAATATGTGTCTTTCCAAA
>NC_051848.1:73260780-73499289 GCF_002237135.1 Teleopsis dalmanni | reverse complement strand
AAAAAACAAAAAAAATTGCAAACTTCATTTATTAATTTTAACAATATTTAATGTTTAACAGTACTTAATGTTTAATAATATGTATTGTATAACAATATGTAATATTCACATAAGCGCCGAAGAGCACCTCGACTTCTGTTTCCTACTGTCACCACACAACAACTGCTGCTATTTTACTGCTTGATTCCTTTTACCACCGACTGTATACAGGGTTGCCCTGTCGCCGTAATACTATACTTCTTCACATACATTTGTTCAGTAAAGTCTATTCAAATTTAAAAAATAATGAAACTTATTTGTATCTATAAGGCGAAAACCGACAGGATGCCTTACTAAGCACCAACTAATCTCAGAGTAATCACTAACCGCACAGGGCAATACGCAGTTCTAAGATCAGCCAGTGAATAATTACGAAGCTTATGAAGAATACACAATTTAGTCAGTCAGATGGGTGGGTTTCTGCAGAAACCCCCCAGCTATCAACTAAGACAATTAGTCCAATAGATGAGTTTTCAAAAAAGAGATCTTAACCCTGGATACCAAATCATATTTAGAGTATGTTTTTAATCAATGTTAGGATTTACGATTAATACGAGGGCTGCCCTTTAAGTCTTGCACCTAAGAATGAAAATACAATGTTTAGTCAGTGAAAATGACTTTGTTGATGATCAAAACATTCTCGTAACTATTTGATCAAATCAATTTTCGACAGTTTTGTCACTCTGAAGTTGATATCTCTAAAACGAGCATTTTTAATTTTTAATTTTTGCATTTTTTTCTTAAAAACTCTTTTATTTGAGCTGATGTGCGGGAGCTCTCACTAAGACCATTTGTCTGGATGTTTCTTCATTTGCGGGTAATATTTTTCGGGTTCTGTTCACTTTGGAAGACCTAAGCAGTGAATTCCTATTTTTTTTGTACGGCGTAGTTATATGATTCTTCACCTGTCAAGATGTCTTAGAAATGTTGTGGGTTACCTCAGCTGAATTTTTTAGTATTTTTTTGAACTAATCAATACGTGACGATTGTCAAATTATGGGGAACAAATCTTTTTGACAGCTAAATGTATATATAAAATTGAATTTATGCTGGTGGTACTAACCTCTAAGGACTCCTCTACCTCCCAGCATGTAATACCCATCTCAATCATTTTTTGCATAGCATCGACGTTTTGTAGCAAAACAGGCATTCTTAGAGGACGAAAACGACAACCGCGTTTAAATTTCTGGAATCAGCGTTTTACAGTCATTGGAAGTGCTGTTTTTTTACCAAAAGTAGAATTAATTTGTTTAATGCTTCTTTTCTGGTGAATCCAAGTCGAAAATCGTAAAAAATTATCGCGCAAAAATTATTATATTCCTAAATTTGAACTAAAACATTGTAATGACCTTTATGCTAGAATGTCTCAAATTTTCGAACAGAGATGTCACAATATATCTGACTATACTTACTGTTGCCTAGATGCAAGACTTAAAAGGCAGCCTATGTGCTCCCTTCAGCACTTTTTTAGGGAAATAATGGTAAGTTAAATACCTTAAAAATTTTCAAAAGAACCGAACCCATTTCTAACTGAAAAAGAAACAAAATTTTTATTTCTTGACATTCACATAGCACAGCTAATAGCAAAAACATCATTACCATTGTTATCCTTAAATAATACATTATTGCCAACGATTACTTATGCCAAAGTTATTACTGTGGGTTGCTTTAACTTTAGTTACTGTTGCAGTCGCATTTATTTAGAACGTATTTGTTTGAGTACACAGATGGTGTGCCAAAAGATATACGTCATTAGCTCGACTATCGAAATTTAGCAAACACAGTAGTGACAATATTTTATTTCTCCTTAGCATCATAGTCCTACTTTAAAGTGGTTTTAAGTGTCCCGGTGGCTTTTGTTGTAAGAAATATGTCGTCTGCATAGGCGACTATCTGTATATCATTACTGATAATATTTTTTGATGCCAATTTTTTCTACACCATAATTTAGTTTTACATTGAAAATCAGGGAGAATCCTCATTCCCAACCCGCTGTCGAATATAAGTTTACAATGATGTCAATCAATACAATTATTTTGTGTTCATTCGCATCACTAATAGGTGGGGTACATTTTTCGGTAATACATATTTTAAGAAAGTAGCCTCAATTCAAAAAAAACCAATACAGCCAATGATAACAAATACTGATCGTTAGTTTTTATAAAATAATTGATATACTCTTATGACATCATTCGAAAAATCAGGAAGTTTCTGGTAAACAGTATTGCAATATATTTTAATTCAGGATATATTTTAATTTAGAATTCTCTCAGTTTTTTGCTAATAAATTACTGGTCAAATATTTGCTTATGCTTATAATGATATTATCGAACTTAATCATACAATTTTTTCAATTTTCTTTATATTACATATGGTATAGCACCATAAGAACTCGTACCTATCTGATGCCTTTCTTTATGCGACCCCTGAGCTTATCTTATAATTATCTTATATTATCTTATAATTAAAGCGTATAAATGTACTTATCAATATCCTTTGCTGGAAGGCTCAAGATCTAATTGAGTTCAATGATAGCTCAATTATAGTGATGAATATTTTTCTTGTCAATAAAAAAATAAAAAAGTCGGAATTTATTCTTCCGAAATTCATAGAATCTGTCGATGTCACCGTGCTTTAATTCTATTTACGAAAGGTGCTAGAGCACTCGAATTATTTGCATTATTTTCTAATGAGGAAAGTATAATAGTTTTTTGCTCAGAAATTAAGTCCACAGAGTAAACAAAGCATTTAAAGGATATGTATTTGAAGTCATATTATCTATTGACAATATCTTTCTTTTATGTACTTAGGGAGTATATTATTTTATTATATTTGAGAGATTGAAATTGGAGTTTTTGCGTCTAAATCATTTTTGATTCGAAGACATTTCTTTTAACATTCTATTAAAATATAAAATTCCTCTGTACTATATTCAATATTATTATGTTACTCTAATAATATTTTAAGAGATATATTGCAAAATGGTCTTAGTATCCTTGACAAATGGACAGTAAAATATGACTTTAGGGTTAACAGCAATAGAATTGAATTCTTAGTTTTTACCAGAAGCTCTCTTTTCTCACTCTTTTCTATTTTTTTTTATAAGGCTCTAAGCTGAAATTTACGGTGAAAGTCGAAATTTAAAAATTTTTTTTTTGACAGTAAACTTAGTTCGAAAGAAAATACCTATCGAAAAGCTATTAGTATGAAGTGGTGGTTACAACCACCATCGCCATTAAATGGCTCTATAAGGAACCATAAGACTGATTCTATTCTATTGCATCACAGTACGGTGGACAAATTTTCGTACTATATGGTACTCAACAGCGTAGGACTTGACTTTGTATTAGTGATGCATTGACTGCCAGACCATCCAGTGTTTAAGCCTTTGACTTCTTAACAAAATGGGCAATTGGTTTAAGTAGATCATTAGAATCGCTGGTATAACTTAACCTAGCCTAACGATGTTAACGATTTATTAAAAAAATAATCTGTATTACATGCATTGTCGTATTCAAACTGGAAAATATACTACTTATATTAGTTAGTAAACAAATATTGGTGAAAACCCCTGTCAATACAACTTATTTTACGGGTACATAAACCTCGTCTAAAATAACTTTAGTGTTTATAAACAGAACTTAAAGATATTGAATAACGTTTTAACATAATTTATCAAAAGCTGATATATAAACTTAGTTAACGCAGAACCTGCGAAGCTTATAATGAACGACATTTAACTTTAATGCCATAATCATTGTCAATCTGTACGCCAATTGCGGTAACCTCCAACTGTGAGAAGACATAAATGTATTTCGCCTAACAAAACCACACACGCCAGTAATCTCGAACATATGCCCCCATACACACATATGGGGGCACATATCAGAACACAAGGGACCAATAAGTTCTACTTTTGTTTGAAAATGAATACATCAGCAGGATGCAGGCTACTGCGACTTAGAAAGGTGAACGATTATTAGAACAAAAACAACTAAGCTTGATAAATTCCACCTACTTTGCTACTTTTAACCTAAATTTTGTTCTTTTCAGCCTAAAAATTAGTAGCTTTTCACATATTCAGTTACTGTCTTAGGCAAAAACAAATTGAACAACACTGCGTATGAGCAATGTTTCAGCATTTAATTGCAATAAACCAAATTATCCTTAATAGAAGAGTAAAATAAATTTTATTACATATGAGTATGTATAAATGATTACTGAATTATTATTATCCTTACCTATTGAATGAGTTGGAATATTCTCAGTGCTGTGTTATGTAGGACTTTCCCGTAAGGATATTGAATGTATTCCGTTTGCGCAACTTTTGAGTTTTGTATCAAAATTTAACTATGTGAGGAAATCATTTATTAATTGAGAAAAGCTATTTGAACATAAATCGAATTAGTTTTGATTTCACAATACAGTATATTTTTTTTATTATGCTTAGTTTTTGTATTGATTTAATTACAAATGTTTTGATACGAAAAGTCGAACATATGTTAGTATTTTTAATGAATTTATTGGTAAGTAAGTATAAAAAAATTGATAATTGTTTCTATGGTCATTTAAATAATTTTGACATTTTTATCGTTCCCCCAAGGCAAGTTGAAGTGAAAATCATTTTAATACTATTTGAGTAAGCAAAAACCACGTACATGTCAATACGGTTTTTTAGTATTAAAAAAAATATTATCTCTGTTGATTTTTGATGCGGTAGCTTAAGCTGAAGTCACACTGCTATTTGATCAATATATTGCATATTTGACATATTAAAAATATGGCAAAAAAATCTAAAGCTTTTAAACACATATATAATTCAATCATTTTTTGACTTAATTTGTTCACATTTTTTACTTGTTTAAAAACATATTTTAATAAAAAACTGCAAAGTAATTAATTGATAATATTTGAACAGTTTCCATAATATTTTAGTTTCAAATAAAATTAATTAATTAAATTAAAAATGAAATTATCATATTTTTATTCTTCTTGTTTTTTGCTGAATGAAATACGAATTAGTGGAAAGTGTTTCTTCTTAATAGTGTCTATGGTCGCTTAACTGATACACTTAAACATGACTTCCATTTCATTTTGATAATATTTTATTCAGGTAAAGGTAAAAAATTATATTTGGAAGGTCAGCATATCTTACTGACAGAATAAATATTGTATTTGTTGTGTGTACTTTTACAAACTCTCGATTCTCAATTCCTTTTGTATATCTTCATTTCTGATATGCTATAAAGCGTTTAGCATAGACCTCGATACCATATTTTGATAAGTTTAAAGGTTTTCAATGGTGGATATTTTATTTTTTACACTCAAATTTTCTCATATTATTGGCTTCGGAGCACTTAAAGATCTATTAGAAGTCACTTGTGCGACACTTGTATTCTTAGACAAGTAAATCTTGTGTCAAAATTAGTACTAAGTATTTTACATTATCTCTCAATTCTATTTCCACATTATTGACTTTTATTTTCTTTGGATTTTGATTTGTACGTCTTGTAACGGAAATAGCTTTTATTTTACTAACATTTAATTTAATTTTCTACCTTCGAAAGTATCTCATCACCTTCTTAGTTATAAGTTAATTACCATAAAGTTAATATTCTTATCAGCAAGCATAATGCAGCTATCGTCAGAAAATAGCAAAATTTCAAAGAAAAATCTGCTATATATAACTTATACAATAATAGAAAGATCCCCACTCTTAGAGTGGAGTTAGAGTCTGTTTCATTCATCTATTTCACTTTTTTTATATATGAAAAATGGTTTAGGATTTTAATCAAAAACTATCTATTTGATAAATAGCTAGCTAGAAGTTTAATGATTTTAATTGAAATATCATAATTTTTTAGTTTGACCAGCAATCCAATATACCACACCTTGTTATATGTTTAAGTGATATCAAACCAGACCATTTCCGATCATATGGCTACTTAGAGTACTGCCAAATACCCATCATCAGTGGTTTTGGAATTATTTTTTATATTTAATTGTAGCTCACTACTCTGTTAAATACAATAATTTTTACTAAGCAAAATAGTCACTACCTTCATATTAATATTAAAAGCAAATTTAATATAGAATTATAATGGAAATAATATGAACAAACAAAAAAATATGATCAAATTCCAGTCTCACTTCTACGAAGCTTAGAGTAATATTGACATAACTTTCTCCATATTAGATTTCTCTATTAGATTCTATGCACAAGAAATAAATAAAATCTTGCAATAGGTATTGCTTTAACAAAAGAAGATTTTAATAATTAAAATAAAATTATAAATAATTAACTCAATGATCGTATAAGACCGTAATAGTACCAATGATCACTTATGCTTCCTTGGCATGGTGGCCAAAGTTAAATCATATATAACCCTAAGATGACCCTTAACAAGATTCATTGAGCACCTTGTCTAAACGCAACGAAAGTAATGAGAACGTACCTTACAGAAGCCCTAGCAATGCTTACTGGACTCACACCATAACAACTTACGGTTAAAAGGACTGCCACCAGTGCTGCACTAAGGCTACCTTATTTTTGTAATCTTAATAAGGACAATCTATCAGGATACTTAAAGATATTGGATGAAGTCTGGAATTCTTCATACTTTAAGGTGATGAATGATGATTAAAAGATTAGTTTTCTCCAGGAAATTCGATCAACTTGCAGAGATAACGAATTTATCTTAAAATAGGGTTCATACTTATCGTATACTGATGGGTCCAAAATGGAAGATGCTCCTGCACTGCTATCTTCCATTTGGAGCCCACCTGTATACGATAAGTATGAACCCTATTTTAAGATAAGTTCGTTATAGAACCATAATTCCACAAAGCAATCGCAATGAGATAAACCACTTCTATTTTTTAAGCAGAGGTTCACGCTTTAGAGCTATGTGCGAGAGAGTGGTACTTATGTTTCCAAATAAGTCAATAATTTAGTAATACACGAAATAGCTGTATGATCAGCCAAAAGTTCAATTAATTAAAAGTATATAAAAATAATTTTTGTTGTTGTAGTTCCCTACTTTTCTTAACCTCTCTATTAGAGACATAATAATACGTTTATTTAAATTACGAGTATTACTGTGCTTAGGTCGTTAATTTAACACATAAAATATAATTAAATACTTATAATTAATATAAGTATTTAATATATAATTAAATACTTAACAACCTAAACCCAGTAATAATTTTTTTTTTTTTTTTTAATTTTATTTTCTTTTATTGCGATCTGTCATTCAGAGTAGACAATAAACAATATTTAAAAGTGACTAAATACTTAAAAGACCATTTTGAGCTTGAATGGACTGAGCTCAGTAGCACATCCGTCTGTTGAAGTCGGACACATTAAAGTTCCAATGGCGTTTGTTTGCGGAGGCGTGTGAACGTTCTTCCTTCTGCTATAATTCTGCTCATAAAGAGGTTGGGATGATGTAACATACGTTTTTTGTGTTTACTGGCTTGGCTTTTTATGACATCCTTAACTACAGGAACGTTGAGATCGCGATGTATACATTCATTTGTTATATATCTAGGAGCATCTAAGATTAATCTAAGGGTTTTTGATTGAAAACGTTGGATAATCTCAATATTTGAAGATGCAGCAGTTCCCCAGAGTTCAATGCCATATGTCCAGATTGGTTTGAGTATCGCTTTGTAGATAAGAAGTTTATTTTCCACGGAAAGCTTTGAACTTTTGTTCAGTATCCAGTAGAGCTCCCGCAGTCTGATGCCAAGTGCTTTTCTTTTAGTAAAAATATGGTGCTTCCAAGTTAGTTTTGTGTCAAAGTGTATTCCTAAATATTTCACTTGGGTAGATTGAGGGATTAAGATATCGTTAAGTCGTACCGGAGGGCAATTTTTCCTTCTCATTGTAAAGGTTATTTGTGAAGACTTAGTCTCATTTGCTTTTATTCTCCAGGTTTTAAGCCACTGGGAAATGTTATCTAGCGCTCGCTGGAGTTTGTTTGATGCTAACTGGTGATTTTCGTCTGTAGCAATTACCACAGTATCATCGGCAAAAGTTCCAATCTCAGTACCAACGGTGGTAGGCAAGTCGTTAGTGAAGAGTAAGTATAACACTGGTCCCAAGACACTGCCTTGTGGCACTCCAGCCTGAATTAGCTGCAAAGTTGACATTTCATCCCCCTGTTTTACAAAGAAATATCGTGATTCGATGTAAGATTTTAAGAAAATATAGTAATTAATTGGGAGCATCTTTTTAAGCTTAAACAATAGGCCGTTATGCCAAACTTTATCAAATGCCTGGGATATGTCCAGAAATGCTGCTGTGCAGTACTTCTTTTTGTCAAATGCTGTATGTATGACATTAACCACTCTGTGTACTTGCTCTATTGTACTGTGTTTTTTTTCTAAAACCAAATTGATATTCCGGAATTAGTCTCCTTCTATTGACAATGGGCATTAATCTGGTAAGAAATAAATTTTCCAACAACTTTGACATAACCGGTAGAAGACTAATTGGTCTATATGACTTAACATCTTTTGCCGTTTTTCCAGGTTTGAGTATCATGGTGATTTGAGCCACCTTGAATTGGGGAGGGAAAATAATTAAAAAAACGTGTCGAATATTGATCGTAATAACAATTTATAATACTTATAATAATATTAATAATAATATTAAATGTATTTTTATTCCATGAAAAATCTACTCATTTTTATCACAATTATAATATTAGTAGTCTTTTGAGTGCTTTGAACAGTTTTTTTCAGTCTGCATCAGTTTCCTCTCCAATGAACGACTCGTTTCTGCTACCTTGTCGGTCTGCATTTATATTGCTTCATGGAATTTGCCACTACTGTACGCATCCTCGCATTGATTGCTGGTCTCAACAAGTTTACGCGCAAGGATTAAACACATAACCTTTATTTGTTGCTCTCTTGAATTCAATTTATCGTATTTATTTAGTGCAATTTGCGCCATTTAAATAAAATAAAAATAAAAATGAAAACAAAAACAAAAACGTAAAGGAAGAAGAAGTAGAAGGAGACTGAATTTCAAATGTCAGTTAACTTTCAAGTGTCACCACAAATACAATGAATTACTACATTCACTGCTGTTGCCACCAACAAACACACACAACTCATACACTCATACACTCATACACTAACACACTAACACACATTAACAGAGTAAATAATTTTGTTGCAATCAGCTTTGCAATAACATAGAAGTAGTAAAAAAAAAAAAATTAACAGCAATGGCATAAACAAATGAAAAGACGCAAGAGACGAGAATGCGGAGGCAAATATGCTGAATAGAAAATTTATGCGGTACAGACAAGAGTTAAGCTCATTCATGTGATTTTTTCTTTATACTCAGTGATTTGCTTTTTTCTTTTCTTTCTTTATACGCTATTCTTGGCATTAAAATTACATGTTTTTAACAGATACATTTGCGAGCACATACATACACACACACACACAGACACACGTACATGTAGATATGTATAAACATTAACACACTACAAACATAACGACACACTTATACGAAAAATGTGACATAAAAGCTGCTGATGAGTTAGTGGCACACAAATACAGTAACCCGTAGACCTACAAACAAACACACGCACATGTTGATATACAAATATGCGAACTTATGTAAATAATGCACAGAAAAGCAGAGATTGCGAATTGCTTGTTGTATTATATGACGGAAACCGGAAGGAAGACATGTTGGCATGTTGACAAAAAAATAGGCAAAAAGTATGAAAATACACATATATTTATATATATTATGTATAAGAACGTATAAATGTATATTTTTTATAAAAAAAAAAAAAAAAAAAAATGTGCAGAAAAAAAATAGTATAAAAGAAGAAAGAAGAATTGAAGAGGCATTTTAAATGCGCATATTTAAAATGTATGTCAATTAAAGTTGATAAAAGAGCGCATAAACTAAAAAATAGAAGAATGAAAATAACAGACAAAAACAGTGGCTAGAATGAAAAATAAACGCAAACATATGAAGCGCACAAAAACTAGCGCTTCATATGCGCTACTACAAACATATATGAGCGCATAGTTTACATTATAAATACGCACACATACACACATACAAACCTATACATACTTTATAAACAAAGAAATTCAAATTTATCTTTTGCCGAAAAGTAAGCAATAAATATTAATTTTTGCTATTTATTTAAAATTTATTAGGTTTGCAATAGCTGGAACAGTAAAAATTTGTGGGTTTAATAGTCTTGAAGATTCGAAAGTATTAAGTAAAATGGAGTAATAAAAACTCTTGATAAAATATCTGAAAGATTTTTTTAAAATAAAATTATGTTGTTACCAAACTCAGCACTGTGTAAAAATAATTTATAAAGTGCTGGTGTAGGAAGGACTAATTTTTGAAAGTCGTTCTAACTGCTTGACTTTGTTCAGGGTCAAGATGAGAAGTCTCAGACAGGAACTCCCGCCACCGCTTCGCATAAGAAGCTCCTTACTGGCGGACATACCGACCTTCCTACTCAAAGCAGAATGCTTTATGCTTGGTAAGGAGCGGTTGCAGTATAAAATAATTTTAGTTTCCAGTATAAAATTTATTTGAATCGCTGATTATTGTAAAATAAATGCGGTCAAAGTAAGTGAAATTTGTTATATAAATTTGTAAAGTCAGTTTTTCAATATACTATATGACCCAAAAGAATTGCAGTTGTACAAAGTGTTGTATTTTTTCGTCTGAACTAAAGTTATATTAAGGCAGGAGAAAACATTTTAAACATCCATTTTTAGGTTTACAGTTTGATGGGACTAGATTACATGCCAACGTAATCTAGTCTCTAGTCATTTTATAATCTAGTCATTTTATTAACGGTTGATAAAATGTTTTGTTAATGTTTAAGTCTCTCAAAACAAAGACATAGGGTACAATATATCGGCGATAGTATGGATCCAAGTAGGCTTATTAGCACATGGTGTTATTGCATAAGATATTCAGAGGCTTAAAAATTACCTTAAACCTTGGGTAAAGCTTAAAATGCTCAAGAAGAGAGTTTGTTTGGCCAAGATTCTCGAAAAAGAAAACGCCCAAAATTGTAGTAAAACGGTGCTGCAGTTTTACGCTGGACAGTAACAAAACAGATACAAAGCAATTTTATCGTTTTCTCAACAACTGCGACAGGGTTGATAAACAGGGAGATTCAATCTTCTAGAGTGGTTCCTTAATCGGTTTGATTCACCAACAAGCACACCACAAAATTAGGGTGCTTAATTTTTTATTAAAAGAACGCGGTCAACTTGTATACAGATGCTTGCAAATCAATAAGTTTTCTTATCTTTTATTAAATTATTTAGCACAAAAATAATAAAAAAAAATGTTTGCATATCTTTGTTGTTAACTAAATGGCCGTTTCGTAAAATTCTCTAAAGCATCTATAATGGCCAGCTCTTCTGCCTCACAGTTTACAAAAACAATCCTGTGACCGGAAACCTAGAATTGAGAAATGTTAAACTATGTCGCAATTATTTTTACCTATGTGTTGTAGTCGACAGCGGTTCTAAATGTGAACTAGACTGAACCCAAAGACTTTAAAGAAACTTGACTGTCTGACAGTATGCATATGTTTCTATTAAATATGTTATCCATTTTTAGACGAGCTATGACTTCGTTAATAATAATCTGCCCTGCTTGAGTACCACTGTAATGATCAGGGCGCCTATAACAGATAAATACTTTTATTTATTTTCTATAATTCTATCATTTCTATAATTGTATCCTTTCGAGAAAGCTTTTATTCTGTCTAAAGCCGTTAGCAAAAATGGTTAAACCCTTTTCTAATGAGAAAGCTTCCGTCAGCCAAGTGTTTTTAGATGGAAACACGACATCAAGTTTCCTGTCAAAATTTAGTATGGGAGAAATAGAATCAATGTTCTTTGGAGTAAGACTGAAGAGACTTAGAATGCAGTCGTGACTATAGTCACCAGCCTTCCATTGTGATGTGGCTTTAAGTTTAAGAGCAGAAGAACAATTGGCTAATTGTTAACTTATAAGATCAAGTGGTATTGAGTTAAGCGTGAGATATAACATAATCGATGTTGTGGTACTCAATGCACCAATAATTGACGAATAGTTAACTTTTTGGAAGATGTCTACTTTTAGAAATTTGTGGAGTTATGTACAGTTGACAAAAAATAATATACTATTCCATTTCATAAATATTCAATTTATTATCTTGAATATGTGTTGCTAAATTTTTAATTATTATTGTTTGCATCATTGATACTATCTTCTAGGGTTCGTATGTACTTACGTCATGATGAATCAAACATCATTTAAATGCAAAATAAGTCAAAATAATTTTAGTCTTGATAAAAATTTCTATAAAGAACTAAAAATATATGCAACAGTCGTCTTAATAAAACGATTTCCGTTCATTGACCTCTGAATGCAAATGGATGGATGGATGGATGGATGGATGGAAAGCATGCAAAACAATCAAATCAGCTTATGTTAATTCGGATAAAAAAGTAATAAACTTATTCGTCCCACAAGTATGCCATTTGAAAAGTTAGAAAAATTTCAAAAGAAAACTAATCTATGTAAAATATCTTTGCAGTGGAAGTGAGCCAATTTGATGAACTTTTTCAAAAACAAAAACAAAATAAAAAAAAAAAAATAATAATAATAAAATTGCTGCAAAAATGATAACAAATATATTAAATTTCTGACTTTTCTTTAAAAAAACTTTTATGCAAGCATTTTTATTGAAAATATTTTCATATTACTTAACTCTTGCTTAATAGAAAATATATCAAATAACTCTTGACATTATCAATAGAGATATTAAGAGTTTAAACTTGTTGAAATATTTCACAGTAAAATGCATTATTTAGAAATAAATTGAATATTCTATTTTGCTGTCAAAACATATTGTTGCATATTACGGAAAGCATCGTTCAATAGTTAAACAGTTTGGTTTTCTAAGTCATTTAATAGCACTTGACGATCTCAACCTGACCATGTGCAGACCAATGAAAAACAAAATTCCTGTAAAATTTCTGCTCTGCATATAAGCCATTTGTTTACGTAAATTCATTTTATTGCCACTTTATAATATTTGCAAAACAGCCAGGATGTTAAAATGCATTGTAAACACACACACTCGGACAGTCGGCCAGTCGGCCACTCGCAGACTCTGACACTCAACCATATACCATATCTGTTTTTGTAGTGTGTATAAATGAATAATTACAAAACCACAGATTTACACATGGCCCGACCATTGCATTCAATAAAATTTACAAGTAATGCCATTATTTTATGCAAAACCTGCCAGACTGCAGTTCCCACGTGCACCAGCAAATTGCTGAAAATTTATATGAAAACATGTCCTTGTACATGGTCGTGCTGATTGAATAGTGAAGGAAGGATGTACTCTTGCCATTTCGAAATTCAATTGATTATGAAATATAATTTCTGCTGAAGTTCAATTTTATAGTTTAACTCCGAATATGAATACATTCCGCATGAAAGCTCTTAAGTGTGTGCCTTCGGCAAACTTAATTGCATAATAATTTTATATTTGCGTTCTTAGAATTTGTCATTTCGATATTTCCGCAATTCAGTCTCTGGCGGAAGAAAACAACTGGTGTTAGTAGAATATTTGTCAATACAAATTGCAATACTTGCAACCAGTCTGATTTCATTCCCGAAGCTTCAATACTGCTAAATAAAATGGTTCTCTTTAAAGTTTTGTTAAAATGAACACCAAAGCCATTTAAACTTAATCCCTTAACTACTGGTATTTGTTAACATTAATATTATTACTTTTGTAATATTCAACTAATTAATAATTTTTCTGTTCCGACAATTACGATAAGGTATCCATCTTCAGCAGAACAGAGTTGAGGCTGTTGGTGGGATATTTAACGGGTCACTATGGACTACGTTATCATCTTAACGAAAAGGGTCTGTCCGAAGAGATAGATTGTCGACTCTACCTAGAAGCAGCCGAAACTGCCAGCCACATTTTCTGTGACTGCCCAGTCGTGATCTGGAACAGAAGGAGGTCATTGGGTCGAAGAGAGTAGCTTCTTCTGACATTAGGAGATTCTCAACGGCTTATATCCTGACTGTTAATCCGAAAGGCGGAATGTCTTTTGTTTTGTTAGGGTCTGTTGCAGCACAAAAGATCAACTATGGTCGCTGGGAGCTTGTAGCCTGTTTAATTCTGTTCTATTCTAATATATCTGTTTAATAAACACATGTAATTATTTAAACTTACATTGTGGTTATAAATAAATTTTGACAGATGCTCCAACAAAAAATTATAATAATATAATAAGAAATCTTTACTGGGTGCCAAAAGGTATTTAACTACCTCCATTTAGAGCATAAGTTATTTAGAAGTACCACTACGGGCACGGTTCATTCATAAGTCCTTTCCATAAATTCTTTGAAGTCAGGCGTCAGATGTGTTTTTTTTTATTGTTTTAAAGATTCACTTTTTAAGTTAGCAGCACTGTTGCTGCTGTCAATCGTTTTCGTACTTACCAGCTGATTCTCATTTAGTATATTCTACATTTTAGATGAAGATATCAGTTTATAGTTGTATGGTGAAGAGAAAAAGTAAATTTCTGCTTTATAATATATAAAAATGAGCCAAAAGCGAAAATAAACTTCCTTGGAACAAAATTTAGACATTTTAAAACTTTTTAAACTTGAAGAAAAACCTGCTGACATTTGGAGAGTTCTGGGTTTAGCTCCAACTACTGTAAGAACAATTTGGTATCGTAATGCGGACAAGTTAAAGGACTATGGAAAAGCTGTCACAATTTGCAGGCCAAACAAATTACAAAAACTAGAAATCCAATAATTGTTCAAATGAAGTCACTTCTATCCATTTGGATAGAAAATCAGAATCAAAGAAGAATGCCATTGATTTTTCTTGTCAATTGGCAAGCAATTTCTTATCGGAATGCTGACAAGATAAAGGACTATGGAAAAGCTATCACAATTTGCAGGCCAAACAAGTCAGAAAAATTAGAAGTCCATCAATTGTAAACTTGAAGTCCCTTATATCGATTTGGAAAGAAAATCAGTGTCAAAGAAGAATGCCATTAATCAAGACGTTAGTCGGAATAAGGATATGCAGATATTCAATGAGTGGTCAAAGTGGTCAAAAACCAGAATATTTTTCGAAATTAAATATGTGGAGAAATGTGATTCGATTTCCGTTGTTTCGATTTATGTCGCATTTAGTCGGTTGGTTGGTTGGTTGCTTGGTAGGCCATTAGATAACTTCCATATACCTCCATTAGCGATTTTTCGTCGTTTTGCCACCACATTCCTCGCAAGAACTCCTAGTATAGAAGAGTAGACACTAAATTCATTTTGTCGTATTTAGGTAATTTAATAGGTCTCCCGTCTTTACCGATGAACAGTCTGATCAATTTTCAAAAAAGTGTCTTTCTAAAAACCTATTTCTTTTGAACGTCAAAGCCGGACATTCACAGAGAAAATGTGTTGTGGTTACTTTTTCTTGCGTGTTTCCACAACTTCTGCAGTAAAGATTATAAGGAATACGCAGTTTCTCTGCGTGGGTTCCTATACACCAATGAGCAGAAAGAACAGCAGTAAGCCTTGCAGTGTTCACGCGGTCTTTTTTGATGGGTTTCAAGGATCTAATTTTATTATAGGAGGGTCATGTAAACGATATTTTTGATGTTAAGATCAATAGGTATCAGGTGTATTTATGTAAATCTTTTTTAAACTCTTCGTTTTAGTTGTTAGATTTCACTTTCGCTCTCAGTTGGCATATATAAGAGAAACATCTTTGAATAAAAGAGATTTTTGTATAAATTACTTCGATTTCCAAGATTATGTTAATGTTGAAATCTTAATAGTTAATATATCTATAGAAGTAATATATTTATGTAAAAGGAAATACAAAGATCTCTTATTAAATTATCTAATTTATTAAATGGAGTTTGCTGGAACAGTTGACTTCAAAATTTTTGGGAGTAATATTTTTGAAGTTCTTCTAAATTATTTTGTGTTGTATTGTTATCTTATATTATATTCTGATACACATCGTAGTCATCAATCTTATGTAGTATTACTGGGCAAGTTTATTGAGTAGATTATTTTAGAGCAAGTTGAATGGAAAATTCCTACTCAATTTAATAGCAAATTAAAATAAAGCGTCGTGTGTACTATGGAAGTCAACAAGCATAAAAGTTTTAAATTTAATATCAGCATTATTTTTCTTATTGACTGAGTGCTTTCGTCTTACCTTTCACTCTAATGTGCTGTATATGACCGTTTGCTGTAATACGATAACCCAGTAGGGAATACATATGCGAGCCACTCCAGAGTAGTTAATTTTTACATTAGAAATAAAATATTCTCAAATGTGACCTTATAGTTCTACTGTTTCCACAAGAAAATTCTACCAAGCACGCTACAATTTCCTTTGGCTACTGGGTCGCGCCCAAGGGAACATCCTAACAATTTACCACATATTGGCAATATCTGAATGCGTTGATATTTTTCCTTATTCGCTCAGATACAATATGTCAGTTTGTGGTTGTGTGCGTATTCAATTTTACCATAATTTTCTACATGGCTTGTCTGTCAACTTGAGGCTGCAGTGTGTGACATTATTTGTTGACCTTTTTTGTTAACCAAACTATTTTACTTTTGATTACTAAGCGTTTTCATTCTTCACAGATACTTTGCTGCCATTCTGCGTTTTGTGTACTTGCATTTTCCGCCGCACTCGTTCATTCAGCAAATATTAATGAAATGTGTTTGGAAAAATTAAGTTGTGGTGCTTGTCTTAATAAACGGCGTTTTTTGATAAATGATGGAAAATGTGTTATCTTGTCAGAAATCTAGAATAGCTCAATTGAGTTTATGAGACCGAGTTTTATTTTTGCACTACAGAAATATGTGTCTCGTTAAAATAAAAGGATCATTATTAAAATGCTTATGACATTTGTCTAAATATTGAATATTTGCATATTGGAATACATGTCTTTTGGATAATCATATTCTTAGAAATCGTTAAGTAATCTCAAATTAAGTTACAAATTAAATATACAAACGTTTATACAAATCTTCCAATATATATAGTACATATATACAGAGTATATATGTATTTAAATATATGTGAAATATATATGGATTATAGCAAATAAAATTTAATTAAATATAAAGGCTTTTCCATTTCTAAAAGTGTTTAAAAATGAAGTCCTTTCTATACATTTGGATCGAAAATCAGAATCAAAGAAGAATACCGTTGAACAATATGTTAATCAGAATAAGGCTCTGTCAATGACTTAAAAGGTAGTTTTTCAGGAACAAGTGATCAAAAAAACAAAATAAATATAAACATGAAATCTGGACATAAACTAGTAATAATTCAGTTGCAATATAATATATGGCTGATAATATATAGATTTTAAAACTTTAAAGATATTGATATAAGATATAATCTCAAATGCTCCTAGATATATGACCACCATCTCAACATCTCCGTAGTTAAGGATGTTAAAAAAGTGAAGTCGGAAATCACAAAACATGTATGCAAAACGTATCATTCTAATCATATTGTTAATAGAATGATGGCAAAAGAACGTTAGTAGAATTATGGTACATGTCTCTATAAACAAACGACACTGAAAGTTTAATCTGTGACCGACTTCAACAGACGGATGAGCATAGTCCAGTCCATTCAAGCACACAATAATTTTAATTATTTAGCTACTTACTCTTAAATATTGTCTTTGGCTATGCTTAAATGGCAGAATATAATAAAAGAAACTAAATTATATAAAAAAAAACGTTATTTATTGTGTCCCTATTTCAACTTCTGTTATTACGCGGGGTTTTGTCATTTAATTTTCCATTGCTTTCACTCAGTATCTGCATTTAACTGCCTCAGAGATGGCTAGTTGTGCACAGGTAGCAGTAAAAGATGTAGTAGCTTGTAATAATGTAGTACAAGTCTGTTTTTAGATCACGTCTATTGAGTTTCTTAAAGGAGATTTTTAGACATATACCGCTATATATTTCGTCAAGGGATCAAAAATCATCACTCCAAATTGTTGCGTATTTATTTTCGTATAGACCTCTTTTTAGATTTAAATATATTCCGATCTTTTTATCTCAATTTCACGAAATTTATATAAAATGTCAGGGTACAATTACTTACGCATTGTCGCTCAAGCACCAACTAATCATCTTTCCTCGCATATAAAATTTGTGGATCAGTTTGCAGTGACTATCACTTGAATTTCTTTAATGTAGTGCAGAGGTTCAGTTTAACGAATATCCGATATAACATATCCTCTAAATAACATTAGATTCAGAGCATCCGTCGATTATTCAATATAATAAACGTTCCAAAAATATTCTCCCTAAATAAAGAATGTTTTATATAAAATCGATTTATTACTTATATTTCATATATTTTAATATTTTAGTGTTACATTGATAGCGAAATTTACAAATTAGGTTAAAGATTAAATTTGCAAAATTAAATAAAAAGATACAATATCAAGTACTAATATTTGCACATAATGAGGAATATGACATAATGTACATCGAAAGAACTTAATTCTATGAAAGTTACCTCAGATAGGCGTAAATATTGGAGGTAAATACACCTTGACTCGAAGCCTGATTTCAAGTGGTTGGAGTGTGTGAATAGTGAAGCAAAGTTTATCAGTATGAATTAAGTTATGCTATAAATAGTTTCTTATAGGACTCACTCTAACCTTCAAATCTGGCGGGGTGTGAGTTCAACCCCTGGTTTTTGCAGTCTCAAAAAAATTTTTACGAATAATTAAATATGAGAAATAATTCCGAAACCGTTGATAGTGAATAAAAATGGTCAGCTAAAAATTAAAAAAAAAAAAATAAAAAAAATTATTGTTGCAATTTCACAACTGTTCGATAAATACTTCTCTAATGAAAACAATAGTTTATATTCAGTATTGAGTTTCTTTTGTCAAAACAGACTTCATAAATCAATTTAATATAGTTTCTTTTTATAAAATATAGTATTAAGAACTAGAGTAAACATATTGTGTAAGGATGCAACACATATTGCAGATGATTGAAATATCTAAATTCATTTTCAGAAATACGCGATTTAGATGCAGTGTAAAATCTTATAAAAAAACTTTTGCAAATAATGAAAGGCCTCAACAGTTTACTGTGGCATGTCTTTAAAAACTGAAAACAGTTTGTATTATAAATGTGCAGATATATGTTGGCTTTATCTCCATAGAATGGTTTCTTCACTGCACTAGATTCGCGTTTTTTTAAATATTTAGTGAATATTGTTTAATGAATTACTCAACTCGTATACCCAGGTGCATGAATAGCTATGCTTGGTTTAAACTACTTCTGTTTAAAAATTTTATATTAATACATATTTAACTATTACTATATTCAGAATTAGTTCCTGAAGTTATTTGAAATTTATAAATGCTATGTAATAAATAGAAGAAGAATTATAAGTTAATGCAAATGCTACTTAAAAAAGGGTTTTTAATATTCCGGATCAGAATAAAAGCACCTCTGCAGTTTCTGAAGTCAGTCAGTATTTTTAAACTTATGTGTGATATCACAGTGAGTCCACTTCGAGTTCAGCATCTAAAAAAGGAGCTAAAAGAAAGCACTGTATTTGCTTAAAGATATTTTTATACATCTGTGCTTCGTATAAAACCCGAAAATTAACATTTATATCTTTATCTATATGGGTGTTTGTAACAAATAATAATAAAAAAAAAATTTCAAAAGACGTTCGCGCGTGCCTATTAAGTAGATAGGCAGTTGATAAGTACTGAAGTGTGAGTTTGGCAAGAGTATGACAGTGACATAGAATGTGTTTTACTGTTTTCTCTATTCGTGACAAAGTTTGTAGCTATCGTTCATTGTAGTACCTGGATTCAATAGATGTTTTTTGACTCAGCAATGTTCAGTGAGAAACCCTGTGACAAGTCGGATGCCTTTTTTGTTCAGCATTAGTAGTTCCCTAGTTTTGGCTTTTGATGGATTCGGCATGAATTCTTTAACTTGTCTGCATGTAATTACATTATCCTAATCAGTCATTATCAATCAACTGCTTTTTCAGCCATTTATTAATCTTAAGTTTGAAAAAGCTCCATGACAGAGGCAGAATGGTTTTGTGACTAGCCCTTTTCTGGCTAGTTTATCGGCTTTCTCGTTTCCCTCAGAGTATCCTAGACTCTGTAGCAAGATCTTTGAGAAGTTGAAGGCATTCCCACAGTAGTTTTGAAGTCATTCGACGTATGCGGAGTGATGATTTACTATCAGAGATAATTAATGGGTATATGCGTATGAGCCAGAACGTGAACAACAGTCGACTGCATGACTGTATGGGTGCTTCAGTATGAACCAAATCCAACAAAAGTTGTTCCTGCTTAAAGCACTTCGACACAAATGTTCGCTTGTTTTTTCTACAAAGCTGATCATGTGGCATCTACGAGTATAACATTACTGGAACGTAAAACGGTCAATTCTTAATGGAATATAATCATTTATTTACCGGAAGTTTTCAGTGAAATACGGAAAACAAACAAGCGCTCCATCAAGCCAATGCGAGTGCTCACACATCTCGTCGAACAACCGACTATTTGAACATTAAAAAAATCGAATAGATGGGTCAACCGCCGTACATTGAAGACCTGATTTGGCACCCAATTACTTATTCTTGTTCCGGAACGTCAGGAATAAAATGCGTGAACAACGATTTTTGTCAAGGAAAGAAGCCGTTGTTGCATTTAAAAACAACGGAGGTGTTTTAGAGGTATCTGAAGAAGAATGGAGAATACTTCGAGAAACAATTACTGAATTTTCAATGACAAGTTAATATTTTTTTATTATTATGCTCAAAATATAAATAGTGACCCTCGTCTTAACAATGGTAATAGACTGTTTTTAAAACATTGTACTGAGCCTATGATGAAGCTTTTGTGCTAATATCATCAATATTATTTCGCTACAGTGTATTTAATTTGGAAAGAAACTATTTTATTATATCTTTATAAGTGATTTTCTTCTTATTTGACTTAAAAGTTCTATTAATAAGTAACTAAAGTTCTTAACGTTTCAAACGTTTTTTCTCGGTGATGTTTATTACAATCGTACCGCTAATTCGATGCTTTTAAAGATTCCATTTCGTTCATAATAAAAAAGGCTTATTTCTTCCTACGTGCTTCAAAGGTAGTAAATTAAATATTTCTTTCAACATAACGAATGTTGATTAATTCATTACAAAATATATTTTTTATTTCTTGAGAATTTTATGAAAATACTTTATTGCTGGCACTTTTCGAAACTTTCGTCAATGGTGGGGCAAACAAAAAATCGTAATTAAAAAACTTTAGGACTGCATGGCGCAACTTCATTAAAAATTCCGCGCATGAAACTCGGCTGATGTGATTGACTCTGAGTCCCTGAGTCGTATTGCTTTTGTGTCGGTAAAGTAAGAATTTGCAGCCCTGCTTAGTGTTCTAAGTGAGGAAGATTTTTTACTTATTTCCTACTCGAAAAGTCATTAAAGAAAAGAAATACATTGTTGCAACGAATTTGGGGCGGCTATTGAAGGCGACGACTGAAAGGGTCAGCCAATCAACCCAACCACATTTTGATTATTTAATTTCAAAATGGAAATTTTGCTGTTTTCTTTGACGTGCTTTATTTTCTTTAAAAATCGCCTTATACGTATTAAGGTCAAAACTCCAATAACGGCTAAATACGCTTAGTTATTGATATGTTGCCTGCCCTCACTCCTTTATTTGCTCTGACCGGCAGGAAAACAAGATGCAAACTTATTTAAGTATTGAAAATATTAGCTTTGCTGTTGTTGGTACCGACTGCTACATGCCCCTTAAGCAAGGGTCCTCTCTATTTCCTTTTTTTTTGTTTATAATATTCCAAGGGTTTTTGCTTTTTTTATTATTTTTTGTTTCGTGTCTATAGCGACCCAACTTCTTTGATAAGTTTGACTACAACTTTTCTGCTGTATCCTTTGGTTTCGTGTACTTTAGTTGGCAGGAATGCTTATGTGCTTGTTTATTGCAATTCTGCTGAAATAAACATTTTTTCATTTTTTTTTTTGTTGTGTACAGTAAAAATTTTTGAGAGGCGAAATTTTCGAAATTTTCAAAATTTTGCCAGATGTGTAAAGGGAGCGCCAAAAAGTAGGTAACTAGGTAAGTGCTCACAAATTCGCTGCTAATGCAAGGACATGTACCAAACGGCTTCCCATCATATTTTACATGGTGCGTTTGGTTGAATTGTTGTAAGCCAGATTTTTCTAAAAGTTTGGATTTTTGTATGTTCAAATAAAATTGAAAACGACAACTTTTATTCGCTTCAATAGACTAATACAGAGTTTCTCAAACTGCAATCCGCGAAGTACGTATCGCTTGAAAATATGATTTCCAATACGCCCCCGAAAAGGCGGACTTATTATGTATTGAATATGGTATATCACAGCGGAATATCATTCGATGCTTCGTATTAAAATTCAAATATCAAGGGAACTCCATGACTGAAAAGTTTGGGAATCTCTGGTCTGATTAAGCAAAGCGGCTTAATTATCAATGTAGTATAGCATTTTTGTGCAAGCGAAGTTAAATGCAAAATCGTGAAAAAAAATTTATGGATAAAGAAATTTTTATGCAACTAAAAATGTGAATTTTAAAATATTTCTATTAAAATTTAAAGCCGAATATTGAATTTAAAAACTATTTACCATTTTCGAGCCATAGAGCCGTAAAGCTGCGAGTTGCTTCTAAATATACGTAAACTGACTTTAAATTTTTAAAATTTAATTTTGGAACAAATTCATAAAAAAAAGTTTAGAATTTTTGAATAAATTTAAAATTTAAGAATTTTTATTATTATTAAGACCTTATAAGTCTTACAGTGTATTGATAAATACCTGCTCAAAGTAATAAAAAAACATTTTTTTTGGAAAATCATATTTTATGTCTTATAAAATGATATCCTTTTAGCTCGACATATCGAGTCCAACGATCTTTCAACATTTGGATATCTTTTAAATAATACGATTTATCAAGTCCTCCAAAATATACCTCAGTTTGCCATTTAACTTTATTATTTGATGTAAATATCTTTCACTGGAGCCAACTTTTCAAGTTTGGAAACAGGTAATAATCATTGGGAGCAAAATCTAGAGAATATGGTGGGTGAGGAAGCAATTCGTATTGTAATTCATTTATTTTTGTCATGGTTTTCGTTGACGTGTGAACGGGCACGTTATTCTGCTAAAACAACATTTTTTTCTTCAAGAGCAGTGGTTGTTTTTTCTTGATTTTCCCCATTCAATCGATCCAATATTATGCAATAGTAGTCTGATGTTATTCTTTTTTCTCTTTTTAAATAGTCTATGATAATTATTCCACTTGAGTCGCAAAATACGGAAGCTAAAACTTTTCCAGTCGATTGTTGAGTTCGTGCTACTCGCAGGCTTTAACCACTCACTGGTTTATTGTTTTCCCTTGGGTGTGCAGTAATGGATCTATGTTTCATCAATTGTTACTACTTGACAATTGACGCTCACAGTAAGCTAGATTGTGTTTAAACATTTTTAAATAATGTTTTGCATGAAACAATGAAATTAGAGGTAAGTACTTCCTTTAACGATCTCTAGGGGAACATAAGTTGGTACCTTTAAGGATAGCTCTCTCTTATATGAACATAAGTACATACTTCACCAAATATTATTTAAATGCCCTTCTTAAAAACGGTTATTATTAATATCCATCTCTTCAGTTTATACTCGTATGGCCGGTATAGAATATAGTAATCAGATTTTGGCAAATTCAGTAAATGACGTTGCTTTTTATAAATCTAGTCCTGTTCCAACTTTGAAATGCATATAATAGAAAATAAAATAGTTATTTTATCAAAAAATTGTGACTGATTTCGCAGTTTATTTGTCAGTTATACATAAATCTGAACTGATATGAACAAAATTTTGTATATTCCCCTATAGAAATATAAGTATATTCTGTGCCAAATTTAGTTTGCACATCTTTATTAAAAACAGAGTAAACTCATGTCCGATTGTTAAGTCATATAACAGCTATAGAATATAGTGGACTAACTTTGACCTTGCCGTCAAATAATGAACTTAGCTCGTCGAGTTGATCAAAAACATATATATTTTATAGAGTCTACGCTGTTTTTTTTAACGCGTTGCAAAAATCTTAAACTAATTTTACTTTTTCTGTATAAAGAATATGAGGACGGAAAAATAAATTGCAGTGACAAAGTCCCAGCTGTAAAAGAAATTAAAAGAGCTCACATAAAAGAAAAAAATATTTATTTTTTGCATCCTGAATGTAAGTACACACAGAAACTTCAGAGAAATAATATCAAACTTTTGCTTTGAGCATCACTGCGTTACAACAAACAAAACAATAACAACAGCCGAATTGCCAGTAATTAAAGGATGTGTAAGAACAAGAACCAAATTAAAATTAACAATGGCAGAAAAGACATTGCCAACTATTAATGAAAGTGTTTCCTTAAAATAAAAAAATATGAGATTCATACACAAAAAAGTAGAACTTTAAAAGAAAAACAGAAAAATGCAATAGGGTAAGAAAAATAAATAAATAAAAGAGTGGGTGGTCTTAAGGGAAAGCATCAGTAAATGGTGAAATAATGAAAATGAAGAAGTAAAATAACATTTAAACACATGTTAATTATATATAAAATAGATAGTGGAGAAAGAGAGAAAGAGCACACCAACTAATAGAATAATAAAAAGAGAGAAAGAACATTAAAATTATAATTAGAGCTATGCACAAAGAAACCGGAGAGCGTAAAATAAATAGAAAAGTTTAATGAAACCAATTAAAAATATAGCAGAAAACTAATTTAAGAACATTTATTATGTATAAAATTATTAATGGAACAATAGAGAAAAAGAATAGTACAAAAATATATGAAACGATACCAAGCCAAAAAGAGAATAATAAAATGAACAAAGAAACTGGAGAGCGTAAAATGAAAAGAGAATTTAGTTGAAGCGACAAAAATAGAAAAGAAAATAGATTTGAAAATATTAATTATGTATAAAAATGTTAGTGTAAGAAGAGAGAAAAGGAAGAGTACAAAAATATATAAAATAAAAATATTATATACAATATATAAACATATGAAAAAGAGTAACTTCGATTTTAATTTGGTCACGGTGACGAGGCTTAGTGTATATTGTTACTATGGTTAAAACAGTTAGTCACAAATTGCAAAACTTGCGTCTTTTGGGAAAAAATTATTACATTTTTAATAGATTTTGGAGAAAAAAGGTAAAGAATCATATCACAATTGTTAATTTCTTAACTTTACTACTATTTCAGTATGTTTTTTTCCGCTTAAAATTAAAAATAATTATTTTTATATATAGATATACTTACGTATCTGTACAAAAACACAAATATATATTCATATATATTCTGACATTTATTACTGAGCAACATTACTTTGACTAACGATACCGTGATTAATTTTAAGTCGAACTTTCTCTCTTTCTTTCATTCACAATTTCACAATTAATTTATATTGAAAACAACAAACAAAAAATTATGGGGGCTCCAACGAGACAACGAGAACAAACCTTTCTCACAGCTAAATGATCGTGTAATATTTTATATATGCTGATGGAACTAATGCCTATGATTCCACCACCCTCAATCTCATAGTGTGTCGCATGATGACCTTGCATTACTCGTATTAGTTTTGCACAGCATCAATGTTTTCTGTTTTGCTGGCACAACTGATGCTAACTGATTTTGCAAGATCTTCACACATTTCAGTGAGGTCAGTGAGAGAACTGCGGCTCCGATTATAATCATTGTAGTAGCGTTTTACAGTGGCTTCATTATAGTATGGAGATTCATCGCCAAATGTTGAAGTAGGTTGATCGATACATTCTTGTCTTGATACGAGTAGTTCACGTCGAAGGTTATAACAAATCATTTCACTAAAAATGTTCTCGCGTTAATTCCACTTTTTCTGGAACATTCAATGTATCACATAAAGTCCAGTGAGCCCTAGCAATGCTCACTGGACTCACCCCATTACACATTACAGTTAAAAGGACTGCGACCAGTGCTGCACTAAGGCTTCCTTATCTAGGTAATCTTAAAGAGGGCAATCTGACAGGACACGCAAAGATTCTAGATGAAATCTGGAATTCTCCGTGCCTTAAGGTCTTCGACAAGATGAATAGAAAATTAGTTTTCTCCAGGGAATTCGAAGTGGTCATTAGTGACCGATCAACTTGGAGAAATAATAAAATAAACTTAAAGCAGGGCTCTCAATTATGGTATACTGATGGGTCCAAAATGGATAATGGCAGTGCAGGAGCAGGAGTTATGGGACCAAACTTCCGTAAAGCAATCGCAATGGGAAAAACTGCTTCCATTTTTCAGGCAAAGGTCCATGACTTAGAGCTTTGTGCAAGAGAATGCATACGTAGGGACACCCGAGGTACCAACATATGCATTCTATCAGACAGCCAAGCAGCTCTAAAATCTTTAGCAAAATCCTTATTCCAATCAAAGCTGGTTTGGGAATGCTTTCAACTTCTCAACACCCTAGCATCGAGGAACTATGTTACTCTTATGTGGGTACCGGGACACGAGGGGCATGAGGGCAATGAAATAGCAGACATATTAGCAAAGAAGGGTGCATGTACTCCTTTCATTGGGCCAGAGCCCTTCTGCGGGGTAACAAATAGCTTCACAAACAACTTATTATGTGAACGGGAGAAACAGCATCTACTTGAACACTGGAGAGCCCAAACAGGCATGCGACAGTCAAAAAGATTCATTGATCCTGAACACATCAAAGTTGATGCTATCATCAACCTTAGCAGAAATGATATCAAAATCTACACTGAACTTCTTACAGGGCACTGTAGACTTAATTACCACATGAAGATTATAGGTGCGGTAGAAAGTGATTCCTGTCGACTCTGTCATGAGGAGAAGGAAACATCGGAACATGTTCTATGCAACTGCCCAGCGGTGGCAAGACGTAGACTCGATTACCTTGGTAGCGGGATCCTGGTCCCAAATCAAATAGGTAAAATTAAGCCCACTGCAATTATAAGATTTATAAATAGTCTAAAATTGTCCTAGTTGGGCCTATAGGCGCACAATAGATCTTTTAGGTCGGGGTGCATAAATAGCCTATTTTAAATAATAATAATCACATAAATCACTGTAAATAATAGAAATAACGCTTTTTGACAAAAAGTCTAAGATAGGTTAGTTTAATAGTGTCAAACTTTCGTATGGAAACATTAGATGACACCTGACAACAATCAGTGTTGCCAAGGCTTAAAATATAGCAGTGACCCTCGTATCTAGTTAAGCATTCTGAGTTCCAGATATTCTTATATAGTATATATGAACTATAATTACTTTTGGAAAATTAAGTTATGGAAATAACGATATAAAAATGTGTGTTAAGGCTCAGATCTTCGGGTTTTACTCTTTAAACAATTTGAAAATTGTAATTTAAAGCAAACTCTGCTCTCATAGGCAAAAATGTGCTGAGGTCCACGATTTTCGGCTGTAAAAAACACAAGCTAACAGTAAAACAGAAATTTCTGTGTACACACGTTCAACCACTTCAAACTGCCCGGAATTGTACACAACCACACATATCCTTGAAAGTGCGGACTAAGAGATATGGGTATGCCCTATGCATACTATGGGTGCTTTTCACCTTTCTTCAGTGAATAAAAACTGTTTGGTTGAAACAAAAAATGATTTCTGCTATGCTGACCCCAGGAATGTTGAGTTTCGGTGGTAGCTACTGGAAATGTGTGTATGTATGCGCATGATAGTTGGTATGTAAATGTGCAAATGTGTGCTACGGTAATAAAAAGGCAAAATTTTTACTAAATTTTTTTCTTATTTTATGTTTTATGCGAAATTGCAAATTTAATTTTTGTGCGTAAATTTTTTGAGCAAATATTTGCCAAAAACAAAGTCTTGTCTAAAATTTGCGATTGTGCTTGTACCGGGTGGACTTGTTGTCCTTTTCGATGTTCTGTTCATTTACTTGTTTCGTTCAATGCTCATATTTTTAGTTAGTTTGAAGATTGGATGAGTTTTGCTTTTACATTTTCATTAATAAAACTGAATTTGGTTGATTGGCTGATAAAATGGCCAAAAAACTGGCAGTGAAGTTGTTGGAAAAATACAAAAGGATTCTAACCAATTATAAGAGGCATCGTGTACTCGCATGTGTAACTGACGATTTTCGCCTCACTGACTCGATTTTGTCAGTGTTTGTGGGCCATTTTTGTTCTCTGGTATTTCATATTTTCTGCTTTGTTGTTCGTTGTTTGCCAGGGGCTTCGAGATATTTTGCACTAAGTACCGTGCTTGTGTGCAGAACTATTCACTTAACTTGTTAGTTGCTGCAAGCCAAGAAAAACAAAATTACGCAGTTAAACATGTACCGAAGCCAATAAGGACACGAGATCATTTTCTGACATATGCTTTAAACTGTGAGGATTCCACCAAAGGCTCACACAGAAATTAACCAAATGCAGCATCCTTTTGGTTTTGATATTTATAAGTTGCTCAAAATTAAACATCAATTAGTTGTAGTCAAATTTTGCCCATATGTGTACATTTGTTGTTATGTTGGTCATGTTTATCCATTTTTTTCTCATTTTAATGGTTTGGCCTACACTGCGGTTTAATTAATTTTTGCTTTGTCGTAGTAAAAATCTCTGACCAAACAACTCTTTATTTGCCTTTGGCACTGCCATGTTGGGCTCGCCTTGACTTGACTTTTTATATATGCATTTTTGCATTTCGTAATTGTGATTTTCACATGAGTCGTTAAACACGGTTTTAACTTCTGTTCTCCATTAGCTCGATTTTTTCATTTTGCTTTCGGATTTTAATTCGGTTTTATTTCACTTTATTATATTTTATTTTATTTGTTCCAGTGAGGATAATAAAACTGGTAAACTTACTCGTTGTGGGGCCCATTCTTAGCTAAAAATTTCAAGCATGTATAATGTGAAAAAGTTTCTGTAATATATTTTTATATTTCATTTAAGTTTCAATTCTTAGCATTGTTTTACTTTACAGAATTTTAAATAATATAAAATATTTATACACTACATAATATATGAAGAACAACTAGAGTCTTTGAAATATATATCGAAAGTCGAAAATGTATATTTGGACGTTTTTGTTTTTTTTGTACAGTAGATGGAAAGTGGAAAACATCGGAAGCTACAGTGAAAAGCAACTTAAAACCCACTAAAACCACCTCTTAGGAATGAATGGAGAAGATTTCCTCAGTAAAGTGGAAACTTCATCCCAGTAATTAGGAGAGAGAGATAGGTTTAGTACCTAGTAGGGGGAGGGGGCTAGTTTCATCTAAGCCAAAAAGCATGGGCGTAATTAGGGAGATAGGGCGATAGTAAAGGTAGAAGTGAGGGATACTTTATCTCTATGTAATGTTGCTCATATAGTATTATAATAAAACTTCTAAAGAAACATAAGTAGAGGTGGTCCCAAAATTATAAACAATGTATGTGAAAATAAACAACAATGAAAGAAATAAATCGAAAATTAGCAATGGATAAAAAGATTAACGAAAGTATTGGAACACAGTTGAGGAAGAAGTTGTTCCAAAACAACATGGAGATGAATAACATTAAAAGTAATAAAAGAAAAATAACCAATAGATAAAAATTTTAGAAGTATTAGAAGAAGAATTATTTAAAAAAGTTAATTTCAGATCAAGAAAGTCTTTAAAAGAAATAAAATACAAAAATTCCAATAGATAAAAATATCAGGAATATTTGAAGATTACCGAAGAGAAGCTCACCTCTTCATGTCCTCTTCAACATGGACATAAACAATATTAAAAGCTTTAAGAAAAAATATTTTAAAAATAAAAAATCTCAAAAGATAACAAAAAAAGAACTGACCGATAATAGCCAACACAGATGTTCTACAATATAACAGAAGAATATAGTATATCGCCCCAAAACAACATGCAAACAAAGGAAAACCTTCCTTTTGGAACAAGAATGAATTTAGGAAGAGTATGATGATTATAATGTGAAGCATTTCAATAGAAAAGAGCCTGGGTTTCAAAATATGCTACCATTCATCATTTGTCCTTATAAAAATTATACGGATACAATTAACATTTAATTACAAAGTATTTTGCTGACAGAACATCACGGGCTATGGTTCCATCTTAACACGATGGCTCTATCGAAGTTAGAAAAATATCGTTTACTGTCTAAAAGAAAATGAAATGTCGATCACATGCACTGCGACTATCTGGTTATGAACTGATGTCTCTGAGTAGAAGATGACACCTCTTATCATATATGTTATGTTTGTATTGTTTAATTTTTTTTACTCTGGGTTGAAGAGGAAGTTTCTGGGTAAGAGTTTTTGTCAAATTCTGGCATAAATCACATTCACTGCTACTGCCTGGCTTTACACTGACATCACTGTTTGGGAGAATATGAGATCTTTAAGCATTCTCGTTATGACTGTCTTATTATATTCTTCACTGCGCAGGTTTGAAGAAAGAATTTTGTGGTAAAAGTTCCTGTCACAGACTAGCATAAATCACATTTATTGCGAAGAAAGAACATAAGATCTTTAATCATATAATTGTGTTAGCATATTATTCGCTGAGTTGGTTTGATGGGAGAATTTTAGTGTGGGAGCTCTCGTCGTAGCCAGGATGTATTAATAACTTCTTAGTGAGAGACATTTTCATCTTCATTTGCATATTGGCTTCTATTAGTAGAATGGATATTCTGAGTCGGAACTAACGTCTCTATCAAACATCTTAGCAACAGACATTTATATAGAGTTTAGGTAACATCATAGCATTTGAGTTTAATAAAAATAAAGCATTGTATATGAACCAAAAAATATACTTAAATACCACTGTTAGAGATAAAATATTATAAATATTTAAGATTATTGATTAAACCGATTGACAAGCTTCTGGCAGATATTCAATTCATTTTAACATAAATAAATATATGAGTACAAACTACCATTAATTGATATATAAGTAATTTTATTTTCGTTTTATATGCATTTAACATTAATGGCTATAGAATTCAGAAAAATTAATTTAATTCATTCAAAGCAAAATAATTTTTGCTAAACGCTCTTGTCATATACATTTACAAGGATTGTAAATGATTTAAACTATATTAATGGATAAGGCATTAAATAGTTACTGTTAACTGCTTTTGGCTCTTCACCCATTTTTATGAAATTCTCTGTTATTTTTGATTGTTCCGCAATATTTTTCTGGGGGCAGGATTAAGCCAAAATGGTGCACATTAAAATTATATGGATATATTTGGATCCTTGTGTATATGTACGGGACTTCATATGTAATGATGACGCTGGAGTTAAGTGTGTACGCATAAGTGATTTTTATTTTGCTGTTTGCCATTTTTATTATCTGCACTTTACGAAATATAAAAGGTTTAAGTAAAAGTGCTTTTGTATTCAATTTTGTAGCGTACTCTTTTGTTAACATTACACATAGATACATAGATACACAGACACACACATATAACATTACATACACTATATGTACACATTTGCACATACGTGTAATATACATAGATTTTGGCTTCCTTTATATTTCCATTTCCATTTTTATTTTTATTTTTATTTTTATTTCTTCTATTTTTATTTTTGGTTTCGTATTGTTTAATCTGTTGGCTTTTTCCGTTTCGTTGATTATATTTTTGTTTTTATTTAGCAAATAAAACAAATCCTTGACGCCATACTATGAAAAGCTCACTTTTTGGTGTTTTCACATTGGGTACTTTTCAATGGCGGTGCTATTGTAATGTTGTAAATTTGCTAGGTGGTGTACCGACTACCTTATCGGAAAACCACACTTATTTTTTATACGAGCATTTGTTAACAGCTAACTGAAGTACTCAAATGCAACCCCTTTCCTAGTTTCCTCAGAGTTTTTAATACCTAATGCAATTCAATACGCGGTATTATATGTACGAGTACTTAAAACAATTCCCCACCAACAAACACAGGAACAGGAACAAAAACAGAAACAGAAAAAACATAATTGGACACTGAGTCGTAATTGTGTTAAATTTTCGTAATTAAATGCGTTTTATTTGAATTTTATTATTTGTTTAAGTATCTGATGTACAACATGGTTACGGTTGGCAATGGCGATTATGGTTGGAAGCGTAATTGAATACGCTCATTTACCCAAATATACAATTATGCAGACTTTGAGTAAAATTTGTTTATAATTGTTAAAAATTATTTTTCATTAGCATTCACTCTTTTTTAAAAGGTGAAAAAGAATTCTATTTCAAAATAAAACATTTAATTTGAAAAGGATTTTTTATTTATGCTTTCATCTTTTTTTTTTTTTAATAGAATGTCATAGTAACTATAGGGTGGCACAATTTAATTGCAAGCAGTTAGAGAACAAACTAACTACAGTAATAAAGTAGAACCATTGAGTATAAATCTATCAGTGAGTATAAATCTGTCATTCAGTAGTTCGTTTTTTTTATAAAATGTCATAGTAACGATGAGATGGCTCACTTCAACTGTATTTTTAACTATAACCAGTTAAAGCCCAAACTTAATATAGCAACAAAGTGGAATTATTGAGTACAAATCTACATTGATTATAAAACTGGGAGCTGAGCACTGGTTCACACACGTATTACTTAATACTTATTAAGTACAAATCAGCAAAAGTAATAAATTAACAAATAGTTGAGATTGTACTTTTCATATACAATAAAGTATGTTTAAAGAAAAAGTAAAAAAAATTGAATATAAATCAGCATTTTGGCAACTATACTTTTAAGTGTTCTCTCATCGTGCTAACACATCGGGAGATAATTCTCACCATTACAGAGGTGATAATTACATTACAGAGGTGAGTCGTCCTTGACCCGATCAGGTTGAGTAGCCTGATCAGTTGCTTGTTGTCGCCAGTTACTAGCACTGAGTGTCCCTAAATTGTTGGTCACCTGGTCCTTCCGCCGAAGATGCGGACGAACTCTACTGCAATTTTTCACCTACGCGGGTAAAAAGTTTATTTCCCATAATATTTCTTAACTGTGTAGAGTATTTTTCCAACTGCAGCAGAATAACACTTCACCAAAAAATGTAGGTGTAATAATGTGTTATGTAGGTAGATCAGCTAGTGTGGAATTAATTAAATTTTTAATTCATGAGTATAAGAAAAAAGTTCACGAAACGGTTTAATTAATTAAAATTCTTAATTTAAAAATAGGGATGATGCGGAACTAAATTGAAATATTTAAATTTTATGTAGAAGTTAATATATATTCAATTTAAAAATAAAAAATAAACATTTCTATGAATTTCTTTTTTTGAAAAAAAGAAAAAAAAAAAAATTTATTTAATGGTACAACGGTGCGTATGAGTGACGAATAGGATGTCTGATAAATTAATTTTTTTTAATTACTTCTAAAAGCAATGTCAAGTTGGAAATATTTATTTTTTAAGTAGAATTTGTTGGTTAATCTGAGTTAAAACTAAAAAAGAAAAATTTATGTGGCATATTCCACCTTTTTTTTTTTTTTAACAGAAAAGTCGTGTGTATGTGTTTGGTGTGATGTGAAGGATAAAGTAATTTTTTAAAAGTACTTCTAAGGACAATATTGGTCTGATATTCTTGAGATTTATATGGAATTTTATTGCTAATGGAAATCAAAAATATTATATAAGAATATTTGTAGTATATTCATTGAAAATTCATTCAATGGAAATATAGTACGTCTGTGTTCGATGTGTTTTGCGGGAGAAAACAAAAAATTGAAAAGTTTCAAAAACTGAATCTAAATAAAATATAAAAAATGAAAATTCTGGGGATACATTTTTTTTTGAAATTCAACGTTTAATATTAGTATTTTAATGTAAACAATCTTAATTGTTTAATCTATTTCTTAAAAGTCTAAAGTCAATTACATTTAAAATGCAACAAATTTCAAGTTTATATCATTTATGGAGCCTGAAATATGGCTTCTAAGATATGGATATGAACAATATGGGTCAATATCTCCTAGGAAAAAAATTTCAAAATTTTTTCCCGAGATATGGGTTTCCTTATTTTATGAAAGGAGCTTATAAAAAAAATCGGAGGTAATGAGGACATTTTTTGCCAAAATTAGTTCGGTTTGTAAAGGAGAATGATCCATATTCAATCCCTCCCCCCAAGAAAAAAAACAATAAAAAAAATTTGGCCAAATTTTAGTTTTTCATCAACGTACTTTATTCTGCGAATAATACAATCATTCCGGCGCTTTTCTAGCATTTCGAGATCTCTCTTGTAGAATAACTTTTTATCGGAAGCAAATCTTTCACCTAGAGCATCATTTTTGAGGTCTACGAATACCTAATAATGTCTGGGAGTCAAATTCGGTGGATACGAAAGCAATTTAAGTATGATTCGTTTAATTTGGACATGGTACACAACGACTTGTGACAAGGCGCATCGTTTTGTTGAAAGAGGACTTTTAGCTGCTTTTCGCGGTTTTCTTCAATTGCAACAATTGAGCCATGTAACGATCACTATTGATTATCTGGCCTCAGATTTCAAGGCAATTGACACACCAAATTTCATGTGTTTCCCAAAATACGGATGTCATGACCTTGCCAACTATCTACTGCGTTCTCCTCTGCGGATAAGAGGTTAGAATATTTCAGAAGTAAGGCATTATTCCAAAGGTAAGTCGTTAGGGTTGATTAAAATCTCGTGATTTTACAGTGCCATTTTGACACGGTTTGCAGTGTAAATAGTAGTAAGTAAGTTTCACTTGTGACACCCGACTGAAGGTATATCTCTGGTACCACTAGTGTTGTGTTGTGGTGGGTATGGTTGAAGCAGTTGCAAACGGCACTGACACGTTGTTGTTTTTAGTCAACTCTTCTAAGCGCGTTTGTCTAAACGAAAATGCGGCATCAACTTCTAAAAGAGCTTTTACATAATCAAATGTTCATGGAGTTTGTACGGCCGCCTTTAAAGTCAGTCCGAGTAACACTTATCAAGCCCAGCTTTTGCTGATCCGATTGCTTTTCATCAAAAGCATTGACAAATTAAGATAAGAAATAGCTTTGTTTTTATATATTTTTTTTGAAAATATAAAAACTAGTGACACGAAAGCAGTTGTTACTAATTGAGAAATGATTTGAATGTCATGAAATTTTGTCAAGTAGCATTTAAAAGCTGAAAGGCGTTTTTTAAAATTGATTTTAATTTTTTTATTAGTGACGCGAGTATTTCAGTTGAAGTGGGATGTCATCATTGTGCAACAATTTTTATCAAAAACCTCAACGAATGCGATCAAGCGCGATTTAAAAACTAGACCTATCTGACATAGAACTATTTGAATTTTTTTTACAAAAAGTTTGACTTTATCGCTTTTAAATTCACTGATAAAGTTAAAGTCCATAGCACAATTTGCTTATAAACAAGGGGTGGAGGATAGGGTCAAGGATAGGATAGTATAGTCATGAAGTACTTAATTGCGCCGGCTTTTATGCCAATGAAATAAGTTAAGATTGATTGATAATTTTTGGTTTAAACATATATCATAATTTAGTTCTTTTTTGAATCAGGAAATTATTTTTATTGTATTAAATTAGACAAACGTGTGTCGCAAAGAGAGAAGAGACATAAAAAAGAATAGGAAATATATAAAAAAATTGCTTTTGTGATTTTTAGTCACTTTTAAAGCTACACTAGCAGGGGAAGTAGTCCTTAACATTGTCTCTAACAAAGAGGGGTACTATCAAAATCTTGCGATGGCTTTACTTTTTCATATCGCGAGGATTCAGAATTTTAATTAATTTTTTAAATATGTGAATACACATGTGTTTATCAAAGGTTTTTTGTAATTATTATTATCACACATTTTATGCAGTAATGCTAACTAATCAATTAATTTAATTAAGTGATAAATTGCTGATTTCTAAATTAAAGTTTATTAATTATTTTATATAAACTCTGACGTATGTTAAAGTAAGTGTGAATACTTTTTATTTATCATAAATATTTGTACGTTGCAGTTGAGCGGTACTCGCTTAGCTGTGATATCGCATTTCCACACTCATCAGTTCAACAAATTACGTTATAAAATCCTGAAATAAATAGCTCGAATAACGACTTTTTTATTAATGCTAATATTTTGTTGAAATTTTGTTGTAATTAAAGTGAAAATTCCGCACAAAATTTATAAAATTTTTTCTTCATCGAAAGCTGGAAATTGCAATTCAACCAAATTACGAAATGCTGAGGGAGTAATAAAAGTGCTATTTTCCAGCACTACAGTCACAACTGATAACAACCTACAGTGTGTAGTCATGAAAATAATTAAATTTAGAATTTTTTTTATATATGGTAATTATAACAATATTTTTTAATAAATTATTAATATAGTTGGGTGGCAATTACAGTAATGCAACTGCATAGTACGCAATTAATTTGTTTGTATAATTATTGCATTATTTCACAAATGGAATAATATTGCATATTAAACAGTTATTTTATTAACTGATATTTATGAAAAATTATGAATATCCTTTTAATTAGGCAATATGAGTATGTACTCCTATGTAAATAAATATGTTGTTATTTACATATTATGTTTGATATTAAATTTAACTTCAACAAGCGAATATATACATTGTATATAGTATACGTAATATTAATATACAATCATATGCATATGTATATATAACTTCACATATTATTAAATATTTGTATTTGTAATATTTTTCACTTAACTCCATTTTAATTTGTTTACTTACAGGATATGACATGTGATGGTGTTGTAGCATTTTGGATATTTTTACTTTTTTCACTTATTTTACAAAATGTTAATTTCACAAACGGTGGCCGGCCGGACGAACTGCATATAGGCGGCATTTTTCCCATAGCCGGCAAGGGAGGATGGCAGGGTGGTCAGGCATGTATGCCGGCAGCAAGATTGGCATTGGATGATGTTAATAAAGAACAAAATTTGTTACCTGGATTTAAGTTGATATTGCACAGTAATGACAGTGAGGTAAGTGAAAAAAATTTAGTGCAAAACCCAGTTAAGATCACAGTTTTTAATTAAAGTAAAGACTTATTATTAAATAATAGGCTATGAATGCGCCCCAACCTAAAAGATCTATTGTACGTAATATATTTTAATATTTTCACCTTTATATTTGTCGAAGTAATTATGATAGTGTGAGACTTACACACTATCACAATTAATTCGACAAATATAAAGGAAAAAATGTTACTTAAAAAAACAAAATCCTCTTATCCTATCCACTAAATAGCCTATCTTATTTAGTGGATAGTACTATACTGCTAAAACTCGTGCAAAGTATAGGCTTGTTAATAAAAGAATTTTTAATTTTTGTTTATTAGCAAAGCTATGGTTTCATATTAACTGAATCCGTCAATTGCATTAACCATTCAAATATTAAAATCAGACAAATCAGGTTATGATAATACATAGTTCTAACAATAATAGAATGAATAGAATTTGATAAACGTTTGTATGATAATCTTGTACATAAGATAAGAGCTAGTGCTTGATGAAACACTAATTAGTGCTAATATTTAAATATATCTCTGAAATCTATATATTTACTATGTATTTGAAAAAGTAAAGTTTTCTTCTGCATTAGCTTGAAAAATTTAAAATATATATATTCCAAATATTTCTTATTAAACCAATTTTTAACGTTTTTCATGATAAAAGAAAGTAAATTCTTAATATGAACTATTATTGATACTATAATTAATAGATTTTTTGGCTGACCATACAGCTGTTTCGAGTATAACAACCTATTATCAGTGGTGTTGGAATTATTTCTTATATTTAATTATTCGTAAAAAATTGTTTGAAACTACAAGTATCAGAAATCGAACTTGTGCCCTGCCAAATTTGAAACTTAGAGTTGGTGTTCAATAGCCAACTGATCCAAAGCCGTATTTGGCTTATATGTTCGAACTTGAAGTTTTGTTAATTTGTTATGAAAGTTTATTAACAAATTTAATTGGTGTGTTATACTAGAACGAAATTATGAACCAGCTGTAGAATAAATAAATTAATTAATTATATTTTTTATTTTTACTAATTAAATTTCAATACTATTTTTTTTATAGTCGCATTATTTATTGTATAATTTTATGTATATTTTATATGATATTTTGATATTTTTCTTTACATATTTTTTAAATAATTTATATAAAACATCTATTATTCCGCACACTGTTGCAGTCAATCATATAAAGAGTATACTGAACCCTTTATATGTCCAATAGCATACTGAAATATGAAATAGTTCATAGAAAAATGTTTTCTTTTCATTTTATTTTTCTTATTTTATTTTATCATACACATTCTATTCCATATGTGGTGAAACTAGTCTAGAAAAATACAAAGCGTTTATGATTTCAATTTTTGTTTTCGTTTATTTAAAATAGTTCCATTACAATTCAATAGAGTGCGGAAAACGTTTAATAAATTTTACCAAACATTTTTCATACTCATCGTCCGGAATTACTTTTAGTTCGTCGATCCAAAGCTCTTTGGATGACAGGTATGATACAGAAACCATTTAATAAGCTCGTTAATTTTAGTTTGGAGAGTACCCAGTTCCACGGATGAAAACAGGTGAATATGTTGAATCATCGACAAATATTTACATAGTATAATGCCTTTATAGAATGGTACTATGTAGTACAACAGAACCTATTGACTTGATCTCTATAGCAAATTTAAACTAATCGAATTTGGCCCTATAATCATTTCTGAACTACCAAATAATAATATAGGTTCTTCTCCATCTGACTTTTAGACTCGAACTTATTGTGAACAATTTTCTTTGAATTGAGGGGAACAGTGATATGTCTCGATTTTGCTCTTCTGTAAACATAATTTTATAATTTTCTCTTTTCAATTTTCAATTTTCTGCCAATTTCATCGGCTAAATGATGTTTCGTTTATGGCTCATATTGAAAACACAATATTTTATTATCATTTACAACATACTATATGAATTCGTTCCGTATATATTTCTTTGCAATGCAGAACTTTACACTCTTTTTGACCTGTCAACATTCCATCAAGGTTTTTATAACATGAATCGGGTGTCTATTTTCTTTTGGTCTGTACGAAAACTTTTTTTTAGTGTTTTGGTCCCTCAGTTTGTTCTTTAATGATTTTAAATAAGTCAGCCATTAGAAATTGGCTTAATACTTCTTTAGTAGCTGAGTGGTCTTTATACTCCATAAACACATTCTTGGACTTAGTCCATAGAAGTAAAATACTAGACTAGACAATACGAGATTATTGTACTGCATGAAGCCAAGCTATGTCTACCTTATCGAATTTCTTGTGGTACATGTCTACCAGCGCTGGAGGAGAAAATAGCGGAACATCTAGTTTTTTTATGTGCAGGCTTAGGTTTTTTGGCACCACATTCCTTAATTTACTCAGTGATATATCCAATATTAGTAACATTGTTCAGATATTTTAAATTAAACAATACGTCTGACTGATTCTAATACACCCAACTTTATATCCACATTTACGAGGAATGTTGAATTAAAACTGCTTTCTGAGCTAAATGCAGAGGATGTGACCCTTGTTCCACTTCACCTATTTACCTATCTCTATGAGTCCTAAAGTTCTCCTTAACTAATTGAGAAGGATTTCAGCCTCCTTCAACTTTAACTTCACCTATCCATCTACTTGCAATATGCGAGTAGACTCTATACTTTAGACTTTATGAGTCCTAAAGTTCTCCTTAACTAATTGAGAAGGATTTCATCCTCCTTCAACTTTAACTTTACCTATCCATAAGTTCCACCTACCTTCTATGAGTCCAGGGAGTAAAATGAGTTATCCGTTGTTATATTTTTGGATTACACTGTTCTTCGCCAAATCGTTTTTAAATTGCTGGTGGAGATTTTAATTTATTGATGTCGTTTTAGTACTAATTATATTGGAAACTAAGTGCTGTTAATATAGAATTTAGAGTTGCAAAATTTAGAGATCTTGGCTCATCCTTTATTTTTCTTTAATTGATTGGGTTAAATAACATAAACAATGAACTGAATTATTATAATAGATGTAATTGAATTAGATACATAATTATTAAATTGATCTCTGATAGTTAAATAACTGTGTTATTATAATCCTTGTGTATATATTCTACAGCTAAGATACTTTAACCAGTGCTGCAGTAAGTATCTGCAGTATTTGCTTTCCAACTATAAATATTTGAAGTAATTAAGCAAAAGATATATGTATCGGGTTATGTGTGGGCTTGTGGAGTCTCCTTGCCATCCATTAAAAGTTATGCGTGTTGACAGGGGCGCTTGTGGATTAAACTTTGTTTTCACGTTTTTTATTTTTATTTTTATTTTAATGTTTCACTTTTTTACAATTCATTTTTTTTTCACAAGATAAGTTTGCTCTTTGTGAAGTTGCGTGTGCGTTTAAATTTTGTTGTGGCTAAAACTGTGACTGCGGTTTTGATGGAACTTTTTAGTTGCTTCAATGTTTGTCTGCCAGGATAATGTGTCCTGCTTGTACTCTTATTATGCTCCATTTTTGTGTCACTATTATCAAGAGTATTTTATTAATGATGTGGCCGATGAGGTTCCTTATGGTGCAGTTACACTCCATAGCCAAGACTCATGCTGCTAGTTATTAAATTGGTGTGGTGAAAGTGCTGCTACTTGCGGTCTGTATTTTGCAGTTTACATTGTTATCAACAACAAAGGAGCTTCACTGGTACTAGATGACAGCAGCTACTATATCTCTTTGTGAAAGTAGTACATATACATAGTATAAATACAATTTCTGCACAGATACATAGTTATGTGTATGTATAATATTAGATAATTTCCTAAAGGATGTAACTCTTTAACAACGAGTTCGCTTGTATTTGTTAAAAATTATTAGAAATTATTATTAATAGTTACTTGCTAATGTAGTCAGTGTGTGTAATTTGTAATATTGTAAAATATTGCTCAGATAATAAGTAGAGAACTTTCGACGAAGGATTCGCGCAACTAAAAGGAAGTAACGGGCTCAAGTGTGCCAATGAAATGGAAATTTACAAATGATTCCAAATGCATCGCATTTTTGTACGATTTTATTTTCTAAACATATGTTATTTATATCTAAAATTCTTTTTTAATTGCCATTTAATTATGCATTCGGGAATGTCAAGAACTGACGACTTGCATTGCGTAAACTAATAAGTCATTTAACATATTCTATAAAAATAGACTAAAAATTATTAGTTATTAGTTTTTTATTAGTTTTTAATTTAGATTAAATTTATTTTTGTTTTAATTTTTGAGTCGTTACTTCGAAATTGTTTAAATGCGGTTATTTTTGTTTTTTAAAATATATTAACTTTTATTTCGAAAGTTTTTTTTGTGTATCTCTACACGTGTTTCTGCAAATTCGCTTTTGCCTTCATCAGGAGAATTCCTAATATTGATTAATATTAATATTTATTCAATAAAAGATTGTTAGTAACTAACTATTATAAACCCAGAAAAATATGCTTTAACCACATACTAGTTAAATTGACCTAATCACTTTGTTAGAAACATTATAGCTCATGTGGTAAAGAAGATATGATGACTAATATGAGGTATGACTGAACCAACATGATGAGTCGAGTGAGAATATTTTAACCTGAGATTTAGTTAAAATCTGGTTAAATCAACTAAATTATTATTCAGTGTGTAGTCAGCACTAAAATTAAATTAAGAAAATGATATGCTTGTTATTAAGTTACTTAGACTTAATGCCCATCAAATTAAGAAGTTTTTTTCGAAGGTTTATAGACCGTGATTCTTTAAAGAAAGAAACCGAAACAACACTGCAACTGTAACGGTTCATTGTACTGATCCAAATAGGCTTAATTCCATGATGGATGGTCGATGTTGGATTTCGGTAGATTTCACTTTTCCATATATGTTTTTTCATTACCCCGTATTCCGAAAAAGTTTTATTCTTAAGATTTCGGATTATAGGTTATATGTAATGTTGTCTTGTTGTCATAATACATAGAAAGTAATCAGCGGGTTTGCGAATATCTCTTGCTTTTGTTATGGCCAGCAACCATAACCAATAGTGAGTTCGGGTTTAGAACGAATAAGCTTCTTATAACGGAAAAAACAATAACGCGTAAATACAGATGGCTTGCACATACTTTAAGGAATTCCGCTGATGATATCGCAACAAAAAGTCTTAGATTTCAACCCTTAAGGCAGTATAAGACCTGGGCGCCCACACAATACTTGGAAGAGACAAACTGAAACCAAATTAAGAATCGTTAGAAAGAGCTGGTGGAAGCAAAATGTCTTGCATTAGATAGAGTTCAATGGAAACTATTTGTTACGACCACCAAAGAAAAAAAGGATTAAATATTGTTAATAGGGATATATTAATGTCTGTAACAATATCCGTAAAACTGTTAAAGTTCCTTGTTAATTTTCTGGCATAAATTGAAAAACTTAACAATATTTTTATTATTCTTTAACAATATACTTGAGTTATAACGAATAGATAAATGTTTTTGATAACATGGTTTAATAACATGGTTTGATAACATAGATTCCATCGATTTCCATTCATCGTTTTAATATAGTCGGCATAATATCGAATAGATGTATTGAAAAAGCTCTGTGTTGAGAAATAGTGAAAGTTGACCTACAGATAATCAGACCTGTATTTCTTTACGGGTGAGTCGCGTATAGCAAAGTTGCCAATTTCACTATCCAGGAGCTACAAGTTGCTCACAGTTAGGCTTTGCGAAGACTTTTTAAAGTGCCATGGTACATCCGCATGAATTCAGAAAATACCCGATCAAAAAATATATGAAACTTTATGCGAAAATTGACAGGCTGCTCTACATAACACTATATAATCTCAGAGCAGTCAGTAGCCACACGGGGCGGTACGAAGAACTTAGAGCAGTCATTGAATAATCAGCGAAGCTTGTAAGGAATACATAAATTAATCAAAGAGAACGGAAGAACTCTGTATAAACCTAGCTAAGAAGGAGTTAAAGTGCCCAGTTGCGCTAACTCGGAAAACCTTAACATAAGATGTGATAAAAAGAAATCAATTTTTACATGATAATACTCTTATCATGCATGTCCTGTTGTATGGTGTAGAAGCTTAGACCAATAGTGATGAGAAGGCGTTAGGGCGCAGTCAAAACAAAAAATTCTTCGGAAGATCTGCGGTACTCTCGCATTGGTGACGAGTATCGAATCGAATTGGATAATATGTTTAGCTGTATGAGCTATGCTGTGATAGTTAAGCATACGAAAATTCAGCGGTTTCGTTGGCTTGATCATGTCACTCGAATGGAAGAAAATGCTCCACTTATAAAGGTGTTTGCGTAAGAAAGCATCAGTTATATGTTGTTGAACTGGTATATGCTATACTATGTTATATACTATTTATATATATTCTATACTATAACAACAATTTTATTAGTATATATGAAAATACTAATGATAATTAAGTATTGTGTCTTTACGTGTTATTCGATTTCACAATAAATAATATTGAAATGATTATTATCAAGTTATCGAATAATTTTACAGTCCTTTTTAGGTTCAATTTTTAAGCGTTTTATTGGTCACTTAGGCACTTAGCTTTTAATGCTTTCAATCTATCCCTTTAATATTCTATTTTCATAGCGAAAAAAGAGAATTTAGATAATGGAAACTTTTTTTAGTTTTAATTTTGTTAAATATTTACACATGAAACGCTTACATGTAGTAATACATTCATCGAAATTGGCATAAATTTGCACAAAACTGAATTTTAATCTACTTTTGGTAAATTGTTGCATTTATTAAATTAAAATGACCACATTTAACAAATCAACCGATTCGTTAAATAAACAACGGCAAACGTGTACGTAACAGGACAAGCCTTTGAAATATTAATGACATTACCGCAGCATTTGCGGCGGGTTTGCATCAAATGTGTTTTTATTCCTTGCGCATTTTTTCATTTTGCATTTATAATTTTAATAATAAAAAACACCTTTTGATATAAAACAAAATTAAATTTTGTGCTCCCACGTCTAGGTCCCATGACAATTGATGCACTGCGTCACGCTGTGTCCTGTGCGGAAAATGCGCTGAACTGTGCTGAGTTGTGCGGAGTTCATTGCATTGAGTTGACTAGTGCTGCGGTGGATGGTGTGTGGCATTGTATTGCGTTCTCGTTCTATTCACCAAAAACAGACTAAAAGTAAACTGGACGGAAACGAAAACGGACCAGGACAACAGTGACCAATGTGATGGGCGTTGTCAAACTAATATTTCAATAGTTTTTCACGGTCTCGAAAGTATTGAGTTCAATTTTATTTAAGTAAATAGTGGCACATAAATATAAGAGAGATTGAAAGTAACATACTATATCCTTCAAATAATCGAATAAAGATTCCAGATTTTATATCGGCGCAAGAAAATGAATAGCATTTTCCTTTCCTAGTATCTTTTGTAGGATATTTTCAATATTATTAATAAAGAGTTATCTATTCCGTGGCATTAATTTGGCAACACTTTTATTGGCATATGTAAAACAAAACCCGCATCCAGGTCCACATGTTCTTAATTTAAGGTTTGCCATTGTGCAATATGGGTCGTTTAGCAAGTGCTGAACCTACTTAAATTCGGAACTCTTACTACAAAGTCGGTGATTTTTTAATAGGTGCATTTTGTGAATTACGAGGAGATATAATCATTTATTTCAGCGGACTAAAGGCAGAACTTTAAGATTTCCGAGTTGTATAATCTTTTTTTATATCTTTATTTATTGACTAACAAAATTATGTGGTTTGTTACTACTGGACCTTGTTTGTAATTACGTAAAGAGTGGTGTTTATATAGACAATCCTCGAAGTCGACCCGGAAACAACTTTTAGGGTTATGTATGAAAAATTATGATTGAAATGTTGTCATATTTTTGGCGACAAATCATCGGAAATTACCTCAAAAGATTTCAGTATTATAAGATCCTGTAAAATAGGATATCTTGTAGAAAATATTTGATTGATTCTGTGTTTTACACCTAAGATCAAGGCTTAAAAAATATATTAAAATAAAAAGTTTGATCGAATAACTAATAAGTTTTATCTATGCTTGCTCTTAGAATCAGGAAATGGATAGCCCTGTATAATTACCTTTCACATATCTATTATATAAACGTTTATATAATATATATGAATGATATATACATACATATTTTATATATGTATATAAAATACATATTATTGAATAAAAGTGTGTTAAATTTCAAATAAAACCAAGATGTAAAATTTAACAAAGATTATTCGAAACATTCTATATATATAATATAATATATAGAGCGTATGTATACTAGATTCGTATGAAGTATTTCTTGATATATATTTAACGCTTTATTTGTCAAAAAAAAAGGTTTTGACAAAAAAGCTACTGAAAACGATTAAATTAAAAAAGTGAAATTGACAAGTTGGATAATAAATTGGCTATAATTATTATAGGGATTTCTTGGCAAATATTTTAAACGAATTCGTAATTGAAAATCAAAATAGGAAGAAATAAAAAATATCATATCTAGCGCCTGACGATTTCCTTATTCATACTTCCTCTTGATACCTTTCTTGGTTGGAATTTGGGTGGTTTCTTGTTGACGCGGTATTGATGTATCGACAGAACTAATGTAATCAGATAGATGAAGGCGGCAACCCAACAGTTGTAGGCGTTCTAAAAAATAAAAATTTTTTAAGTTAATCCAAAAAGAAATTGTATACAAAAACAAATAAATTGGGTTAAATTTTATTTCTTCTTTTTTAATATATTATAAGAATTTAAAGTGCTTTCAAGATATCATTTATTTTAATGCCCTAACAAAATTAAGCATTCAAAGTATCAACTTTAAAACCATTCCAAAAAGACCCGAAGCGCAGGCTGCGTTTATGGTTTTCTGAGGAGTTACACCAGTCAGTCAGTTACTATATGTATATATAATTATAATTTTTATATTACGTTTCTACTTCCTTAAACTTTATTAAACTATAAATATAGGCAATGCGTGTTTTTAACGGGAACCACAAAAGACCCCAACCAATTACTTTCGTTCTATTATCGTTCTACTCAATGTTGTCTGTGATCGCTTGGGTTATTTATTAGAACAGGAGCTTCATTAAATTTTGATAATTAGTTATTAAGGACACCTCTATAAGGTGTAGTTTCAAGCCCAGCATATCTTTCTGAAGGAATATATATCGCATTTATTTCAAAAGAGCGCAATTCTGAATTATTATGAACATCCACTGAATGAGACAATTTCAGCGCTCTGCCTTTAATATACTTTAGCACACTCTGGACTCTCAAGTCTTCGTGTGTGTCTTTATTTCTGATATATCATATCATATGTACAATACGATACAATACAATATTTTTTAGAGCTTTCAGTTTTCTAATGGTCGAAGGATCGAAGGACGTAAAAGGACCCAAGGAGTTTCGTGGTCTACTTCGACTAATCCATCAACTCAGTGGAGCCATTTGTTGGACAGTGCGCTGTCCCAACGTCCCAACATATATAATTTTTAATGGTGGTTGAAGCACCATTAGAAACACAATTTTAATTTTAGTTTTAGTTTAGTTTAATTTAAATTAGTTTAGGTCTGACAATGCAACAACATCCTTTTGTGCAGGACTAGAGATCGCATTCTTTTTAATAAAAGTCAGGAGGATGTACTGTAGCCATTTTCTGACACCAGCATGACACTAGTAGATGAGTTGAATGAATGGTATATTCTTCATTTTATGGAATATATTTTTTTAACAACCGTGCAAGTTGTTTGGAATGTGTTTAGTATCTAATAAAAAATGTGTGATATATACACCATATTTCCTTAAAATTTATATTCATTAAATAGAAACTTCAAAATACGTTAAAAAAGATACCAAGAGTTTTAGTTACTACAGCATAGATAGTGCATTCAGATTGAATAAGCAGATATCATATAATATTTTCTATATAAGTTTAGTGAACCTAACCGTAATATTTTGATGAGGTTGCTGTATGCATCTTATAATGATTTCTTTATTGTATAAATATTTTCAAAAATTTGATGATTGCTAATGACGGTTCTAACTAAATGGTAGTGCACTTAAACTTTCCATTTAATATCAATAAATTAAGACTAAAGTAAGACTAATTGTAAAATCGGTTTACTTCTAACATATAAGCTAACCTGGTAGTAAGCATCACTTGCAGCATCATAGAACATCTCTAGTGTATCGTAATGTTCTTCCAAAGGCAAATCCTGAATTAGTGAAACACTCTGTAGGTAGTAGAATAGACCCATGAATGCCTTCATTTATGCGTAAATTTAAAATAGAGAAAAAATATGATATATTTACAAATTTTTTTAATTTGCATAATGATTATATTCTACTGATACATACCAATTGTACGAGTCCCCAAATAGAAATAAGTAAGCCACAGAGTGACAACTTTGGACCACAGATTTTCATTTGTTGTTTTTTTAAGTGTAGAAATTCTTAATTAACAATTTTCTTATATTTAAGTGAATTAGTGTGATTAAATTCTACAAAATTCTGCTAAAATTTATTTTTATTAAAAAAATTTTTTTGTTAGATTTAAATTATATGACAGTTGATTTACTCATTTTTTGGAAAAATAGTAAAGTAGTAAATTAGGAAAAAATATAAAAAAAATATATATATATATCCACAAGATATACATTATATATATCCTTATTATTATGAAGAGAAGTTTATTTGAAGACAAAAAAGTAATATAATAAGAAAATAATTACATAAATTTACCTTAACTACCGTAAGTCCACTTCAGGACCCTACGGTTCATCATCAATTAGAAGATAAATAAACGATATGAATTTCTGCATAGTTAAAACCTAGTGTGCGACAGGGATAAGACCACCCCCCCAGCCACAAAGGAGTAAAAGTGCGCAATAGCACTAACTCAAGAAACCACAACAACAACAACAACTAAGTAAAATAATCTCTGTTGTCACAATTGTCATTAAAATGTATTGTGAATTTAAATATATATGTACCTAATAATATATAAACAAACAGATTTGTATGTATTTACATCAGATGATATATTCAGCAATATAAAATATCGAAGTATAAGAAAGTTAGTAAAAATTCGATCGAAATCTATCTTAAATCTGAATCACTCCTCTGTTTTATACTCTTTTGGAGTCTTAATATCAATAGCTCTATATCAGTACTAGTTATTTATTAAATTTATATTTTCCTGCGAATCAAACAATAATCTTTATAAACTTCATTTGCTGGCGATACGCAGCTTAATCTTTATTTTCATATCGGTAGACGTCAAGACGTCCCCTCCTAAGACGCAAATGTTTAATGCTTTTAGTAGACATCTTGCGCGCAAATATCAAAAATTTTAAATCCTAGTTTAGGCGGTCAGTTTCAACATTACATGTGTAATGACATCAGTTTGGTTAGGCATGGGTTGCACTTGATAGAAAATTAATAGAAGTTCTTATATACGATTAGAGACGGTAAACATCTTTAAAGATGAGTGAGTTATTTTCGAAACAGGTACAAAGTTAAATCAATCAAAACCAGAATTTCAGTTAAGTATTTCTAAAAGTTTTGTCAAAATAGAAAAGGCATTAGTCCTTACAACGTTTAAGTTAATGTAAGAATATGTAAGTTTATGTACAGGTCCTCAACCCTTTTGTGAGTTAAACTGGGCTAGTGAAAAACAAGTAATCAAGAAAGGGTAAACTATATATGACTGCTGTACTGGGAAGACTTCCCAGGACTTAGACAAAGCAAAGCACTGATCACACCCTATTTCCACAAAAACATTCTTAAATTATTAAAAGGTAATTAACATAAAGATTGATAACAGATTACATGAAAGAACATTATGGTCTGAAATATCACTTTCATAAATTACAATTATCTGTTAATTCGGAATGAAGATTATGCCTCGGAGATAAGAAAACTGCTATGCACATTCTTTGTGATTGTACAGCTATAACAACACACAGAAGAAACTTTTTCATATGGAATTTCTGTCACCAGAATAAATTATGAACTCTTTTCTAGATTTAGTTCTGGACTTTGTTCACAAACCTTTAAAGGGCTTTGTGTAAACAATAGCTATATTAAACTATAAGTCGATAATGCTTACTTTTCGAGATTTCAAGGTTTTACACAAATTACACAAACATTTGGTAATATAGTAGAGACAGAGCCCTCAAGCTCTTTGGCTTTGTGAAACTCTTCAGAATGAAGAGTTGAACTTGTAGGAACGGCAAATTTTTTTGACTCCAGTGGCAGATATGCTGATCTTCAAAGACTTTAATAATTTCAAATTTGTATCTATACATAGTAACGAATTACTCCAATAATCAGAAGAATATCAGTTGATTAGACAATAAATCTAGGATGACAACATTGCACGCCAAACGATGGATAACAAAGTATAAATGCGGCAGATTTTCTTGTTTTCATTTAAAAATTAACAACTTTAAAGCTTGATATCTCAAATATCTATCTAATTTGATGTATGGCGTACAGAACAAAATTTTTCAAAACCGTTGGCTTGACTATAATTCGTTTGATTCGTATTAAAGTTGCAATTCAATTGTTCCAAGTTGTCGTTTTTGTCATTCCCACTGTGGTGAAATATTAGAATATTCCAGATGTAGAGCTTGCCTGTTGTTAGATGCGACTAAAATTCCGGGACCATTCCGGCACCATTCCGACATTGTTTGCTGTGTTTCACTTGCAACACCCGTCTGGAGTTATGTATCTGTTACCACGGGGGGCAGTGCCCGCAGCTTCGGTTGTCCTGGCGAATTGAGATTGGAAGTGCGGTGGTGGCTGTGGCTAAACTCAAACTTATGTGGGAAAAAAGATTGTATTCTACTTCACTCGGGGTGTATCTGCGTATTCACATCGAGTGCTGTGATCCAAAGACCAACAGGGGTATTGGTGGGCCTCGTTCTTTACCAAGAGGAATGGTATGTCAAACACAAAACTGAAATTGGTGGCGGTAGAAATTTCTTAGAATTTTTAATGGAGCGTTTATCGGTGGATTTTCTTGATACGTGTGTTTTTAGAACACCGTGGTGTTGGGGGTTTGTGGCAGGCATAACTTTAAACAACTTTGGATTCTTTGTCGTCTTTGATAATGAAGCCAAGGATTAGAATTAGAACACCTTAAGTTCTGAAATTTATTTGATAAACTTTGTTATAGCAATTAAAGGATATAAAAGCACATTAAGCAATTTTTTTTAACAGTTTTCTATTTTATCCTCATTCATCACGTTGAAATTCTTGTAGAATTAAAATTGAGCAAAATTGTTTCCTTAAATAAAAATACGTATTTTTAGTGATTTCATGTACTTTCACCCTGGATTTACGTACGTCATAGCATAGTTTTTATTCACTGAAACTAAATAATTATTCAAATTAGTTTTAGATTTGTTGAAATCACTGCCCAAGGTAAATGCATATGAAACAGAAGTTGCTTTCAGAAAAAAAGAAAAGCTCATATGCAATATTTACTACTCGTTTTTAATTCTTTGTGTGTATTTAATTTATAAATTTAATTTAACTAAAATGCATAAAGCAAACTGAAAAATGCTTAAATATAATAAAATTATTTTATTTAACGTAAGCGAAAGCAATATTGAATGTGCGAAACTGTTGCGAAATCATATTAAATATAAATTAACGCCGCACAAATGGAACGTGGCGGTAAAATGCCCAGAAGTATGCAATAAAAATATGCGAGCAATTTTTGAAGCAATTTTTTCTCTGTTTGAACTATGAAAATTGTTGGTCATGACTTGGTATTTCATGTGTGGCTGCGTGTATATTTAAGGTAATAGTCAGGTGTGTTAGCGCATTTTAAACTTTGCAATAAAATGTTACTTACCATTTTTAGTATGACCCACACCCGCCACTTGTACTCCATGTGAGCTGCTCACAGTGTGCATATTCATACATAAATTCGCACGTGAGCTGCAAATTTTATGAGTTATACTTTCACTTGGTTTAAGTAAAATAAAATACCTGATAGGGCAGAGGTAATAAGATTAAGCAAATAGAGCGTGCTTATCAAAACTTCCCAACACTGGCAAATCCCGTACCAATAATCATAAAAATAAAACAAATAAGGTTTTCTTACTAAACCATTTAATATGCAAAGAAACAAATTTGATTAAAATTTTGAAAAAAAGTCAATGTGAAACTCGTAGTGATAAGATAAATATTTCATGTTTGCATAGACCAACATATTTTACTTAAACAAGTAGTATTTATGCTGAACAAAGTTTGAATTAGACAAGTGCGTCAAGATAGATACAAGCCATCAGTGTTTTATGCAATCGTATGTGCCATATAATATATCTATGTTAAAAACTTACTTATTATTTTGGATACCTGCATAATGGCATGCCAAAGCCAGAAGAAACGATGAGAAAATGTGTGCTCAGGACGTTGTACTAACAAAGTAGGGTCGCGTAAAGAGGGGTTTTGAAAATACCTCGAGTTAATAAAGAGTAAAAGCGTTTAAGTGCACTGGTTTAAACAGCTTCAACATAATACTTGATTATTTAACGAATATTTTTTGTCCAAAAAGTTAACTTCTATAGATCTTTAGATCGTTGCAAGTGTTTTCGTCTCTGACATAGCACGTTGGTGCTATGATTATTTTTGGTATTTTCAGTTTACCTCTTTGCTATATTTCTGTATTTGATAAACAGGCGTTATTAAATAATTCGGGATCTTTGTTCAAATTTATTTCATGGTACACTTATAAATGAGGAACTTGTTTTCTTCTCTCTTACAGTCTAGACTTAAAGGAGAATGTGTATTAAATACGGTGTATAGGTTAGCTGTTTAAAGTTTCATTTGAATTTTTATGTTTGAATGTGGTTGTGACAGTTCTCTACCCGAGTGAGTGCCTTTACTTTTCCTTTATCCTCCAGACTTAAAGGAGAATGTGTATTAAATACGGAGAATAGCTTAGCTGTTCGAAATTTTATTTGAATCATTACGTTACAATGTGACTGTGACAGATTAGTCTTCTATCCAAGTAAGTAATGCGGTGATACTATTCGCATATCTCCATGTGTTTAAATCTTGTATCCAAGTAAATGAATGTATAAGTATATATATATATATGCAATGATACCAATTTTCATTTATGCTCAAAATGAAAAAAAAAAATAAAATAATAGACAATGACAGTAAACTTTGCATCCTTTTCAATTGTATACATTATATATATATATAGCAGCTGTATTTAGATCTTAACTAAATAATTTGATTTGTAGTCATACTATATAATATAATTGAAAATATTTTAATATGAAATTAAATACACTTCTAACTCGTATAGACTTTTTATGTATTCATAATTTTTAAGTCTGAAGATTCTGCTATAATTAAATATTATAAATTATTCTATTTTAATAATACTTTATATTAATGTTTACTCAAATTAATATTTTAAATAAAATGTATATATATATTTATTTAAAATATGTATTAAATATTTATTCAAATATTAGAAAGTTATTTTTTCCCATTCGATTGGTAATTATTAACAACAATTATTTCTTGTGGTAAATAACTAGAAATAAATTTTCCATTCAATAAATAAAAATACTAAATTTTTATTTATTATTTTTATTTTGTATTGATACAATATTAAAAAAAGCTTCAAACTAAGTATATATAAATGTATTACTCAAATATTTCATGATATATTGCAGTAAACTGTATTTGAAATTTTTTTTATTGAATTTAGAAGAATGTCTTAATATTTTTATATAAAAATTTTTGTTTCATTTATCTCAAGTGCAGCTATTCCATTAAAATAAATATTTATGCAAATTTTTTATTTAAAAATGTTTATTCTATTGTTGGGTATGTAAAGTTTTATCTTGTGTCCTTTCGCAAACGTTAATACATACGTAAATCTTTACCCGGTGCAAGATACATGGCTTCTGTTAACTCTCGAAACGAGATACAAAAATGTGTAGAGATAGCATTTTCTGCATTTTCATTTAATAAATATTCATACAATTAGTATAGCAAATATTTAATTTAAAAAAAAATCTCTCTAAAATATGGAATTTTAATTTCATTTAAGTATATAAACAAAAAAGAAATTTAGGAAATTTGATGTTAAAATTATATTTCTTATGAAATGTAAATATATTTAAATATGTTATATTTGCGTATAATTTAATAATCTGAAAAATATATAAGGAATAATAATATTAAACACATTTTATAAAGGTAAAATAGTTATATATGATAATATAAAGAAAATAATTGAACTTTGTAACATGTCTGATAAAAGAAAGAAATCCAGATTTACTCAAATACAGAAGACGTGATATAACATAAACCGACTATATAAAAAGCAACCAAACGAAAAAAAAAAAAAAATTTCATCTGTTTTAATAACCAGAATGAAAGAGAAATTTTGACAATCTAAATAGTCAAAACACAACTTACACAGCGAAATGAGAAGAATGCGGGAATGGTTTGAAAAGCTCGAATTTACGGCAAAAATGTTAGAAGACACAGACAACAGCGTTAAAATTAGTGACGTGAATTCGCTCAACAGCCGGAAGTACAGCCAAAAACAAATTCGCTTCTAATTATACAAAGCAAAGTCCAGAACTAAATCTAGAGAAAATCTCTTAATCAGTACTGGTGATAAAAATTCTACATGAAATAAGTTTCTTTTGTGCGCTGTTAAATCTTCCTCTATGCACACCGAATATGCATAATTGTCTCATCATCTTCGAGGCATAATCTGCATTCCAAATTTGCAGATAATACGAGTATGTATATATAGGCGATATTTCAGACCATAAGGAGCCGTAATGAAATCCAATAGTATGCTTAAATTACCTGTTGAGAATTTAAGAATGTTTTTGTAGGAGTACGGTTTGATCAGTACTTTGTTTTGTCTGAGTTCAGAAAAATCTTTCAGGTAAATCGCGGCAAAAAATTCTCCCATTAATTGATTATTTGTTTTATACTGGTTTAGTTCAAACCACAAAAGGGTTAAAGGCCTGTAACAGCAGTTTTTATTTAAAATCCCTTCTGTTACCCGGAACCCAATAAAGACTTACCTTATTCCGAGTTACAAGTGCCTGTAGAACCTTTTAATACTCGTGAATCTAGTTGGACTTGAATGTTCAAGAAGTCAGAACTATAAGAGCAGCCTGACTATCAGAGTAAATAATAATTTTGAAACACGACGATTATTTAATGACATTGAATCATACGCATAAGTTGATAACAGCATGCACCTACAACAACAACTGTAGGAGAAATTCTGGATGTAAGTGAAGGTCTTTTAAAAATAATTATCAAATCGAGATAGTAATTACGATGAAAACATTAGAAGATACGTGAATTACCGATTTTATAACACTACTGAGGAATAAAGAATATACATACAATAATAACTTTAGGAGTAAGTTTAAAAAAAAATCTTCCAAAAATCATTATTAAATAGAGTTTCTATTAACGGCGAAATAAAAGAGGGATTTTTTGTTGCCAAGAGAAGTATGTGATTTTCATTGAAAAATGTACCAAACATCTATAGCTTTTAATGAGTAAAGCACACGAAAATTACAGAGATATATTTCATCAATAGTGAATATTAAAACTAATTATAAGAGCATTGACCTTAGACAAACTGGGCTAAATTGTTTATAAAGAATAACTGAGTTACCACAATCGAAAAATTAAAATAATGTTATCATTAGCATTAAATATGTTCATTTCATGATAAATCTGAAATTAATTATGTTACTAAACAACTAACTAAACCAATTTTTGACTTAAAAATTAATCCTAGACAGTTCGCAAAGATAAACAAATGAAAAGGGTACGAACTATTCACTTTGACAACGCGCAAAAAATATTAAAAGATGTATGCTTAGAAGACCAGATGACAGAGAATCTATTTCACTGTCAATTAAATCCCATGAGAGACAATGAGAATGTAACAATCGTCTAGATAAATCCCATTTGTTTGGATTTAATAACTGCAGATATTGTGCAACAAATGTAACATAAAATATTAAGAAAGTCATATATAACCAATTCCTTTGAGTTCCACTACGTACTTATTTATTGAAAACCTGCTGAGCTCATAATAGTACTTAAATCACTTAAATTTGCATAAGCTTTATTTTATTTTGTTTTCATCAATCAATGACATTCCAAAAAGTCTACATTAAAAGACTAATACCAACAAAACCAAAAATTCACTGGAAAAAAGAATCTATTGTCGGAGTTTTTTCTAGATGTATCGAAGTCATTAAAGATTACTCATAAAGGTTCACGTAAAATATCTTAGCACTACGTATTTTAAGATATATAATTACCTTGAAAGCAACTTCTTGAATATAAAAGACAATTGTGGTACTACAGTATGTACTGGCTCATAGGTCATTAACCGTTATTATTTCAATACAAAATGTTGTCCGCACAAAATCGTTTCTTCTAATTTACACTATATCATACATAATATGTACAAATCATTCTTCTACAATAAAACCATTTCAAAATAAATGCATTAGAAATTAAAGAACAACGTTTGATATTATAAAACCATATATTAAAATCAGACATTTTCCCTCTTTACTGAGTTGCGATAATATATTTCAAAATAAATGCAGCTAATGAGAATTATAAAATTTTACCACCACACAACACCTATGGTAAACTGTTAAGAAAACAGATTATTGCAAATTACTTCAGAATGGTATTAATCCAAAGGAACTTTATTTGATATCACAACAATTCAATTCATATTAAAATCACACATTTCTCTTATTTGCCGTATGCAGTAATATACTTCAAAATAAATGAAGTTAGTGAGAATTACAAATTTTTACCATCTGTAACAGCATAAGGTATGACATTATTTGCAATAAAAATATATTAAGACATCGCACGAGTTATGTTAAAAAATCATAACATATTTATTAAATGATCAAATCACTTTGATCACAATATATAAAAAAAGTCCTAAAGTCTGGTAAGATTAAGTCTGATTCCCTGACTAGAAACATTATTCATCTTAATGAAACGCTCAGAATAAGCCAAAGTTTGAGTGAAAATATATTTCAACAATCGTAATACCATAAATCTTTCTCAGCATCTTTCTTTCAAAAGCTCTGATTTGGTTTTTATCTGCTGTTGTCCAATTTTCGAACCCGTAACATAATACCGAGCGAACAATTGTCTTGTAAGCGTCTAGTTTGGCGCTTCTGGTCACGATTTCAGATTTGAAGAATTTCGTGTGTCCGTAATAACTCCTGTTTGCTGCCACAATACTGTCTTAGATACAAACACTTATGTTATTGTTGTTATTAATGAGGATACTCAGGTATTTAGTGCTTTCAACTTCTTCAAAAATGAAATCACCGATTTAAATGGGGTCTAAAATTTGGCTATGTGTGTTTCTTACAACTCACATGTATTTTATCTTGTTATCGTTAATGATTTATCCTACTACCTAAATTTTGAGTTGTAAATCGTAATATATAGTGTAACATAGTGATAGTTTCATATAGTGTAACATAGTGACTTGCTTAATATCGCTATGTCGTGTGCATAGGCAATGGTCAGTGATGTTTTGTTGAATATATTACATATAACCACCAGCGACCTAATAACATCGTGAAGAACTAGATTGAAAATCGTGGTTGAAAGCGAAACACCGTGTTTTAAAAGAATCTATTAGACTGTGTGACCATTACTAGTTTCATGAGCTTGGGAATGATCCGGCGTGACCGTAGGGCTTCCATTCAAAATTATATAAAACAAAATTATTTTTTTGTGTCATATATGCGAATTTTTCAAAATTCAAACTTTAATGTTATTTCAGTAGTTTTCAGTAGCTTTAAGTACATTTACTTCACAATAATTGTGGTTTAGAGAGTTGAAACTTAAAATGCCTCTCTTATATACCATATTGTATATTATTTTCCTTATTTTTGGTCTTATTTTTTCATACCATATGTGAAACATAATTTTCCTGCTGGTCGAGGTTAAAATTAGTACATTTATCCTTGTAAGTCGTGGAGTTTTTTTCGTTAGTTTCCAGCAACACAACATTGCTCATAAAATAAGCACAAGTACAGTACACATCACCACAAGCACAGATGCACTTCATTGTCACTAAATAAACTGACACAAAGTCCTACATTCACATTCATGCGTACTGTACATTCACACCCACGTGCCTGCATGCAATCATGTCAGCATACTCGTAAGTCATTAAGTTTAATGAACCCGTTTACATGGAGCACAATTTAGAACGTTGTCTTCGCCTTTAAAGCACTTTTTTTATATTCTAGTTCAAATAATCCAAAAAAAAGAGGAAAAACTAAAATTAAAATAAATAAACCCACATAGTAAAGGTAGAAAGGATCTCTCTAGATTACGGATTTAACTCTGTTAGTCCTTTGCTGTGCTGGTATGTTGCTCATATTATTACTAAACACGGTAACAAATTGGTATTGCTACTGATGTTGAAGCTTCGTACAGCTTCGTTGCTTGTTGCTTGTTCCGGACAAGTATTTCACATATAAAATATCTGCAAATTGCAAACAGAAATACATATTGTTGCATTACAGCAGATACCCGCAAACTATCTGTAGGAGTTTCCACTGTTAGTATTTTTATGGTAATGATAATCAACATGTTGTTGATGGTAATGATGTTGTTGAAGATTCAGGTTTCAACTTCAATTTGCAAACAACTATTTATATGACTATATGGTTAACACATCCACAAAGCTATATTTGTAATCATTGCATGTGCTTCATATTTGCACTAAAAACATAAGAAATATTTTAATAAATGAGGTCAGATTGAAGCTCAAATATTTATACACGTCCATTGTGGTTTCAGAACGTAATTAGAAGAAAAATTCAATCTGAATTCAAATTATCTTGCAAGAGAAATAATTTAAAAAGGTATGCAGTCTTAGAAACAAGTCCGAATAGCTTTTAATAAATGAGAATAAATTCGCAAAATTAAATCATTTGCTTTAATAGAAAATTGACGTTTCGGACTTGTTTTTTTACTCATTGAATTAAAAACGTACATTTGTAAATCAAAAGGAATTTCGCGATGAAAAAGCGGATCTAATGCATTTAAATTTCAAGAGCATACTATAAATGAAAAATCTGTTCTTATAATGAGATCCCAACAATTACAGAAAATATCGCTAATTACCTTATTATTGTTCTAAACCGTCTATGGTTGCTACAACTATTGAACCTCTTTTCTTTTGATGAGATCTTAACGCACAGTTGTAAATCAATGAAAATTACTTCGCGATGAAAACAGGGACCTAATGCATTTAAATGTCAAGAGTATACTATAAATGAAAAATCTGTTCTTATAATGAGATCCCAACAATTACAGAAAATATCGCTAATTACCTTATTATTATTCTAAACCGTCCACAATTTCTTCAGCCATTGTTGGACTTTTCTTATTTTCATTAGATATTAACAAGCACAATAAACATTGCCACTGATTATATATCCTCACTGATTTTCTGAATTATCCATGATATTTTCCGTCACTGGACAATGTATGTATATATATTTATATATCATGTAAATCAAATTACGTTATCTGTTATACGAATAGTGTAGTAATGATAAAAGTAGTGATCATTACAGTAATGAGTAAATTTTTTGCAAAATCGTATATGTGAGTATATATGAGTTACGTACAATCCTTGAGGATGAGCCACGTGAAAGACATTCAGCAACTCTATTAATATCGGAAATCGCTGCGAAAATGCAGGGTGTCGATTAATCGATACAGATTCAATAAGACCTTTTGAGATTTCATAGGCTGTAAGAAATCTATTCGCGACTGTTGTTAGTTGGAATAGCTCGCGGGTAGCAAGGAAGTGACCAAATTTTATTTTCTATTTTATTTTGTTTATTTGTTGGATTATTAATAAGTTTGAATATAATTTTTAATTGAAATGAATTATTTAAGCTGAAGATAACTGAGACATGATTCCTAAGTAAAGGTTTTCCCTACTTCCCTAGTATGCTGAGTCAGTGTTCTAACTAAGTGTTCGTAATGTTTATTAAGTGTTCTATGCTTATTTCAACATACAAATTTATATTTGTAAAAAATTTTTAATAAAAGTTATTGGACAGACCCATGTGGTTTTTATTTATTTTTGCTGTATTAATTGTTGTAAACAATATGCAATTGACAAATATTTTACTACAAAAGATAAAGACGAATTTGAAAAGATTCTATTGTATGTATATTTCTGTTTATTTTTTTCCAAGAAGTTGTTTACTAGTCATTAAAAAATAAATATTAAGCCGACTTCTGCTTACTTTACTCAGAATTTTCCTATTAACTACGACAATAAACGACACGAGTATTGCAAATTATGGTAAATTTATAGCGAAATTTCAACTCATTTTATCTAAACCTGTTTTGCAATTACCCGAATATGGGTCCAGTATCTTTTAAAAATAAATATTAAGCCGACTTCTGCTTACTTTACTCAGAATTCTCCTATTAACTATGACAATAAACGACACGAGTATTGCAAATTATGGTAAATGTATAGTGAAATTTCAACTCATTTTATCTAATCCTGTTTTGCAACTACCCGAATATGGGTCCAGTATCTTTAAAAAATAAATATTAAGCCGTCTTCTGTTTACTTTTCTGTTTTTTTTTTCAATTTTTTTAGTATGAAGTCTGAGCTATTTATTATTTTTTATTATGGTATATTCTGTACAATATTTGATTTGAGCCTATTCACAAAGAGTTTGTACAAAAATTTTCTAATTTTGCTTATTTCGAGCGACTATCGACTAATTTGTTTCACTGTTTACGGTTCTACGAGAAGAATTACTTGGTCGTCCCCGGGTTCTACAGTCTTGGGGACTCCAGGTTAGTGCAGCATGTGTTACGTTATTTGTGCTTTTGCCTAACGTATCTTCAATCCAATTTCATTCTCGAGGGCCTCCTGCATAACTGCTTAGCTATTTATAATTCGGTTGCTCAGAACTGCTCGGGTACTGCTCGGGAACTGCTGCTTAGGAAACTGTCTCCAGAGATAGTCACCGAAATTTCTTTCTGATAAATATCTTAAATTTATATGAAATTCACAAAGAGTTCAGTATGATATGATGGACTTATAAAAGTTTTCTGGATGTGTCTTATTTTAAGTATCAGACCTTCATAATGGTCGAGTTGTTACTTTATAAAAAACAGATGCGAACAGCATCTTCTCATATTCCTAAGAAATCTGCTTCAGTTGACAAAAAAGGATGATATGTGGTTTAATAATTTGTTTTTCTTAATATAGTTTATTTAGAATAATTATATAAGTAAATATTTTTTTATTTCTTACTTCATATTTAGAAAATAATTTAATTTTCTAATTTTTCCTAAAATTTTTAATTCTTTTTGTTTGATGTTTTTATTTTTTTTTAAATATTTCCCTTTATATTTACTTTTATTGAGGTGAGTCTTTTTATTGAAATTTTTCTAATAATTCAAGTTTGCAATAATATTGCGAAATTTCATTTATTTTTTTATTTGTTTAACTTTGTGTATATTTTTATTAAGTATAAATTGCTTTTACATCAACATTTATAAAGCCAATTGTTTTTGGGATGGAGCGGTAATATGGCGCAATGCGGTGTGAAAGCAGAAACCCAATTTCGACAACACAATTTGACAGAAAATTGACAATTTGCGACACTTAAACTTGCATTAGAGCATAAATTCACAAAAGGTGGCCGGGTGATGAGGTAGACTATTATATTTTTACCTTTCGTTTTTCGTCTTCTACCTCTCCTCTTTGTTATATTTATTTTATTTTTATTTGATTTCATTTTATTTTCCCTTAATTTTACTTTTAACTAACACGTTTGCCAAAATCAAAGAGGAGAAATTCAACAACAACAACAACAACCACCACAACCACAACGGCAATGGTATGAGATTGTCATAACTGCCAAACAGAATTTTGGCAACGTTTATATTGCTTGATGTTGTTATAGCTGTTGTTGTTGTTACTTAAGTAGAATTATGTGAAAGGAATATAGTACATACACCACAAAAAAGTAGCAGAAAATGGCATTCGAAATTGTGGCGCGCACTGTGCGCCCTTAGGCTGTGCCTACCAAGTGGGCTGGCTACACGGTCGCATTCGACTTGAACGCAACCCTATTTTCTGTTTTGTTTCTTCTTATTTTTGTTGTTGTTGTTGTGTCTACTTTCTCTGCTTATAGTGTGGAAAGAATTACTGTTTATTTTCGCTGGTTTTTGTTGTTGTCGTTTTGGTTTTTACTTCCCTTACTTTTAGTTTCCTTAGCACCTATTTCCAGTTTTTTTTCTAACATTTTAATTTAGAAGATTTATGACCAATTTTAATGTTTTGCTGTGCACTTTTTCCTTTAATGTTGTTTTTGTTTTTTTTTGTGTCCATTGGCTTGTGTTTGTGTGTGTACGTGTGTACGTTTAGTCTCCGTTGTTGTTTACTCTCATATTTTATGATTTGCTGTTGTTGCTGTTTATATTCCTTTACGACAATATGCGGTTAGCGGGTGGACAGGCGTGCAAGTGACGGTAGTAAGTTGTTTGCGAATTTAACTTGCGTTGTTGTTATTGTTTTTTTATTTTTTTGATATTTTTCTTTACTAATAATGGGAATGGTTTGTTGTTATTTTCTAGTGCGTTACGTGTCCATTCATTCTTTTGTTTAATTTTTCATTTTTCATTTTTCAATTTTAATTTGTTTATTTGTTTTGTTGGTTTTTGTTGTTGCTATATTGCGTTTTGTTTGTAATTCACTTATTGGCAAGTGTGCGCTAAATTGTTGTAATTGTAATTTGTATTTGTGTTCTTTCTCCGCTCACTTCTGATGGGCTTCATGGTAATTGTTTTTCTTATATTTTGTTATTGTTATTTGGAATATACAAATTACAAAATAATGACACTGAACGGCAACCAGTACAACAATAGCAGCTGCGGTAGCAGAGGCGAACGAAACAAAAGGTGCACACGAAACAACGCCAAAAAGTTTTGTAATTAAAGCGGATGTAGCGGAAATAAATGAAAGTGTCGCCATAAATAACACAAAAAAAAAAAAATAAATAAATAAAAAAATTTTAACTAAATGGTGTGTAATTACAACAACTTTGGTAATTTTTATAATTTTTTATATAATTCAACATATTTCTCAATTTTTTTTTTCGTCATTACTGCAATTTTTTTTCGTTCTCTTCCTTCAAATAGTGAAAAAAATAAAAATGAAAACGTGAGGCTTAACAAAAATTTCAACGATTACCACGCATAAATTGTGGTAAGTACTCGTAATTACCTGTCATTGCTTCGCACGACGGAGCTCCATGTGAACGAAGATGAGAATATCTAAATTAATTCGCAACGCTGAGCAACATATCAAGCTTCCCTTAAATTACAATAAGTTGTTTGGATTGTGTACTTTGTCATGAAGTGGCAATTCTACTTTGTTCTGCATACGAAGAATGTTTGACAAGTTTTAAGCGTAAAAAGGAATTTTTTTATAGTAATTAAATTTTCCGCATTTTTTTTCTAAAGTCAATAACAATTTTTGCTGTCAAGCTATCTGGGTACAGAGGTTTTATAAAATCATTTGTGATGCAAGCTTTATGAGGTGGTGTGCCATCTTGTTGATAGATGTCCTAGCAACAGGACATTTCAACTGACTATGATGACATAGTAAATAATTTTATGTTCTAAAAATTTTAAAAAAATTAAATTAAAATTTTATTTTATTTGAAAATAGTAACGTTTTATGATAATTGTGATCTTATGGTTGTTCTGTAATGCGATTTTTTAAAGTTAACAATGGCATGACCTTTTTCTTCACCAGAGACGAGGCGTCGAATGGTTCAGAGTGTTCACTGAACACCTTAACAAAGCTTCCTTTTTAGATTTTTTTTTATTAGGTAAATAATCTCGCTATATTGCTACTTAACATTTTTTATAATAGCTTTTTCAAACAGATTAACATAAACACAAAACGTAGAATACAAACAAAATCACACATGTTACACCCAACATTGCTTATAATTAATAAAAGAGAAATAACATTCCTCTTGAAATATACTAAGGTTCAGAATAAAAACTGCACTGCGTCGCTTAAAAAGCATGCAAATGAAATAACATTCAGATTGGGACTATGTTCAATATTGAATACACAACACAAAACATACAAAGAAATATAAAAATAAAAGAGAAAACAAAAACAAAATAATCATAACTCTTAAATTAATGCGTGCAAGCAGTTCAATAAAAAAAGTGCAATTCCAATGTTATGCAAAGTAAATACAAAAGAGAAAAGAAATGACTGATCGAAAATCGCTTTACATTTGACGAGAGGATCATTCCACTAAACTGAACCAAAAGTTTATACAAAGCGTGCAAATACAATCAAAGTCACGGTTGCTGTTTTATATGGGCAAATGGTTCAGTATAAAAACTGAACCGGGCATTGTAAATACAAAGTAAAAGAGTAAATGAAGAGTAAATGAGAGTTTCTTACTCTTATGTAGAGGGTGGAAATAAATCAAAACAAAGTCATTATTGCAATTTTATACTAGCCAATGGTAAAAGTAAAGAAAGAAATTAAAGAAATTTGAAGTGAAAAATAATATTTAGAAATGGATAAATGTGTGATTAAAGATTTGATTGAATGTCTTTTTTTAAACGATCTTCTGAAAAAAAGATTTTAATTCATGAAATGAATAAACCAACTCCAGATATGAAGAATTTGATACCTGTTGCAAAAATGTCGAAATCTATGGTAAGTCGTCGTTTTCCAACAGCTACAGCTTTATGGTAAATAAAAACCAGTGGATCACAGGCTGCGAACATTTAAATAAATTGTTTTGTTAGTCTTGTACGCTATTTGCTTGTGAAAAGGACAAAACTTAGAAGTAGGGGGAATACGTTATAGTTGGAATTCTGTTTTGATTAAATTGTGAACACCTTGCCAAAAAGCTGACGCCTCGCTACTGTTCTTCACGTCTGAGGGCTGTATCTTTATGAAATGAAAGTAATTCATTTGGATCGCCTACACCTTTTTCAATCTTTCTGTTCATTATTTTTTTTATTTCTAATGTACTCCATAGTATTTTGTTGAAATCTTTTTCATATAACCCAGAAAAAAGCTGAAGACACTTATACAATATTTTCCAAATGCTGTCAGAGAAGATCCTATGGTCTCAACAAGTGCTCTAACTTTGATTCGAAAATCGTAGAATATTAATTTAATGCACTCTAACTGTATTATAACTGTCCAGAATGACTGTCGCCATTTTAAACATGATTGGAAATGTTTAAAGTTGAGTACAAACATATCACTTAATCTAAAAAAAGTTTTCCATAAATGAAGACTTCATACAATAATTTCCATTTATACGCAGAAAAAGCGCTTACAACCACAATAACTTGTGGTTGTATTTGAGTTGTTATAAGCGAATATAGATTTGAAGTTGAGATGCTTATAACTAATTGTACAAATATTATTAGAAATATGTGCAGAGCTATAAATAATAATTGTAATATGCTTTGTTTACTCATGCATTTCTAAGTGAGTATTCGAATATGATTGGTGTGAATTCATTTTTTCACTTACCCAACTTCCTCATACACCAAGCCCATGCCTTCTGGCTGAGATAAGTTCAGACATCTTGCTACTAAGCCGCTTTATCACAACCCTCTACTCTAATTCCCTTATAACAGAAATTCAGTTTTCAACACTGCTCTCCCGGTCACCGGTGGAAATCTTCTCCATTCATTCCTTAGTGGTTGGCTTAGTGGGTTGAAACGTTTGGCACAAAGTATTTTTAATTTATCTTTGCTTGTGGTATATCAAAATAGTTATTTCGATTATGAATTTCTTATTCAAGATGTGAAAGTTTGATTAAGACGCATCCCCATATAAAAATCGAAGACAGTTTGAATTGACTTTATGGATTTTGAACATGTCAGATCGGTTTAATTATAAGTCATGTTGTGCCTAAGTACTGGCTATATGTTTTTAATTTAAATATTGACTGAAACGCTTATTTTTAAGTTGAAATTCAACTTTTTATTTGTATTTATTTCACAATGATTCCAGATATATTTACATAAGCAATAATTTCGATTTCATTCCGAAAAATGTTCCAGTAAGTAATGTTTTCTTACTGGATTTTAACAAATATCTTTATTAACCCAAATTATGTATAAGCTTTAGAAAAGTTTATTGTACATTTTTTTATATAAAATTTTTATATTTATTTTTCGTTATTTTTAGATCTCGTTTTAATTCGTTTAACTAATTTTAGGAGTATTTGAAGTAATTGTTATCTTAAATTTTGAAAATAAATTTAACATGAACGATGAGTTACTATGGGTGGAAGGCAGTATGGCTCCTGTACGTGAAAATATGTTTTCCTTCCTTTTTAATACTCGTAATTAAGATACTTTTTATGGTTTTACTTGATATGAACGCGTTTATGGCATTTTTGCATGGGTGCTAGTAACGGTCTCTGCAGTAATTTTCGAATAATTTTAATAAGCTAATCCCTGTTTCTTTATTTACTAACTTTTAGTTGCTTTTCATTGGTCCGGAAAAAGTAGGGGCGCTGCGCTTTCTGTTCTTATTAATTTTTAATGTTAGCAGCCGCAAAATATGCAAAGAAGTAAATGCGTTGTAATTGAATTACGCTGCAAATTAGAATTTAGGTTGGCGTGCCATTCATGAACCCTCAAAAATAAATGCTTATGAATTCAAATAAATTATATGAGTGATACGTTATTTGGTGCTATAGTAATATTAGAAGAAATTTTTGTTGTTATTTTTTATATGGTTAGTTGATTGCTTGCTGTGATAGGTTAGCGATATCTTTCCACTGACCATAATTAGAAATTTTTAACCGTTTTACTACCATGTACCTCGCAAGAAACGCTAAGATATAAAAAGGTAAACTTTTAATCCATTCCATTGAATTTGAGCAATTTAAAAAATCTTTCTTTCTTATCGTTAAAAAGTTTAACAAACTTCCAAAAAAGTGTTTCCTTATAAATCCATTTCTTCTGGAGTTATTTATTGGGTTTCTATTGATTTTCCAGAGCTACGAAGTGCCACCCCATTTCTTCCATTACTATTTTATCAATTACAAGAGATTTGTTCAAATCAAATTCTTGTAAGAAAAGTCGTTATCAGAATACCTGTCCGGTTTCTATCCTTTAATGTGAATCTCTATATTGACACAATGATTTTTCTTGTTGAAAAATTTTTAATATGGTTAAAGACGTTATGCCACTGTATTATATACGATGATCTTGTTGCCTACAAATTTGTTACCATTTTTGATTGTAATTGAGGCTGCGTTCTGTTTCTTTAAATTAGTTTCATGATAGTTTCACAGCAACTAAGATTGTCAGAGGCTCAGTTAGTAGACATAAACCACATAACGCAATGTAAGAAGTTAATATTATCATCGAATAGATTATGGGTGATTTATTTTTACATCTTTAAGTGATACATCTGTAAGAAGATCTGTTCAATATGCAATGAAATAATTTTCAATAACTACTTTATTTCCTTCAGCAAATGATTTCTATGAATCATATTATAAAACTTTTTTATCGTTAGGTTTTCGAGATGTGAGTCTTTGAAGTCATTTTTTGGTTTTTTCGAAAGTAGCCTCATACGTTACACCATATTTTATCTGCACCATAATTTTTAAGCTGAATTATTGTGTAAAATTTTTTCAGGGAACAGTAAATAAAGGTGGGTAGCTTTCTAATAATATTTTAGGTGACTTTCCACATTACTTAACCAGTTCCTGAGAACTATTGTATGTACAATATTAGTAGCTAAACCCTATAATATTTCTAAGCTTTCTGCTTGGTAACGCTCTTCATATATCTTTTAATTTTTTTAATAATAAAAAACTTTAAATTTTCCTTTCATTTGAGGTGACCAGAAAATTTCATGCCCCAGTAAATTTTTGGGAATTGTAGAGAGAACCCAAAAAATCACTTTATTAGCAAAATTCAAATAATTCCACATTCACTCTGAAGTAAGAATAACGCCTGCCTTATAATAAATTTGTTAAAATTTTCTGAAAAACCATGCCTTATTTACGTATTTTTGTAATAAAGCAAAAGAAATTATGAAGCATAAAATTATACAAAAATAAAAAAAAAAAGAATAAAAGGAGGGAGAAAAAAATTATATAAACAAGCAGAAGCAAGAGGCAAAGTGTGCAAAATAATTCGTTTTACAGCAAATAGCACAATTCATGGTAAAATTATACAATAAAGCAAGAAGATTTTCCAGAAGTAAAATGGAGCAACAGATGCTTTTAATTCTGGAAAATTTGCAACACTCATACGTGCCTTTCTTTGCGTTAGTTAATGTGTATATATATATATATATATATATGTGTGTGTGTTTGTGTGTGTGCTTGGTAATGATATGGCAACAAACTGCGTACTGCCTTAGAGGAGATACGCCAGTGCTTAGTGTAATTCCGCTATGAGAACATTTTAATGGTTTAGATGAGGAAATAAGTCATGTGTGGGTGCATCAGCGCTTTCTAAAATGGGGTCGTAATTGAGATCCTTAATTTTAGAAAATAGATATTTGTGTTAGGAATACGAGTATATAAGTTAAATTTTGAATTGATAGATTTTACGAGATGAAATTGTGAGCAAATAACAAAAAAGAAAGTAAAAGAATGTCTCTATTTTATATGCTCTACTATATAAGAAGTAAAGAAATAGAGTTTAAAGCTGGATAGAGTCTTCTGCATTTTTTTTTTAGCTTTAATTGACATCATTGAGTTTGATTGGTCTATTCTAAAAAATTAAAACAGAAGTTACATTTTATCTTAAAGTTAATTATGATAAAAAAATTACGTCTAAATTAACAAAAGTTTTATACTGTTTTAATTAATTTAATTACAACAACAACATTTTTAAATATAAATATACACATATTTTTTTTTGACAATATGTCCTTATTGAATCGCTTTTAATTAAAGCCTAACAACAAGTTTTAGAATCGTAAACACTAATATTATTATTAAAAGCAGGGATTGTGGACTGCGATCTAAAAGATCTATTGTGCCACAAAGTAATAACATTACATTACAAATTATTTTATAAAAATATATTTTAATGATATTAAATTATATAATGTTATATATATAATTATATAATGATTTGTAAATTATTTTTTGGGGCCTTTGTTTACTATATATCACAGCGCCTAAGTTGAATTAAACAGGATGATCTTTAGGAGAGCAGGATGCCAGGTCTATTATATCGATTAAGTCTAGAGAACTACCCAACGTATTCACATGGTTTTTTAAATATAATTAATTGAATTTTGGAGTATTGTTAAAATATCATCTTTTGTGTTTGTTTTTATAAGTTCTTATATAAAGTATATATAGTCAGCTCCAGGAGTTAGGATTTGTCTTTTGTTTCTATCAAATTGTGAAGCAAATGATCAGCAGCTGCACTAATCAAAATAGCCAAATTTATAAAAAACTAAAAGCTATTCAAAATTTTTTGTTCATTTTTTCACATTTCTTGGAAGAAAATAACCAAGACACTTATTGTGCATCTCACTTAAACCGAGCTTATAAGCTAAAGTTTTGTTATTGTGGTTCCTTGCTATTCAAAACTATAATAATAGTTCAAGTCTTTATTAATAGCATTAAAAATAGCTCATAACACTTGTTACAGGATGAAGACTATGCAGATGATGTCTGTATTACAACGCACACGTTACAAGGCACAGAGAGCAAACTTGACCACATATCGAATGCGACTAGAGTAGGACTTAAAGTTAATTTCAAAAAAATATAACTTATCAGTGTCTGTACCGAGTATTCTGAGAAGTTTTATTAGGTGATATAATTTCAATAAATCTAAAATTCTTTTTCCCTAAAAAGATAATAGATTGTGAAGCAGCTATTTTTAAATTAGAATTGATTAATTCCTTCTGTCAATATATAAACTCACATCCAATTCATGAAATGAATCTCAAGGTGAAGTTTAACGTGTTATAAGAACTATGATATTTCATCCAAGATGGAAAAAACCTATGCTGGTTTGAACCAGAGTTCGTATTTGCGTACCCATGAGCGGCTCATTTTGGCTCATTCTGCTCACAGCTCGTGAGCCCGCAAAAAGCTCTTTTCATACGATGGCTCACGCTCACAAGCGAGCCCAACTACAGAGCTCACGCTCACGAGCAAGAGCCGCCATTAAGTTATAAATGGGCTCACGCTCGTGAGCAAGAGTATGAGCTGCGGCTCATGAGATCTCATGCGCCCAATTTAAGATTTGATTATTATTTTTTTTCTGAAAACATGTCATTAAAAAAGATTAAAAATATTAATAACCTTGAACTAACTATAATATGGAAATAATCAAAGTTCTTAAAATAAAAAATAAATATATTTGTATTGTTTATTTGTGGAAAATAATATTTTATAAATTTGTTTTTTAAATTCAAATTATTGTTTCATTATATTGTTTTAATATAAATAATAATAAGCTAAGTTAATTTCAAATTATATATTTTCACATATAACGTTTAAAAAAATACATAAAGCAAATAAATTGCTTTTATTAAACATTTGAGCTCGTGAGCTTTCGGCTCGTGAGACCTCATGAGCAGCTCTTCAATGTGAGCAACTTGAAGGCTCACGCTGGTGAGCAGCTCTTCAATATGAGCCAATTTTGGGCTCACGCTCATGAGCCAATTTTGGGCTCACATAAGAGTTGGCTCTTGCTCATGACCCTGAGCTGCTCACGAGTGAGCAAATACAAACCCTGGTTTGAACAAAAGATGTATTCCATATGCGTGAATGTGGTCAATAATAGTCTATTCATTTGTTTTTTTAAGCAGTTAATTGTAAAATAAAAGATCGAGGTTATTTAACAGAAGGAGACCACTGTAAATAAATTAAGGATTTTGAAAAATATGATTGACAATATTATTTACAAGTTTGATGTATTAAATAAAAAATTTTTTTTACATTAGCTAATTTTTCTGGAGTTTTGTTATTTTGCTATGAAAGCTTTATTAACAAATTCACTTGCTGTTTTATAATTGAATTAATTAATTATATTTTTTATTTTTTTTCAAATGAATTTCAGAGACATTATTTGTTGCAAGATTTTATATATTCTATCTTATGTATAAAACCTAATTTAGGAACGTAATTAAGTTTTATAAGTAAGTTTCATAAAAATTTGAAAAATTATATCTTCTTCTTTTCTTTAATTAATCATAGCAAGAGAATCTTCAAGAGAATCTAAAATGTAATTAGGTTGTTTTTCTTTATATTAATCTTTACGACCTAATTTCATAATTAAAGCAACAAATTTTGTACTAATTTTGTTCATTTTCCTTGGTGCAAATTTTTCGCACTGACATCGCAATTGCGCTATCAAATATATTTAAAAAGCCTCATCATTTAACCTTTATCAGTCCACTTTGACTTCGTACAAAATCAAATCTATCCAGAACCACTTCTCCTGCTTTGTTTGCTGTACTTGGCTACTTTGTATTAAATAATATCCAGTTAGGGTTCTGCCAAATTGCGAAACAATTAAAACGCCATCAATCATCATCAGTGAAAGAATCTCGAGAAAATTTGTATATTTGCCTATGCAACCATCTGTGTGTTTGTGTGTCTGTGTGTCTGAGTATCTGTCTGTCAGATTGTCTACCCGTTGGCCTTGCTTCAATTAATGTAAGACATGCACACTCCAAGCTTGCTAACATGAAGATATATAGGCGTACACGGTATACGGATAGACAAATTTACTGCTACAACTTATAATTTTTATTAATTTTCATAAATATAAATTACAGCAACATCAGTAAGGATATATATGACGGGTATGCATATAACAGAGCAAATAAAAACAAAGCAACAACATACAATATAACGGCAGTGGCAGTGGCAGCGGCAACGGCATCGGCAAAGGCAACGGCACCGGCAACAGCAACGGCAATGATGAAGACAACAACAAACGGCGTACTTAACACAAAATAAAAATTGTTAGCCTTTGCTCCTAAGTGTATGCAATCAATATTGTTTAATGCCACAAATGACGATGATCCGTCTTTTGGCTTATACGAGGGAATACGAGTATGAGCCTGAAAACGTTTGGGAGTTACTTTAATGTGGAGCATAGAGTCGCTGCAGTGGTTGAAATGGTTGGAGTGGTGGAATTGAATATATTGCCGCTGTTACAACAACAGCTGTTCTAGTTTGGTGGTTGACTTGCCAGTTACTTTTGGCGGCACTGCATTGTTAGGAGTTGATTAACGGCTAGAAGGGTACATGTGGGAAATGCTTCATATTTCAATTATGTATTCAATGAAAAATGGAAATCGTTAATTTGTTATTTAGCGAGTCAATATTGATTTTTAAGCCAAAAGAATTCATTTACATTTTGCCCAATTCGTTATGCTTCCATCCAGGCCATTTTCATTAAACAAATATCTGCGAGCAAAGTGAATTTGTAATTATAATTATTAATTATTTTTATCAATCAATATTTCACTTCATTAAAAATTGTATACATATTTTTACTAACTCTAATGTTACATTAAATTTTTGAATTTAGGCGGTATTGATTATAAGTAGTTACATTCACAATTCTTATATATTTTTCCGAAGTTAAGAGTTATTAAGATTTATTAAAAGCAAATATGATAAGGAAGCCAACTCTAATCAAAGAGTGGTAAATAGTAATGAATTTTATTATAACAATTTTATTATCTAATTTATTGGAATTTTGGCTAGGCAAATAGTTCTGTCGAATATTGTGAAAAATTTATCATCAGTTGTCTTTGGAAATAATTAATTATTTGAGTAATCTATATGCAGGTCTTAGACTACATATACCAGGTATTAAACTTGTCTAATTGAAAATAGTTAGGGAGCTTTCATAACATTAGTGTGTAGTTCATAGGTTATATGATATATGCAAATACGTGTAACTTCTCAGGAAGTTATGCAAATACGCATAATGAGGAATTTGTCATATTTCCAACTCTATGTTGTTTCTTCTTGAAATAGAAGTGTAGTTCAAGGGTTACATATGCAAGTAAGCATAACTTTTTTGGATAGTGAAGAAATACCAGACATTGTTTCTGTCAAATTTCAAATGTTTCCTTCTCTTTCTCTGCAAATACGTATATATTTTGTGGATAGTGCAAACATGAATTAATCAAATTTTAAATCATTTTCTCACCTTGCTAAAATAGATGTGTTGATCATGAGATACATATGCAAATACGCATAACTTCACTAGATAGCAAGGAAGTCCCGGGAAATTAATCTGTCAAAATTCCAACATTTTATTCCCTTTCTTAAAATAAAAGTGAAATCTATAAGTTACATATTCAAATACGTAATGATGTTTTTAGATAGTGGAGTGACAGGCATTGAACCTGTGGAATTACCAAATCTTTTTCTTAAGATAAGGGTGTAGTTCGTGGGTTACTTTTGCAAAGCATAACATTTTGAAAATATTAAAAATATATTATCTTTAAAACAACATGAATTCATATGCATAATATGAATATATATTTATTTGTGTGTTTTTATTATATATACTTACAAATAAAGTGACAAAAAAATTAGAATGTGAGCATTGAAAGTTTGTGCAATTTTGGCTACTTATGGCAAAACACGTTAAATCATTGACAGGCACGAGTTCTAACCCTGGCACTTGCAGTCCAACAAATCATAAACTATAAACTAATTGAATAAATATTTGAATATTTTCTAAGAATACCAATTATGTGTACTTGGTAATACTCAAAACTGCGTTGTATGGTTATCTAAATTTTAATAAACTAAACAAATTTTGGAAGTAGTTGTTTCTTTATTACTATTCGAATCCCTTTCATATATGAACTTGTTATAATGATATAACTTCAACTTCTGCTTCAAAAAACAAGTGCATTTTGTCTAACTATTTTAAAAAAATTTTAAATAGCGTGTAGCAGATTTCAATTGGAATACGAATACTTAACATCGAATACTACCGATTTGACTGTGGTCACTCACTGCGTATGAGTAACTTTTCTTATACAACTTGAAATGCAACTTTTTTTTCAAATGCTTTAGCTAATAACATTGTAACATATGTTTATTGACAAATATATATAAGTAATTCATATTTGTGAACCTATTTACTTATTTAATAGTTTTAAAGCAGTATATTACCATTAAAGTAAATCAATATTAGGTGCATTTAAACCTAACACTGAACATCGATCGCACCTCATAGCGTATGAGTAACTTCTTAATAGTAAGGCATGTGATATTTCTAAATGCTGCAACTAATAAGCATACATCAGAAGCTCTTTAAACATGCTTGTTAAAATGTTTGAATAGCAAAAAATTCTATATAAAGAAATTCTTAAAAATATATGACAATATTTTCTTTCTGTTAAATATATTGATTGTAACTAAATTGATATGACTAAGTGGGCTACTCTTAAATGTTCGAAAAGACTGTTATTTAAACGTAATGCTTACCATAATAAATTATTTGAGAGCTGTGAGTATAAAAATCGCAAAATGTCAAATATGCTTGAAAATAACAATTGACTTTTTCTAAACTTTATTTATTCTGGGTTTTAACTCCAAATCTTTGACAAATAAAATCACACAGTAACACACCATATATGTTTCCTCAAATATGTATGTATTATATATGTATAATATATGTATGCATATATATATATATTGTGAGTGTGTAGGAATATGCGTTTGAGGCTTTCATCTCCATTTGAATAATATTAATGAAATAACTGATAAAATTGAAAGCACAAAATGAAATTGAAAATGTTTTCGTAACAAATTGAAAACAAATTACAAGCGAAGTCATTTAATCTTACATTTTATTATATTTATTTTTTCTATACATATATATATATCTATATACTTTCGATCAATATTGATAAAGTTAAGTACAAGCAAAAATATATATGGTTTGAATAGTAGGAAATGGAGTAGGAGTAGCGGTCTTAGCTGTCATTTATGGTTGAATAAAAATTACATATTGGAGAAGTTAAATGCAAATAATAAAGGAGAAATCAAATCTTGTATGAATTTCAAATCAATCTGCGTTTATCGCACAGATTTCTTAAAAATATTAGCTACGTCCTTGAGTAAAACACACACACACACACAATATATATAGTAAATATGTTTACATCCATACATGTTCTCATATACTAACTAATACAAATGCATAGAGAATGCTATATATACACATATATGTAGTTACATGCCTTTTGGTATCCTTTTGCAATACTCAAAACGGAAATCGTTAAGCGTTCATTGAACGTTCAAGAAAAATGAAGAGGAAACGTAACGGACGTAAATCAGTGAACACGCACCACGTAACACCAACAAAACCGCAAACGTACACAGCAGTTCCAGTCAGTTCCACCCATTTAGATATTTACATAAATGGATAAGCTTGAAATTTGTGTCGTTTTGTTATTTCGTACACAAGTGAATGATTGTAGTCTCTCCGTTCCGATACATTTTTGTTTTTTTTTCTTTAGTTATTCCTGTCAGCGCTAGTTTTAATAATATGCAGATTGTGTTAGCTGTTTAATTCGAGGGTTAAAGTAATGAATGCGAATGGATACGAGGCAGTCTGAGGGAATTTGAATAGTTGCGAGTAGATTTAGTTGCATGTGTTCGCATTTTTGTTTTTGTATGAGATAGTGTCAGACTTTTGAATTTTACTTTCAATCGTGGTCTTTCTCTATGGCAAAACTAAAATATGCGTAAGCGGTTAAATAGGAACAGGATGTAAACGTTCCCTTTAGCTTTTATATCTTATTTTGATCACGAAGAAATTTTCTTTAGCTGTATATGATATCATTCAATAATGATTTCTGACAGGAATCGAGAAGGCGAATAGAACAAGAGTAATTTGCAAGGATACGCTATAAAACAAATGGAACAAACACGAGCGGAAGACGAATTATAAAGGATATCGTCAGAGATTTGCAGTTTATTTTTTAGCACTAATTTTAATTGAACACTCAGATAACTATACTCTTATCACATACAAGTTTGCAATTGATATGATAAATTTTGTTAGAAAAATCTTAGCTCATGTGGTAAAGAAGAAATAAAAACCAACATGTGGTATTTATTATAAAGCCAGGTATTTCTGTGTAATTCTAAATGTCTTAATTCGTTAAAAGGTTTGTTAGTTTAATGCCGGATGGTTCATCTCCAGTTGGTACGAGGCCTGCCGGGTCATCAATTGCCTTGAAGGTTCCATTGTAGTGCACCATGACAGACCTATTCGTAGGGTTTTCTTAAAGTGTGCCCGAGCCAGTTGTATTTTCGTCGTTTTATTTGCACGTTGTTGTTTTCTTGGTTTGTGAGTTGCAGCAGTATTTCATTGTCCACCACACGGGGCCACCAAATTCTCAATATATTTTGGAGACATTTGTTGATAAAAGACTGCAGCATGCGGCTAGTTTCAGTGCTCACCAGCCATGTTTCAGAGTTATACAGCAGAGTTGATCTGACACATGCGTTATATACATTGATCTTCGTCTTCGGAGATAGTTCGCTTGAGCGCCAGATGTTACGGAGATTTGCAAATATAGATCTTACCTTGTTAATTCTGCTTCGTACGTCAATGGCTGCGATTTCCGTTGTATTCATTATGCTTCTAAGCCATCATAAATGCTCAACTTATCAAATTTTTTAACTAAAATAGAAACCTTGTCATAGGATATGCTTGGTTGAAGTATTGGTTCGCTTGATCTCAAACAATGCGCTTGTGAATATCATACGAATTTTTGTCAAAGACAGTAAAAATTTTGTTCAGAAATTGAACTAAGAGATATGGAAAATATTCTTTCCGTTTCTGCCCGCTAAAAGAAGCGACTGTAGAATTCAACAAGACAAAAAATGCAGGCTTCACACACTTCACATTAAGAATGCAACACAATATTCCACATTTGATAGAATTTAAATTTGAAGACACAGTAAGTTTTAAATATTTGAAAAATAATGAAGTTATGATTTCTGTATTCATTTAAAATTAAAGTCATATTTAAATTTTGAATTTTAATAATGTTTTTGATATATTTTATATCTGGCTATATGTGACTCTTTTGTTAAAATTAAACGTTTGTTTAATATTTTTTCAAAAATTTGTTAGTGCATCACAATGGGCAATATATGCCTTTGAGTGGAAGTACTAACAACTGTCGGCACGCGCCTTCTGAACCTAACCTAACCTTAATATTTTTTAATATTTTCTATATATTTTAGCTTTCCTTGAGAGTCATATATACAACAGAATCAAGCACATAACGTTTGGATATAGATTTTGTTAATATTAATTTATGTTTATTAATTTTTGATCCTGATCCTGATGATAACTCTCAACGAGAGTCGAAATATAGAATACACTAAAATTTCAAGTTTAACAAAAAAGTGACGTATAGCCGGATATAATATATATACAAAACATTATTAAAGTCGTAATTTTAATTTATTAACTCGACATATGAGGAAAATATATAATTCACAGACGATAATTATTTTGTAGAAATAGTGCTATTTGTAGCACTATTCCCAAAACTTGCTTAAATAAAAAAACTAAATTTTTAAATTTGTTATTTTTTTATTTTATTTCACCAATTTCAATATGAAATTCATATTAAAGCCACAAAAGTATTGATACACATCTATGGCGTCTTTTACACCAATTTCTGTTAGTCAAGTTTAACATTCTCTTTTGTTCGATACAATGCAACTTATGTACTTGCAATCGCATCTTTTCTTATATTTATACCCAATTCATTGAAATTCTTTCTGCTGATCTAATGGATGAAATTGTGAACCGAATTTACATAAAGGAAATCACTTTCGGGGAATACCCTTTGGCGTTACCAAACAAACAATTTCTTTTGTGAAAAGTCAACTGTGTGCCAAACGAAATGCTACTGACAGGAAAGTGCATTAAAAATCTTCAATTTATCTTGAACAGAGAGTTTTCCTTTTCATGTATTGCATTAAAAAATGGTAGATACGAAAGAAGGAGAAATTTCTATCTGTAAAAAAATTTAATATTCCTTACATCAGATGTACAAATCTTTGATCTGAAGAGTTGCTTATTGACAAAACTAAAGAAAACTTTTAAATTAAACGAGTCAAATATTTTTAAAACAAAATAAAATTATTAAAAAAAAATTAATTAAAAATTTCCTAAAAATTATTAACTGTGTAGAAACTGTAATTGAAGATTTAATTTTAGTGAAATTTTTTGAACAATATCAAGAATGTCTTAAATTGGTCAATTCTGTAATTTTGTAGTCAAACAAAATAGCATATATATATATATATATAATATATATATATATATACATTATCAGTCTTTCGTAAAATTTGTAAAGAATATTTGGTGATATTTGCTTTAATTGCCGATATCTCTATTCCAAAAGTCTCCATTGTCTTCATAATGAATGAAATATTCTAAGGTTGAAATAATTCTATTCATTCAGCCACACTTAGAGAAAAATTTTGTTGATTTAACCAGATTTTAACTAAATCTCAGTTTAAAATTTTCATAATCGACGTAGTATATTGATTCAATCACATCACATTCATCATGTTGGTTAAGCCAACTACATATATCACTTTCTATTGACAGGAAAATCAAATTATACACTCAGAAAAATATGCTCTAACCACATACTAGTTAAATTAATCCGATCGATTTGTCAAAAAAAATTTCATCTCATGTGGTAAATAAGATATGAAAACCAACATGTGGTATGGTTGAACCCACATGATGAAAAAAGAATATTTTAACCTCAGATTTAGTTAATATCTGGTTGAATCAACGCAACTAATCACGGAAAAGTTCTAATAGCACCACGTTTTTGATTGGATTCTTGAATACTTTTGAAATTTGGCACTTGAGATAAGTATTATTCACTTATTCTTAAGCCACTCTATATAAATCCTGATCTTGCTCGTAGAGACAGAAACATTTGCGATGTTGCATGAGCAACAACGTTTAAAAAATCATTTAATAAGATACATTAAGCAATAATCATTCAAAGAAAGTAGGACCAAAAGCATGTATTATAATTAAAAAAAAATGAAACAAAAATAGGCAACTTCAAAAGTAAACTTTCAAATCCTTGAACTTGTGTTTCCAAATAAAGTTGTAGTTTATAAGCTCGTTATAATTTAAAGCACCTCAAGTGCTTTGGTTAGTGGCACTAATTAAATAATAAAAGTGACAAAAAACCTGGAACTTGAGCATTGATAGTTTTGCAGCCTTGGCTACTTGTGGAAAAAGACGATTAGTCATCACATCTAATTTGACAGGCACGAGTTCTTAGCCTGGCACTTACAATCCAAACAAATTATATATGAACTATAAACTAATTAAAAAGAAATTCGATTATTTCCTGAGACCACTGATGCTGAGTACTTGGCAATACTCGAAACAGCGTTGTATGGTCAGTTAAATTTCAATAAATTAAATATATTTTTGTCTTTGTCTTTTCTTTGCTATTCGAATCCGTCTAACTTTTAAATAGTTTCTTTTCATCAGAACGATGCGTCACTCTCGGCAAGAAAAAATTAACATTTTATTTTATATTATTTAAGAAATGTTTCTGCTTTGAAACTCGAAATTATTATTATCAAAACAAACGCTTTATATATGTCAGACTAAAATGTTTTCAGTCAACCTATGAGACTCCTTCTACCTGTCAGTTATACTAATTTGAGGTATTATCGTACTGAAATATAATGAATGGAATATTTTCCTATGGGATTTTCCATTTCCTTGCTCATTTTTAGTTATTTGCATAATACTCGTAAATTTAATATTTACATGTTAAAGAAATATCGAAATCAAATTTGTTCATCACATAATATTTACACAAAATTTTTTATTCGGTTTATGCAAAATTTGTATAAATATTTTCCCATATATTCGTGCTATTTGCACAAAAATATACACAAATGTATTGCCAAATAAAAATATTTATATGCGTTTGTATATTTGCGCTTTAAAAAGTATTTATGTGTGTTTCCAATGAGCGATAGCCGCAACGCGGTAACCGACAAATTTCTACCAAAACTTCGAAGGATTTGGTTTGAAATGCGATATTCCTTAAAAATTAGATTTGTTTTCCTTCGTATTTTCGTCCATTTTGATGTGTTCCTTTTTAACTTTTTGGGGTTCTTAGCGCAAATCTTTCTTGTTTGCACTAATAAATCAATTTGGAAATTTAATATTGCTTCGGGGGTTAGCATTCTCCTTTCAAAGTAACACACATCCTCACGTTAAATACCTGTAAGTATTAAATATCGAATTTGTATAAAATTTTTTCATCAAATTAGTTCAAGTTTGATTGGTATTAAATTGAAACCTAATGAAAGCACAACAATCAGTATTGATATATTAAGTTGTAGTATTTTAATATTAAATTTAAAAAAATAAATAATAAATAAAATTATTTTACTTGAAATTTTGAAAACATTGTGAAGTCTACTTACTTCTAACATACAAATCTCCATTTAACTGTTCCGATAATATTAGCAGAAATAAACTTCATTCTGACTACTGACAATTTTCGTTTCTTTGTTAGAAATGCGGATGGTGTACCTTTTGATTACATTCTTTTATTTGTTTTATCAAAAATTATATATATATCATATAAATATAAATATCATATAAAATTTTTTTATTAAAAATCGTGAAAGTATTTTTGTCTAGCTATTAAAAAGTTAATATCAATGGATTTATACTCATATTAATGGATTTATACCATCTGAAAATGTAATGCTGAGCTTTTCCATCACAATCTTTGCTTCAATCAAAAGCTTGGAGACACTTGAAGTATATTAGAAGGCTCTTAAGATCTAAATCTACATTTGACATTAAAGCTATTAGCTCTGATTTCAACATTAACAGAAATGGACTTCATGCTGACTAATAGACTTTTTGAAAATGTGTAATTGATCCTGTGATACTAGGTGCATTAATAATTACCTGACTTCACAACAGGTGGCAATGCCAGAACAAAGTCAATTAATTTGGAAAATTTTAAACTATCTAGGGAATGGATAGAACCCAGGGGTAGTGCTCCCAAACGACTAAGAACGCAACAATTGGTCGAAAAGTTGGCTTCCATGTTTTGGGATTTAAGTGAAATAATTTTCATAGACTATTTGGAAAAAGGAAAAACAGTAACATCAGATTACTATGATCCATTTTTCTACTAACCTTTTAAATAAAAAGAAATGTGGAAAAGAATTATTAGCATTTTTTACGTCATTTCCTCAGATGATTTTATTTGCTTTCCTAATCGAGCAATCAATTTGTTTGTGTCTCTGATAGGATATGAAGTAAGAATCTAATGTCAATTACATCTCGAGGCACTGATAGGATTTCTATAATATTGGCACATTTTTTAATTATCATAAAAAACAATGGTTATTTGTTAAGTAAAAATTATTCTACAATTAAAAACATGGTTAAAAAATATGATTTGTATTTGGTAAAATCAAAAAATGAAATAAATCAAGAAAAACTGTTCCATTTGGCTATTCTTAGTTTAAATAAGAATCGAAGTCATACAAAATCATTTCTTCAAATCTAAATTACATCATACCTATGTTAAAATATAATTTTCCAAAAATTTTTTAATTTTTTTAATTACTTGCACCGATATAGATATATTAATTAGATCGATATAGATATATATAATTTAATATAGAATAAGCTAAAATACGATGACTTCAAAAGAATTTTGAAAAATAATATTAAACACTGTATACGCGAAACTTCCGCATATGATCAAGATATTGTATAGGAGGGGAATAAAACTTCTAATCATATTCTCTATGACTTTTGGGCCTAGATCTGGACAAGGAGAATATTACTGCACCGGGAGTTGCTATCATTGTCTGTTGTTAGTTAGTTATCAAAGGCTGATATTTTGGTTTTCATTGGTATGACGGAGGATTTTCTGTTTACACTCAGAAAAATAATTTGGTTGATTTGAACGGATTTTAACTAAATCTCAGGTTAAAATATGCTTTCTCGACCCATCATATTGGTTCAACTATGGTATACTACGTACTATTTTTCATATCTTCTGAATAAAAATGAATAGGTCAATTTAACTATTATATGTTTAGAGCATATTTTTCTGAGTGTAGCAGAAATATTTGCAAGTATACACAAAAGAAAATAGAAATTAAAAGATGAGAGAACAAAATAAAATTAGTAAAATTTAAACAAAGTAACAAAAATACAAGACATATAAATACATTTCACAATTATTTTGTTTATGTATATGAAATTAGTATTTTCATCTACTTTTATTAACTTTAAGTAAAATCCGCTTTTCATATTCTTTGCGTCACTTTATTGTAACTGTCATCGCTTTTGGAAATACTAAAGTAAATTATTGCCAATAATTTTCTTGTCAAACTATTTCACTAAACCAAGATTATCTGCAACCAACCTCAACAATAAATAACAATTTTCCGCAGAATATATTATATATCGAACATGATATACCCCGCCATAGACATTAAATACAAAAGTCAATGTATTGGCCTAATGTAAAGTAATGCTGTGAACGATAGATGCAAAGAGAAAGAAGTCCATGGCAAAGTATGAAAAGAAAAAGTGGAAATAATAGAGTAGAGCCTGCAAATAAGCGCTTCTAATAAAAAGTACCAACATTATCATTACAAAATATCCTTACAGCAGAAATATAACAGCACAATAGTTAAAAGCCACAAGACTAGCAGCAGCTTAACAGTGCACAAGGTCAAGCAGGAATAGTTAGGTTATGTTAGGTTGTTGTGGTGAAAAAGTACTGTACCAAATAAAATAACAACAACAATGCGAGGACAAAAGATAACATACCAAGAAAGGCAACTCTGGCACACAGACATTTTGTATATATACATGCAATACATGCAATAGTACACACGTTTTCACTTATTCATGCGCTGACTGACACGTACAACTTCCGTTTCCTGTCGATGAGTGCTAAAACTGACGCTGGCAATAGCATTAAGTCTGGCTATGATTTTAAAAGGCGTATACATATAAAAATTATTACACCATCATGCTCAGCGTCTAATCACATGTCATTTTCGGTGGCGCTTGTTGAAAACTATATGAAAGCACAATGCTCGCTGGTTCTGGGCACATTATCGCACAAGCGTTTGCTCTTGATGCCTTGTTATTTTTGACCCAACAAACAATTTCGGTAATTATTTCTTTATTAATTCAGTATGGACTAAGTATCATTTAATTTGTGTGTTGCACTTATTTAGGCTTTGGCGACACGAGTATTATAGAGTACGAATGGCGGGTATGCAAGTTCTGCATGATTTGATAATATATTTATTGTACGTTTAATGATATTAACAATTCTATTAAATTTTTCACAAGTGTTCAATAGATTCATGAATTAAATCATATTGGACTGTCATCTGCATTTGTACATATAGGAAGGATATAAGTTGTAATGACACTTTAAATGTATTACATATACCAAGCAATGTATATTATGTATTACAAGTATTATAAATAAAACAAACCCTAATTTGTGAACTTCAAAGTGAGCTATATCGAATGTTATAATACTATACCAGCATCATGTACAGTGCTTGATCCATTTCTATAAATATTTTGCTTAAGCTGGTGGCAACTTCTTATGCGAATTGTTTTCAAGTCACAATATACTTAATACGTCCTTATAATTTTAATTTTTTAGGAACAGATAACGCCAGACAACAGATGAGACAATTTTAAGTAAATACAGTGCTTGGTTGATAATTTTCATTTCAATAAATTTGTACACAACCATACTTTGCGCCATCGCAGAGCACTCAAAAGTATAATGGAAAAAAAGCTGAAACAAATATAGTGTAGTTATACAATGGAGTTGGTTAAATTCTCGCATTTTAAACAATAATTTCCGAACACATTTTCTACAGAATGTACCTATGTACATATATATATATACATCATCTCATTATTGAGTGTTTGACTGAATGTGCAATACTTTGATGTCTTTATCATTTAATTAACAACTATTTCGTTCACAAAAATGGTTAATATTAATTGCCTTTCAGAGCTAAATATGAAGCAAGAGATTTTTTAAAAAAATCCATAGTTTTGATGCTTACGCTTGAGTTGTTAGCTTTCTGCAAATCTTGACTTATGGACCATAATAGTCTTTTGTAAAATTTTTTTTGGGCTGCAATGAAAAATGATATGCAGATCTTTTAGACGATATATGATACCTATTAGGCAAACTAACTGAACTTAAAGAATTATGGCGGATGATGAAGAGGAATCACCAACACACCTTCTGCTACAGTGTCCTGCCTTCGCAACGCAAGACATAGACTATCCTACTTAGGGTCGCACTTTTTCTATTCATTAAGAGAGCTAGATTCTATTTCCATAGCTCGTGTCAATGGCTTTGTAGCCAATACCAAGTGGTTATAGGGACAGTTGTCAAATTCTTAGGGTATCACAATGGACCTCATGGTCTAAGTGAGTCTTCGGACGGCCCCAGTAACCTAACCTAACCTGAAGAATTAACAATATATAATTCTATTTCAATGACTAAGAAAAATAAACTTCCAGAATAAAATATTTTAATTTTATTGAATAAAGTTTTTTCCATTTACCATTTAACCATTTAATAATATCCAGAACATATATATGTCAACCTGAAATTTTTTCAATTAAAGAAACATTTTTAGTCATATACTAAACTATGAATCACTTATCATTAAAAATGCAGACTTCTGTGATTAGTCATGAAAATGTCTAATTTGTAATGCATGAATATTTAAAAAGCAGTTAACAGTATTCTGTATATTTTAGTATCATATTTACTTAATTTTATATTAATTTATTTATTATCAAAATATTACATCCTTTACTGTGAAATTATTAATTTAATAGAAGATATATATAAATAATACGGATTGTAATAATATACACATTTTTTTAAATAAAACTGTTTTTGAAATTTTTGAAAAAGTTTGGACTTGAGGTGTAATCACCACAAAATTGTCAGTTGTTCATAATAAATATGAAATATATGTTATATTAAAATATATTATCGCATTGCTGTGAAATCTTTCTGAGAGCAAAAATATTTTTTTTTTTTAATTAAAAAAGTACCACTGTGCGTATGAGTGACCTTTTTAATTCCATTTTATGTCTAGTTGATATACACCGGATTAAGCAATTAAAGTGCTGAAAACATCCGATGAGGCATATTCCAAAATGAGCTCAAGGTATAGCCTCACAAGTTTCAAAAGGCACAAGATCTTACACCAAAGCAACAAATAGTAAGACTCAAAGGAAGATCACATTCGTGACGCATGCAATTCATTTTTTAACCGTTTGAAGGCCATACTTAAGGTAAAAGGTGGCCTTTATCCACATCCATCTAGAGTGAATGGACTCTGAAATTTTAATTGTTTTTACAAATTTTTGTTATTTGAATCAAAAACAATAATTTGACACAAAAAAGGTATATTGGCTTGAATAGGTAACACTTCAATCGCTTAATCCTGTATATAAATATTAGTTGCAATGTTTTCAATGTCAGAATCGTGAGGTAGAATTTCTTAAAATCGCCACTTTTTATCTTGGGATACACTTATGCATCTTAATTAAGATCTTTAAGATTTAATGCTATACTCCGATGCTTTATAGTGTTCCATGAACTATAAAACCATTCCTTATCAATAGAACCTTTTAGATTTTTTAATTTTATTGTGCAAAGTTTTTGTAACAAACTTTCATTTAAAAATTTTAGAGTGTACATTTCTTTCAAATTTTTGGTGGGATGATTTTAAGATCAAATTGACTAAAGCTGTGATTTTGTAATATAAAGAATGGAAATGGAATATTTGCTTTCCATAACAACATAGACACTTATTACAATATTGTTCATTGGTACCAAAAAAATTGTGAATATCTGAATATTTATATTGTGGATTTTTCTAATAACTGTAACATCCTTCAGATAGAAGTTATTGTTTTGTAGAAGCTAAACCTTTATTTGAAGTTAATAAGACAACATTTGTATTAGTTACTCAAGTTGGTTTACAATCTATAGCTTCAGTCTAAATTATATCAAGGACAGTTTTTGGCTATTGCTTTTGACAAGATGTCGACTCATACCAAAGTGTCTTATCTGATTTCTGATTTCGAGTTTTCAGTCAGCGAGATATTGTAAACAATAGAAAAGCACAGCTAGTTAGATAGACTGCCTCTACATATTTTAACTATTTGCAAGATTTAGAAATAATAAACTAAACGATTTAATTAGAGATCAGAATAATTAAATATGCAGACATTTAGTAGAATAATAAGAGTGCTCGGCAAAGTAATCACTTTAATATTAGTTATACTGATGGCTTAGAAGCTTAAAAAAAACTGTGATATGAGATTGAATCTTCATTTATAAGATTCCTATTGCAACATTTTAAGATTTTCTGCATTACTTTACCTTACTGTGTGGATCATGCAATGTATTGAAAACATGTTGATTGGATGCTCGGTCAATAACGTTTGGATCTCGAATTTTTAACAGTGATGATTTCTTTAAGTGGATATGTCCATAAATAATTGAGGGTAAAGGGCAATATCTGTCAAAAGACCACTGCTTTAAAAAAAAAAAATACTGTGCGGTAGTACATCTGATACTACACAGTGACTCATTCCTCATATTAATTATATGATCGAAATCCTTATCAGATAAATAATCACTCAAGTATATGTGATGTTTATAAGTATTAAGCTATATGAATCGAATATGATATAACAGATATTTGTAGAAATTTCTGCCAAAAATCGAACTTGTGGAAAGTGGAAATATATCTGTTGATCTACTACTGCATTCAATCAATCAAGCAACCATTCCGCTAAGAAAAGAATGAGCAATATTGTGCTATGTAGTATTAGAAACCCTCAAATGTACTGCAATTCCTCATAACTTCATATATTGAGATACATATAAATAAGTAATACTTTTATAAATCAATTTGTGATTTTAATACATATGTATTTGTTTACGTTCTACTGCTTGGCTCGTTAATTTGATATTATTTTGAGAAGCGATACAGTTTGTTTACAATCCTTAAAAGGACAGCTCTGTAGAAATCAAGTCTTGTCAAAGAGATTGAGTAATTTTAAACTATTTATGTGATTATAAAATATAATATATAAATATTGACATATTTCGGTACAATGTTGATGTTGTTAGTAAGAATTGTACTAACTGCATCGCAAACTTTCTGGATATGCAGCACTAACTAGAATATATTTTGCTTGTGGTATATTGATACCATTCTTCAGTTCAATGGATTTATCTATTCAATGAAATTAAATTAACTATTTGCAAGCATCATAGGCCCCATTAACAATAATACTCATTCGGTTGAAAATGATTATCATCATTAATATGGATGACTACAGTCAGGTTCATTCGTTTTATCAGGCTACTCAAAAATTTGAATTCGAGGTGATCCCAAATGTGTCTCTTTGGATAAGACATTTGAAATGATAGAAATGCATTGCTCAAATGGTGTAAGAAGAAAAATATGAATATCTTGTATAGATACAAAAATTATTTTAAGTTCATTTATAAAAAGTGCTTAAGTAAATGTATAAATGAATGCATGTTCGATATACGAAAATTCAAAAAATCGATTCGCATTCTGTTTGCTGGGTGATATGAAAGAAATAATCGCCGATTGTGTGCTTTGGTGTTGTGGAAAACTGAATCCCATTAACAAGAAAATCGTTATACGACTTAAAATGATGGAGATATGGCACTCATTTAATGTTCATACACACAAAGCACAACTTCCTTTCATGGTAGGTGGTATACAGGCAAAAAGCTTAAGGACTCCACTTTTTCAACGCAACACACATACTCATTTACGGAAAAAAAGTTACCTAAAATATTTGAGAGGCTTACGATTTGGTTGATGATTTTATTTATCACCAGCACTTAATCCTAATGAGGTAATTCAGCGGGTATGCGCGAATACCTATGTGCCCTGACATAAAGCATATTTTTCTGTTCAGCTCCTTTGCAGAAAAATCTTCTTCTTTTTGAACAGATGGACATAAACGATGTGGTGCTATGCGAATATTTCAGTTAATATTAATTTAATTAAAGAAATTCAAAAGTGAAATTAACACGATTTATCGCCAAACACAAAATATGCAACAGTGTTTTTGTGAAAAATTTCTTAACAAAGCATTTTAAAAGGACGTTTTCAGGATTTTTGTTGTGAATGTTATTTATTACTAATGTGACATAATTAATAAAGCATAGTAGTTAGATGAAGTGAAAATCAGATTAGGTATAAAGATTAATATAGAGAAAGGAAAAAAGATTGTCATGAGATTATCACGTTACATTCCATTTGCTAATTTGATACAAGTTTAATTTTTATTACTACCCAAGAAGAACATAATGTTTCGATATACCAATATAGGTCATCAGTTAATAGTATATGAGCCATTCTTTTACAATCAAAACGTCACCTTTTAAGATTGTCTAATAAATAAAGATCCGTGTCTCGGAAAAATGTTAACAATTTTTTAATATTTTTTCCTAATTGATTCAGATCTATCTGTAACATATAAGCATCTTTCATGCAGAAATTTATGCGATATTCAAGTGCGTACTTTTCAATATTGAACTAGTGAAAAATTATCGCAATACTGACAAACAACCAAGCGGCTATTAAGGCACTAAACTCACATCAGGTGATTTTACGACTGGCGCAAGAATTCCGTGAAAAGCTAAACCTGCTCGAGGAATTAAATCAAGTGTCGAGTCTCTAGGTACCGGGTTATACTAGTGCACGCAAAAATGAATGCGCAAATTAACTATAAAAGAGCAGCCACGTAGCTAATGGGGCCTTTCTGTGTGGATTAGAATACAGTACCCTTCCCTCTTTCATAAAAATGCAGGAGAACTAGAACAAAAAGGAATACTGAGATTATCTACCATGATTACCACAATCCAAATCACTTATTCGCAGCTATGACAACAGAGGATACCAGGATTGTTTGAACTTATCAAAAAACAGTACACTGTAAACTAAAACACCACCTTACGAGACCAAGCATTTATATGGATGAAAATTGTAGATTCTGCGAAAAAATGAAGAGACAGCCATATGTGTACTGTTAGAATAACCGACGCTAATGCATATATGGAACAGACTCCTGAGAATTTATATCCTTATGGAAGAAGCAATGAAACTCTGTAAAGTAAGCTCTATACTACTTTTTATTGACGCAACAGGGCTTAAAGATGTGCTCTAAGTTATTTATAAGGTCTATTAGATGAAAATATAACTATTATTTAATACGGGTATCTTGTAAATCCTTGAGCAAAATTATTTGCGATAGAATAATAGTAAAGAAATGAGATTAAGAAATATCTCTAAAAAGACTAGCTGGATGAAATAAATTGATCTAATAACAATATCATAATATCATGTCAAGATAGCAATCGGTATGAATCTTTTGAACATAACTTTATGTTTTGGCTTTATTATTTCAGATTTCATATGAAGTCAACTAAATCGAAAAGCTGTTCTTTGCTGTGGTTTAAGGCAGGAAAAATTGATTATATTGAAATTTAATTTTCATTCACATATAGCGCTATTTACTACTTTATTGCTTGAATTTTATTATGTATTAAATTTTTTGAGAAGAAATGAAACGGAACAGTTTTTAATTGCTTGTAAAAACAAAACCAGCTGTCACTGTACGAAATAAAAATATTCTTTCACAATATTGAAATTTTAATTTCGTCAAAAATAATATTTTCTTTCAAATCACCTGCACTTATACGCATATGCTTTTATGCACTCGTAAACCTATTATTGCACTGTTTTTACGAGTTCGCAGGGAACAGAGGTTGGAAATCGGTTGCAGTTCAATTGGGTCATATTACTATACGTAAACGTACTTAGTTACGATTGAGGAAAATTTAGTTGCATGAATTCGTAAATTGTAATAACTCGAAGTCCGTAGCAATTCTAAGCTATCAAGTAAAATGTAGGTGCAGTTTTAGTATCAAATCAAAAGTTATATTAACTTGATGTGCGTTGCAGTTCAATTGGGTCATGTTATTCTGCGTACTTAGCTATTGAGTAAAATATGGACACAGTTTTACTATCAATTCGAATATTATAATAGTTTGAAATTGTTTGCCATTCAATTCAGCCACATTATTGTGCATTCTTCATGGGATTCCGATAACTGTTTCACTCAATTATTACAACTTTAATATGTATCATATATGTTACTATATATGTAGCTTATAAGAACACGCATCTGAACTATAAGCTTGTAGAGTAGCCATAGAGCGATACAAATGAAACGCAAGATATACTTACTATATTATACCGCATAAGAAACAAAAATTAATACTTCATATAAAATATTCCTCATCGTAAACCTGTTGTTATTATAAATATATGTAAACCTTGGTATGTTTCTTCTCGACCCTTCAGCTTTCTATTAAGTTTATCGATAAACGATAAAGACAAAATGGTTCTATTTACTTGGTTTTTCGTTGCTTCCTTTCTTGAGGATCTTGAGGATTTATTGAGGTGGAAAGCATCGAAAGCCACAGTGTGAAACTTGAATCCACTAAAATCACCTCTTAGGTATGAATGGAGAACATATCTACAGCATTGAGAAAACTTCATTCCAGCAATCATGGGAGTGAGATAGACAAATTCCTATCGAGCTAAGTTCATCTAAGCCAGAAATCAGAGGCGATAGGGTGCTGGTGAAGGAGGTGGGGTTAAAGCGCATATGCGCGGGTGAGACTAGCGATAAACATTGTGACTAGGGCCACGAAAGCCGCGGTTATAAAGGGGAATGGGGTGAGGATCTAGACCAACTCCAGCATATGGCTTAAAAGAGGTTTTTAGAATTTTAAAACTCTGACCTTCTTATATGGGAACATAATAAGCGTTCCTGGTATAATCTTACCTAACCAACTAGACGTATATGACCTATATGGAATATATATAATTATTCTGATTACAAATATTTATGATCACATTCATAAAGTTCAATAACCACGAGAACTACGGTGAAAAATAACATAATCCAAAGGGAATTTATACGATTTACTAAATATGAATGTAAACATTTCAACAATTAATGCACATTTCGTCACAGAGATTTGTATTTGTTTTAATTATTTAATGTATTTAAGCACTTGTTAACAATTTATTAAATCCATCAGATTGTTTCAACACTGCTTAGCAAACGGTTTGAGTTTGTGGATCTCATTTATAACAAATCTGAGTTGTGCACGTTTTTTAGACGTGCCTATTACTTCAATTACAGTCAACCAATTCACTATGTGTATCTCTGTAGCTTTTTGATTAATTACTAAAAACGTTTTTTTTTCTTCTTCAATATAAAAGACATTTATCAATTTTTGTACGAGTATCACCGCACCGTCTTCAGTTTTAAACACATAGCCGCACCTTTCGCAGACATTCAACCGAAGAGAAAGACATTCAATCGTTGGTATTGAATCTTATAAATTATAATTTTAAGTGCATTGTTTGGGTTAAGAGTGATTCTCGTGCCGCATAATTTATCACATTTGTTGACAACCAAACAACCAGATTGCAGAGCTCGTATATCATGGAGAGGTTCTTCTACCATATACTTGTACGAACTAATATACATATACATATCTATTTACAGTCAAGCAATTGGTTTCACACATAATTCCAATACACTCATATGTACTCGTGCCAGTACTCGTAATATGCTGTTTAACAATTTTCTCGTTGAGTACTCGCTTTAGTGCCATGTAAATGCAATTACTCGTCTATTCCTCTGCTCGCAATAAAGTCACTAGTAATTTGCCTGCCTTTCCATTCGAATGCACATTTCACTTTTGTGTGCTTTTAATGTGAATAAATTTTTTTTTTTTATTTTTTTTTAATTTTTTTTTTATTTTTATTGTGTAGCAGTTAACGATTCTGACGCTTCTGATAAGCATAATAACAATTGAATTATTGGCTACGAAGTCTGCTCGCTACTCGCTACCCGCTTCTCTCTTCTCGCTATTCGCTATTCGCTGCTGTCAAATAAACACTTGAGTCTTTGGGCAGCTTCGGGCGCTTGGCCGATAGAACTGCCATTATTTTGGTGACAAAATTTAAATAACTGATTTTCTTAACAATTTTCTTTTCTTTTTTCTTTTTAGGTAAGCCATAATTTTTATGACAGTTGTGTCAAGTACAGGCAACTGGTGAGTGCATTGAAATTTACATAAAAATACACTGAAACACAACAACAACAGAAACACAATGAAAAAACACAAAATGTACAGAAAATTGTCGGTGACATTAATTTAATTCATAAAATTAATTCTTAGTTCAACGACATGCAAAAATCTATATTAGGGACTTGGAGTCTTAAAGTCATAGCAAGAATTTGAATGATTTCAGTGCTTAAATAATTTTATATGTATTTCTAATATTGGTAAGGTTTTAAGGGTGTCACATAAACTACATAACACATCGGCTGATAAGTTCGATGGATGTCTTATGAAACAACAGCGTTTTGGCAAAATTCGACTTAACTCATCAGCGTAGTTTTCTTTAGCAGTAATTTAATCATTCCCGCGCTTTTCTAACACTTCATTATCTCTCTTGTAGACACATGCAGTATTTAACCGTCGTCGTGTCTTCCTAGGTCAACTCACAGAACAACATGTGTGAGTAGGTGTACGTATGCACTTATGAGTGCGTTGTGTGTATGAAGTGGCTGAATACAGTTCTGTAGCTCATCTGTTGTGGGCTTGTTGTCCGTCCAATCATTGTTTTTCCTTGCCCATGTGTTTGTCTGACCGTGTTTACTTGTTGTCTGTCCGATGTGGACACCATCCCGTGCTGTTTGGTGTATCATTGACAATAAGTGAAGATTTACACCACCCGACCGGAGGAGTAATTCTTGTACCACGGAGGTCAGGGTCCGCAGCTTCGGCTGTCCTGACTACTGAGGTTGCATACTGAGTTGTGTTTTGCACGCAAATATACGCGGGAAAAATGATTGTATTCGTTTGCAATCATTTGATGTGAAGTTGCATTTTCCAACCGTTCCTTGTTCCTCACCAAGGGGGAAGTTTTTCTCATATACAATAACTTCAACTGGTACCGGCGGAATTCCTCGGAGTTTCAATGGGACATTTATCGGCGCAATATACAGATGCGTGTGTTAAGAACTCCATGGTATTAAGCATGCTCGACAAGTTTCCATGAAAGATTTTGGACCTATACCTCCATTGTAGAATGAAAAATATTTTATTCTTTTGTTTCAATTCATACGTTCATTTAGAACGTACATTTTCTGATACCTTTAGCCTTAAAATATGCTGCAGTTTCGGCGATGACATATTTATTTGAACCAAATCTCTTTCCGCGAAATATTTTTTTGAGCTCTGTGAACAGGTAGTAATCATTGGATGCCAAATTTGACGAATGCGATTGGTGCGGAAGGAATTCAAAGTGTAATTCATGCAATTTAGCCGTGCTATCCAACGACTTGTAATACGGTGCACTGTGTTGGCAAAATCAATTCAGAATCAATTGAGTGATATGTGCCTATCTGAAATAAGGCATATCTGTCGGAAGAGGACTCTAAAAGCAAGTACACACCTCTTGATACTGTTAAGAATGTAAATTATAATAAGTAAGTTTTTCTAGTAGTACTAGAGCGAATGTGTAAATCTGATACAACGGGCGTCAAGGCCCATATCTCCTATTGTCCAGACCAATTTTGGCTCCCCCTGGATAAGAGTATTGTGGTGGCAGTGGTTAAAACCCACAGTTATGCAGGCAGAATGACCGTTGACTTTTATTCAATGTGGAATCGTACTTTTCAATCGGGTATATGAAGATGGGCTGCGTGTTAGATGGACCTTATTTCTTCCGAAGGTTCTACTTGAGCAGTAATATAGAAATTGATACGAAATGATGCAGTACTAGAAATATTCATGCGAGTTGTTCCTTGAAAAATATGTTTGTCATTTTATATAGAAAAACCCTGGTTTGTAACTTTTTTAGGTATGTTCAGATTGTTCATATACATGTACATGTTCCCGCTTTAATAAAGAGTTTTTGAGCTGGGTTTTTGATTAAAAATAAGATAATAAATATCATCCATTTATAAATGGCTCTATAAAAGAGATGTATTAAATAACTGTTAGGGGAATGCAACGTCAACGGTGAGTGTTCTTTTGTAGGGTACCCTGAAAGATAGATATTAACCTAGATATCTCTGATTTGCTTCTATGTATCAAGTTAGAGGTTCTGCATTTGGAACTTTTACTAACTTATTTCAAAATATATTTTATTGAATGTATCGCTTAACTTCACACATTTTATAGATATATATGACTATTTTAATCAAAATTCTTAACAGTGTGATTATACATTCCGTCAACCAGGTATTTTAAAAAGTTTATTTAAATCTGCTGTGCTGCAAATGTCTTTAACTTTTTTGGAAAATTATATACATAATATTTTTAAGGTATTTTTTTATTCCAAAAGTACTTACTTAATAAAGATTTAAAATATCTACAAACATTTATTCAGTTTAAGTCGTTTACTTTTCTCAATTGGACGCACGCCTCCAAAAGCAGTCAAAATGTTCTGTTTCTGATTTCGGTTATAACCTAGCACAACATATCGATTGCATTGCCCTCCATTTTGCACACAATCTGCCAATAGCACTGCCGGGTACCAAATTTTGACCCAGCTTATGTTATAATTTATGTAATTAAATTTACAATAATATTTACAAAAAGGACATTATACTGGTCATTACCGTGCCAAAACCGTGTGGCAGTGTCCATCACTACTCGGTCGTGTATTACGTTATCTGAGATAGCTTAAATTAATTTGTTGATGCGCCTGAAAATATGTCCGCTTTTAATACAAATTTTATTTTAATTTATTTTATGTGCAAAAAATTTTTTTTCTTCATCTCTTACTTAATGGTGAAAAGGTGTACGCGCCCAAAAACAAATTTGAGTGACAAATTAAACCGAAAAAAGACCGGAGCTGACAGAGAATGGGTAAATGGTAAAATGGGTAAATCTGTAAATTTTTACTGTGTCAGCTTAAAATGAAACAAAAAAAAATGCTTCTGTGACCGTTAAATGTATATGAAAAGGGTTAAAATTGTGTGAAAGTTTAATTAATGCCGAAAATCTGACTTTAAGCTATATTTCCTTTCCCATCCACTTTCCCAACTTTGATTGCAATTTCATGCCAACGTTAAGAAATTTTTTAAACAGATTTTTTTTCCAATTTAGTGTTTTTCTTTATATGTGTATATATATTTTTTATATATAAATATTTTTTTTTACATTCAAATAAAAACGTTAGTCAACCTGCAAACATTTTTTAATCTTGTCTGATATAAATTGCGTATAATTAATCTGCTAAATTATGATAAATGAAAAGTAAATTTTTGATGTTGTATTATGTATACTAACCGAAAGATATTTTAACTGAAAAAGTTTACTTTTTAACCCAATAACCTAACCAAATAGTTACTTACATCAGTTCTTATATTGTTTATATTATTTCAGTTTGTTTACACAATCAGTTTTTACATTGAATATAGGTGGACTTCACTTTCTAGTTGTTTTTGTATACTCTTCCACTAGTTGTGTTTGAAGTCAGTTCTTAAAGTGAATTTACTCGTTTTTTTGAGACGGCTAGTTTAAGCAATTTCCACCCTAACCATAGGTTGGTGATACTACTCCGTATAACATATATAGATTATGATACTATATATTTAGATATAGAGAAAGAGTTTCAAAAAAAGTAGAACTTTTCAAATATAAAAATAACAAAATCCGAAAGAATGTTTTAGATTAGATTTCGAAATAGAATTGAAACAACAACTGGGAAACCCACTTCTTTCGATCCGCAGAATATATATCGTTTAATTTAGGGTCAATGTTTTTTTTCGCTTTTGTAGTAGGTGGAAAGCATCGAAAGCCAGAATGTCAGATTTAAACCCACCAAAATCAAATCTAAGGGTTAATTAAAGAAGATTTCCACAGCAATGTGGAAACTTCATTTCATTGATCAGGGAGAGAGAGAGATAAGAGCAGATAGACTTAACACATAGCAGACTAGTTTCATCTAAGCCAGAATTCTCAATTTTTAAAGGATTCAACGTTCTACGGATCGGTATTTATTTATTTACCTGGACTAGTTTTAGTTGTAGTTTTGTTTTTTTTTTCTTGTAGATATTTACATATTAATTAAATAATTTAAAAAAAAAATAAATAGGAACTAAATCACACGCTTTTGAATAAAATTTAAGAAAATTAGAAAATGATAATGAAAAATAAGTGAATATAATTCAATATAATTACAATGGGCGGATTTTGGAAATTAGTTAATATTTAACAAAAATAATAAAAATATTTTAATCATGTAAATAAAATGTATTTGTTTTTTATAATAAATAAAATATATATTTTATATATATAACAGTTAAAATTGTACATTCAATCAAAAACTCTACCATAATTGAAAAAGATTCTTTACTTATTTAGAAACGAAAATTAAATCCGAATCAATATAGTTCATTACTTAATGAACCTTTAGTCGAAATTTTATCTGAAATAGGAAAAACTCTTTGTTTTGTCGGAAAAAAAACTAAATCTGAACCAATACAGTTTTTTAGTGGACCAAAATCAGAACTGTAGCAAAAAACTTTCTGGTTTGAAAACATGGTTTTAAATAATCGTTTGGGATATTTTACAGGATATTTGTCGGCCTTAATTGTTTCGTCGTCGTCTATAAAATAATATTTTTGACTTATTACCAAATACTTTTGCTTGAAAAGATAATGGCTAAGTCAAATGAATATAGGGAGTGGTTAGCCCGATTGATATGGGTCGCATTATAAATACTTTTTTCTAAAAACTTTATATTTAAACTTAAAAATCTTTCGAAAGATTTTTCCTTATTAATATATATGTGGTAAAATAGTTATAATTACTACACCATATTTTATTGTGGTTGATAGTAGCTGTCATGTTATGAAAGCAAGAATATATCCACATTCATTTACTTTTAATAATAACTTTACCTGAAATATGTGCATATGCTAAATGATTCTTAATACATATTGAAATCCTTTGTGGAGTTAGTACTTATGGCAAGTAATATATTTGAAATTACTCAAAGACGTACATACAGATATACATATAGTATACATAGTATACATATATACAAGGTGCTTAAAGTATATAAAAGGTATAATATTTTAAAACTAAATAAAACACATACATATAAATAACATGAGTCCATATTTTTTAATTCGAAAAATAAGTTTAGGTCAGTTTTAATAAAAAAAATGATATCCATATAGCATATAGCAATGATGAGACCACCTAACAACATTTTCTACACTTTATGCAGATATTTCAGCAGCATCAGATCATATGATTTACTTTATGGTCTTAATGGACATTATGGTCCATCATATCACCTTCATATACTGTGATTATCTGCTAAATCGGAATGCAAACTATGTTTCGAAGATGAAAAAACTACTATGCATATTCTTTGTGGCTGTCCACCTTTAATAACGCACAGATAAAACTTATTTGATATGGAATTTCTGTCACCAGAACAGATTAAGAGCTCTTTTCTTTTGGACTTTGTTCACAAAGCTTTAAAGTGCTTTGTGTAATCAGTAGTGCAATTGGCACAATAGCACTCTTCTGACCGCAGTATCCGTTGTTGGGCGATTTCGCATCAATAATTTTAATAATAATATAATAATAATCTACTTATTTTTTGAAGGTATATGTCCAGTTGATGATATCAGGACTCAAGCCGTATTGAACATTGCACTTTTCCGGATGTATAAGTAGCTAATGGTTTGCTAGTGAGTTTTTCCTCCATTAAATGCAGTGGTTTTGTTTATTGATGAAGTCGCTTAGAGGAACCTGGGCTTTATCGTTTAACCAAATTTTGCTGTACAAAATTAATTTGACTTTCAATCATACTTGTGAATATTTAAGTCGAGATTTTTCTGTATAATTATTTTTGAATGATTTCTGAAAGATTTCTAATCGATGAATTAATGTAATTTCAGATTAATCATTTTCCATATAGCCGACACAGTTGATTGATTGTATTCCTTAAAGTGACAATGCGTTCATTTGCACATTTTGCTGAGCACTGATTTGGGGAACATATTCCCATAATTTTCACCTGTCTGTCCATATGTGATGATTTAACTAATAAATATGTAAACAGATTTTCGGTAATTTACACACTTTTTGTTTAGTGTGCTATTTGTTTTAAATATTTTAATAAGACATAAGTCCAATGTGCAAAACCAGTAATGGTAAATAATTCATTAAAATAAACAAAAGTTATCTGCTAAAAAAACATACTTTACAAATCATGCCTTCAGAAACAAAGTAATTAGAACTACAAATACCTGTTAATAATAAATAAATCAAAGTTTTGAATTACGTACGAGCAAATTTCGATTCATATTAAAACCAAATAATCAAATCATATCACAACAAAACGTGAAGAACAGGACAATTCCTTTGCGAATGTTTCCAAGATTGCAACAACCTTATTTAATTAGCAGATAATAGGATAATACATTCTCCATGTAAAATATGAAAACTCAAATCAACTTTCGAAATTTAGTCATGTAAATAAGTTAGTAATCCCATAAAGAACAAACAAAATATGGAATAGCTTTATGTAAACTGAACAAAGGACGTCCTAGTCTATAATTAGGTTAGTTTGCTACTTGTTTTAAGGATTTTAATAAGGCATAATTGCAATGTGCTAAACCAGTAATGGCAAATAATTGATTAAAATAAACAAAAGCAACTGAAAACAAATGTGCTAGCCTTGTTAGGGCTTTTCAAAGCAATTTTAGTGCATACGGACGTACCCAGCATTAAATCCCTTCAGTCCTTAAGAAATATTTATAAACATTCAATCAACAATATTTAATAACGCATGTTCTTTTATTCATTTTGTTTCAAGTAAAGTTTCTAATAACGGTTTTTATATATTTTTTATCCGGCTATGGGTCACTCCTTGTTAAAATTAAAATACAAATTTTGTTTAATATTTTTTAATACATTTTATATTTCGACTCTCCTTTAGAGTCATCATCAGGATAAGGATCTAACATAAATTAATATTAATGAAATTTATATCTAAGCGTCATACACTTTGTTCTATTGTCTATATTGTAAAATGTTTAAACTATTATATGTTGAAAGCTGCTACAAGGATGATATCTTAAGGACTAGCTATAGCATTTCTACAAACTGAAATTTTTAATAACTTTTCATTTTAAGCTCAATTCAAGCTTTTTACTAAATAAGCAAATTCAATAGACTTATTTTTAATTATTTTAATAGTACTAGGTGAATTGATAAATACCCGGCCCAAGTAATAAAAACGTATTTTTTCGGAAAATTTTATTTATGCAATATGGTCATCTTTTAGCTCGACACTTCGAGTCCAACCATCTTTCAACGTTTGGATATATTTTACATAATACAATTTAACAAGTCCTTCAAAATTATCTCAGTTTCTCATTCCACTTCATCTTTTGATGCAAATCTCTTTTCCTAGACCCATCGTTTCGAGTTTAAAAACAGTTAATAATTATTTTGAGCCAAATCTAGAGAATATGTTGAATGAGGAAGCAATACGTACCGTAATTCACTTAATTTTGCAATAGGGTTTTACGTTATCCTGCAAAAATAAAATTTTTTTGTTTTCTTCGATAAATCTTATCGTTTTTTCCTGATTTTCTTATTTAATTGATCCAATAATATAAAATAATATATAGTCTGATGTTATTGTTTATTCTGTTTCCAAATATTATATGAAAATTATTCCTGTTGAATCCCAAAATACGTGAGCCAAAATTTTTCCAGTCAATTATTGAGTTCGCGCCGTTTGGGAGTACTACCCCGCGCACTAACCATTCTCTGGCTTATTATTTTCCCTTGGGTGTAAAGTAATGGATCCATGTTTCATCAATTGTCACTACTCGACTCTGCTCGCTCACAGTTAGCTAGATTATGTATAAACATTTTCAAACAATGTTTTGAATGACAAAGTCGATATCGTGGATTTTTGCAATGTTTTTTTTCTGTTGTGACCTTTTTTAAACTTTCCGGACGCTTTTTCTTAAAAACGTACGGCCACGCTTAAAATCAGCTCTCCAATGTTTTCATTTCCAATTTGATTCCATCATTATTCATTTCTTTGAAATGGAGCAATTTTATTACTAAACGATATTCAATTTATTCCATTTTATAAATAATCACCAAGGTGCACTATTTCAATTATATGCAAAAAGTTAACCAAACATCTGATGAAGTCGAAACTTTTACAGCTGTCGTTTAAAACTTGTCAGATACACAAAGTGTAATTAATCGTCTTCTGGCGTTGGTGCCTCTTGTAAAGTCAGGTAATTATCAATTCAACTAGTATTAGCTAGGTGAAAAGCTTACATCAAAGTTTATTGATCTGAATTCAATTCTCAGAATGAAGCCCCATTATTTACAATTGTGAAACCCTATTGCTACTAGTTCGATCCTAGTAGTGGATTGCTCACAGACAAAGTTCAAAGTGCTTTAAATCAGCCGCAGCCTCAACTATTTTGAAGAGTAACTGGCCTATAATTCAATGAGTTGGAATTAATATTATATAACAGAAATAACTGGCAAATCGTTACAGAAATTTTAAATTTTTGTTACCTGAACGTATTAAATAATTAAATAATAATCTAATTTAATTTTATAAATAAGTCCTTTAACAAGAAATTTATTGTACCAACTTAATGCTCTTTAAATTAAAAAAAAAACCACCAAATTATAATAGTTAAGAAGGCTTATATAGCTGTAGTTTATGTGTATGCTTTAAAAATAGCAATAAGTGAAACAGACATATGCAAAAAATAAAAAAAATGGAAAAAAATTAAAAATTTTAATTATTTAAATTAAGTCCACGTAGCTTTATGTGTTAAAATGCAAGTCCTCAACTCAGTTTTAATTGGGCTCAGTTCTTGACATTTTCAATCCAAAAATTATGTACGGATTAAACCAAATTATGTAGCATACATCCCTATAGACCATTGCATATTTGACAGTACGTATGATAAGCCCAAGTATTCTTTTTATTAAAAACTAAATTTCTGGTAACAAGTACGTCTTTCACTTGCGTCTGGTTTTACGTGATGGGTGCTAAAGTCTTGGTAATAGCACACGCTGTACGCAATATCAATTTGTTTATCCAGTGAGTGCAAAATAATTATCCAAGGGTGCCGGGTAACTATCCAGAGGACCAGGTGACTATCCAAGGAAGAAAGGTAATTATCCAGGGGTCCAGGTGACTATCCATGGGCAGGTATATATCCAGTGGTATTATGTAACTATCCAGGTAGCCATAAAGAGATGTCAGTTAACTATTGAGGGGGATCAGATAACTATACTATCATATTACTATAACACTATTACTATTACTATTATGTATACGCTCTCGGAAACTAGCGGTCCTCACTTCTTGCACATTTTGCTTCATCTATATATTTTTAGATTGATTATTACTTCGTTTGTTCTAGCAATTTTTGTTGCTAATAATTCATGGCCTCGATAACATTAAAATCAAAAGTATGTCAATATTATACATATATAAAATTAATTGGAAACTCTACAAAATGCTGTCTAAACAAAATATTATATATATCCCTATATATGTATAGAAATTTTATGTAAATTATACATACATGAATCTGTCTATAGCATTATAACAATCGTATTATAAGTCATATTTGTAAGTTATAGTTAAACTATGGTCTAGAAAATGAAGTTTAAAGTCTTAATTAACTGCTTTGTTACTGACCAGCTAACACTAAAAGGTATTTGTACAGTATCTCTGTTTCACTCAAATGTCTGTCCAATAACGCCAATACAGGAGTTAAATACATTGCAATATCTTTAAAATGAATGCAAAATAATGATTTCCTTAACTGAAATAGGTCTGTTTGAAAATACAACGACAAGTGCTAAGCTGCGTCTTTTTGTAAGTCGGGCTGTATATATTATCTACTAATTAACATGAGTTGATGCAGGTTTACCATAAAATTAGTATGTTAGTGTTGCTATTAAAATATATAGAAATATATGGAAACATTTTTGTTGTATATATTATTTTAGAATAAACCTTTAAGCTAAAGACACAAAGTAAACAAATTTTTAAATAAAAATTATTCAAAAGTAATGAATAATTGTATCACATTAGGGTTATACGTATATTTACCTTAAAATGTAAACTCATAGAGGTATTAGGAAGTGGGAATAGAAACTATCGATGTCTCTATGAGCCAACGGCTATGGAATATACATATATTTATATATATACATGAATTGTTATAGAAACTTTAATTTTACCTGAGTACACGCACATACCTTAAGGATTCTCTTGTAGGAAACAAATCAGGGAACGCATAAGTTTGATTAATTAAGTTTTAATTACATATCTCCCTAAAATTTATCTTTTATTTTTTTATCCGTAAAGGAAAAAAAGGAAAAAGCAGCCATAGCTTGTATTAATAGAGAATAATTTTTGCTAGTAGCTCGCTTACTAGTCAATTGACTCCTAATTTACTTTCGGGTGTTTGCTTGACTATATACCCACACATACATATGCCTGCGTGTACACCGCACATGCATACCTATTAATGCCTTCATAAATAAATAAGTAAATGCTGCCTTTTACTTGTAGAATTCATACAACATTTGTCTTTAATTAGTTTTGTTGTATTTGCATTTGTGTAAGTGTGCGTGTACATGTGATTCTCTTTATTGCTGTTGGTCTTGTGGTGGCTGTTGTTGTTGTTGCTGCCGTTAGTGTCGGTAATCCTAGCAGGTTTTGTTATTAATTTCAATTAAACAAATTAATGAGGACAGGCAAAGCATGTACAGTACAAATAAATATGCTCGTACAGTACATGCAAAGAATATAATAAAATAAAATAAATTAAAATAAAAAGGTGCATAAAAAGCTTAATAGAAACGGTGCAGCAAAAGCATAATTTATTACGTTAAAGTGTTAACGTATTGTGATATTAAAGCCACATTAATATCACTTAAGCCAGAGCAGATTTTTGTGTCTGCGTCTTTAGTTGGCATTTGCCAGAGCAGATTTTGGAATTAAAAAAATTTTTAAAGAATTAAAATATTATTTTATTTTGTTTTTTTCTACTAAATACTAATAATTATTTTTTATTTTATTTATTTTATTTATTCTAAATGCTTTAAGGGTCAAAAAGTAAAAAAAAAAGTATAAAATCAAAAATATAAGAAAGAAAGAGAAAAAATTGAATTAAAAAAAAATTAAATTACAAATTAAATTAAATTAAAGAATACAAAAAAAAAAAAAATTTAAATTTAAGATTAAAAATTTAAAAATTTAGAATAGAAAAATAAACATTACAAACAGAAAGTTAAAAAACAAAAACAAAAAAAAATGACAATTAAAGAAAAACGTCAATTAGAAAAATAGAAATAATTGACAGAACGGGTGGTGTCAATATAATTTATTAATTAGCAATTTTTTAAAAGCTCCTACTCTTGTTGTGTTTCTGGTTTCACATGAGAGCGAATTCCATGCTCTGACAGAGTGGATAAAGAAAAACTTTGTTGTGGAAATGAAGTTAAACCTTGGAATAATAAATAAAAGAGATCTATTGGATCGTGTTTGTTGCAGACAATTGAAAAGGTATTCAGGTGATTTAGCATCAACCAATTTAAACAAAAATAGACAGACACGAATCTTAATAAACTGTTCAATGTCACAACCTAAGATTGCATTCCTGAAATTACCCAGGTGATCAAATCTTCTGAGACCGTAAACATATCGTGTCATGGAATTGGTTAGACTTCTAAACTTTGTAAGAGACACCGCGTCTAATTTGGAATAAACTAACGAGGAAAACATAATAATAGGGATTATTAACTGTTTTACCAACAAGCAGCGAGTAGCAACAGGGGTAAATCTCGCTGATAGATTAAGACATCTGAGGCAAGTGTATACTTTCCTAACAACTTGATTGATGTGGTCACAAGCATGTAAGTTAGTATTTAGATGGAAACCTAAACACTTTACAGAGGTATTGTATTCAATAAATGATTGCCCAATAGACGCTTGACGCTTATAAACTCAAAAAAATATATTTGTAAATTAAGATATTAAATGTTAATTTTTTCTTGCCGAGAGTTAAAAGTTAGACGGATTCGAATAGCAAAAAAAAGACAAGAAGAAAAATGTAGTATATTTGGCTGATCATACCATGCTGTTTCAAGTATTACAAAGTACTCATCATTAGTGGTCTTAGAAAATATTCGAATTTTTAATTAGTTTATAGTACGTATATAATTTGCAAGGCTTAGAATTCGTGCCTGCCAAATTAGAAGTGATGACTAATCGACTTTTTCCACATGTAGCCAAGGCTGCACAAGCTTTCAAGGCTCAAGTTCCAAATTTTTTTTTCTCTTTTTTTTACTTTTTTAGTGACACTAACCGAAGCACTTGCCGTGCTTTTAAATATATATTAAAATAGTAATACTGATATATATTTAGTAATATATCAAAATTTTGATATACTTCAAGCTGCACCTCATGTATGTAGCACTCTGTATTCGCCTAAAATTGGGGTTGAGTTTTGAGCATTACGTAGTGTTTGAAACTATATTATCTAAATTCTCAACCACAGTTCCACTTAAGGACGCAGTGTAGCCACCAAACATTTGCTTGAAAAACCCATTGATTTCTCCATTTACACATAGCGCAGTTCCTTCACATGACAACCGTGCCATTAATGGTGATATCCTAATTTACTTTATATTTAAAGCAAAACTTTTAACAACATTACATTTTCGTCTTTGGGTCTTCTTTACTGTATTTCCAAAAACTTTGATAATGAATAAAGTTCCCGTGCTTAAAGTAAGCCTAATATCCTCATAACGGATTTCTCTATTAAAGTGATATGACATTCCGAATAAGGTGATGGTTAAACATGTCAAAATTTTGTTAGAGGTCATCTAACAACACTGAAAATTGCTTTTAATATAAGTAATGACTCTCGTATGAACTATACATATAAGTACATTAACTAATACCCGATGTAGAAGGTTTTGTTTTGAAACTGTGAAAGTATTTTGTATTTGCTTTAGGCCTGTCCATTAAATTAATAACAAATTCGATATATTTGCTTTACAAGGAATATTTCTTAAGCTATATTACAAAAGTAAGACTCAGACCACAATTGAATACTCCACCCACTGAAAGCTTTTAGCTTTAAAACAAACCCTCTAATTTGTTGAAGAGCAAAACCTTGTAGTTGTTGGTAAGGTTAAATGGTTATATATAATAGCATTATGCAAGTGCAATTAACGTACCCTTACCCTTACCCTTAATAAGTAATGTACCTTAATAAGTCAACATTGACCTGATTGTGTGTGGAAATGTTATATTCTGAGCGTTTACAAAATAAAATTTACTTGAAGACTTGTTGCTTGCGTTTCAATGCAAAGTATTAATTATGAATGGAAACTTTCAAAGCCGTTTTGGCTGAATTATCAATGAATTTTAACAAGCGTTTTTACTTGACTGACCCACATTACTGCGCTTCGTACGTTCTCACACTCCTCCTAGTTCTTCCAGTGCTCGCAGTTCTTAGAGTACAAAAACAAAAATATATAATTAAACTGCTATGAATTATTCGTTTTATTTATTGCACACACAAACGCAAGCACGTACGTTCAATTTGTCAACGTTAAAACACATATGAAATAGCACGCATGCAGGCACACATGTACACATTCACACATCCACACATGCACAAGCAGTTGGTAAACTAAGCGTAGTTGACGATTAATTTTAGTTAAATATTTTATTACTTAAACGAAAGTCTAACACGTACACAGACGCACGAAAGCAGACTATGATATAGTCAGTCACACACGTACACTAACTGCACGGAACAACCCAACCCAACAACCCACCACAGAAATATGCACAACACATGGTGACTTTGTAATTATTGTGTGAAGAAGAAACTGAGTGCGTTGAGCGGTAATTCAACTATTTTTAGTTACAGTTAATAATTTTAATAAAGAAGAAGAAGAAGACTTTATATTTGTTCTTCGCTCCTCTTAAGTGGGCAAGAAAATAAATCAGTTCCGGCTAGTCGGGAAAAGTCAAGCAAATCTAATGGGTTAAAAAAATTTTTAATATAGTTGATAGATATATGAATTGCTAAATGAAATTAATTACTACTTAAGAAGATAAAGTTGCACTGCGACCAGAGGAGATTTATAGGCCTATATATCCAGAATTTTTATAATTTTGATAGTTGATTTAAGACCAATTTTTGCGACACGCAAATAGGAATTGCACTCATATTTTTTTCATATTTTATTAGTTGCCAGGTCAAGACTACTTTACATGATCCTTATAAGTCAAATGTAGAACCTCCGACTTGATACATAGAAGTAAAGCAGAAGTTTCTAGTATAGTGCATTCTAGAAACTAATGTTAAGATCGATTTAAATAAACAAAGTTATGTTAGGTAAGTTATGTCAAGAAGGTTGTGTCAAAAACATAGAAATTCTATGTTTCTATGTTTTTGGTTGTGTTAACAAAATCATGTTAAGAAAGTTATGTTAAATAGATTATGTTAAGAATTCAAGATTAAGAAAGTAATGTTAAGTGAAATAATTGTATTATAACGAGACTTAAAGTCCTAAGAATATTGTATAAAAACAGAACAAATTTCAATAAAATTTTTAGTTGAAATCGATCTTCAGACTTTAAGTGGCAGCAATATTTTGCTTCCTTAGTGGAAATTGCTAAAAGCGGAATATCTTGCTCCTTGTTTCTTTTTGGATATTCTGCTCCCTTAGCGGAAATCGTAATACATTTAAATTTCTAGGTAAACATTATACCTACTAGGTTAATATCTGTCCTAACTTGACACGGGAATATAAGACAGTATAGAGCAAGGCTTGTTTTCTGTCCTGCCGAATCTTCTGTGGTACAAATCTATCAGTGCAATAAGAACAGACACAGGAACACTTGTACTGTTTATGTCCAGGGTTTCAAACGCTCTATGTTTTAATAGACTCGGAGATATTTTGAAGTATTAGCCAGATATTTGTATTTAGCAATTCATTCGGTTGGTTCGAATCCTGCATATCTTTTTACACATAACTACAAGTAATGTGGAATAATACCGAATTTTTTAGCTAATTTAGGAAAATTCGACATTCCTTCTACTTTACCTAGCTACCTAGATTGTGGTTTGATATTTTAAAGTTTGTGTGGATACACAACAACGCCACATAAGTAGCGAAGTTTGTTTATGCTAGGACCAGAGCTTTCGCAGAGAATATGATTTAATATGATGTTATATGATATGATATTATTGTTATGAGTGAATATGATTTCACAATTTCTGACACTGACGAAAGACACTGTCTTATGTTAAGCTATAAATATGTAAGTCTCAATATATTTATTATTTTTAATATGTCGGACTGTTCTTACTAATTAAGTATTTTACGCTTAATTTATAGTTATGTACGTAATACATTTATAATGAAATTTTATTTTGCATTGAAATATTCCATGCCAAAATTAAATGGCAATGGTATCGAGTGGGTGTCAATGATGTCCTCTAATATTTCCTGCAGGTGAATACCTTGTATATATTGCTTTTGATAAGTTGATGTGAAGCGTAATTTTTCAAATTGTTTTGTTTGGTTTATTCAAGTTCAAAAAATGTATTCTTCTCCAATGCTTGAGTTATTTTGTATTTTTAATACAATGTGTGTTTTTATTATATTCTTCTTTAAAAGTTTAATGGTTTTATCCATTACTTGTTATTCAATGGGAGCTATTTTTAAATATTTGTTTACAATCAAGTTTCAGATACTGTATGAGTGCCACAGTGTTTTGATGTGCTTGAATTACAGTGATAGTGGAACTGGGTATTCTTTTGAAGCAATTTGTGTATTATACATTTTTGCATACTCCTTCTTTTATATTTGAAGATATGGAGGAAAGTAGTACTTGAAGTAAATGAAGAGTGATATATATTAGGCTTCTTTATTCGTATATAAGCCTTTCAGATACATTTTTTGTCAGTCTCATTTATAACACCACGTCCTTCTTTTTTCTATTCCTTGTTATTAATTTATTTATCTTTAGTTTTCCAAGTTAGTCTTAATTTTTAGAGCAATCTAAGCTTCTTATGGAAAACAAGAAGTAATTTAAATAGACTATTCACAACAACTATAAGAACCAATGTAGCAAAAACCAAATATGACATTAGTTTAGATTATGCTGTCAGACCAAATAGGCCACACATAGACCATGAAGATCCATTACGATACCAGATCGAAGTCTTAATTTTTTAGCGATAGTCTGCATCGCTTATGATGCGCGTATTATAAGCGAATTTTATTAGTATTTCCCCAGAAACTTCAGGTATGTGCTCCAGTCTTGTGAAACTGATAGCTCCCAAATATATTTGTTGAGTTCTCGAAAGAGCCGAGCAATATGATATTAGAAGTGATTCAATATATATCCTATATAGACTGCCTCCCATATTTTTAATAAGTACACTTTATATCAAAAACACGATGACTGCCTTGCACATCGTTACTCTCGATGCGTTATGCTAGTTAAATACATCAGATCTTTATTTATCTCAGCTAACAATTGAGCGTGTCATTGCTTTAAAAATATTGACGGGTTCAAAACACTAAACCAGGCAATTGTGTTTATATTAATTAATGTAAATAAATTAAATTTAAGAAAATTTAAATAAATTTTTATACAGACTAATAAATTCATGAGTAATTTTAAAGACTTCTGTTGATGAATATTTGCCAACATCTAAAATGGCTATATGTTTTTATGGATTGACTGGTGCAATTCATTGCAGTTTAAAAAAGTTTTCTATTTAAGAATAAGGTTCTTAAGACAAAATTTAATTATTTTTTTATTATTTTTTTCGTTAACATTCCCATATATACGATGAATTAAAAATTTTTGCATTGAAAATGTCACTTTTTTGCTGATCTGTTGTCGATCTACGAAAGTAGTGTTAATGATCACATTTGATATGCTGAATCTACAGTGAAATAGTTCTACAAGGTTGTAGGAAAAAAATAACTTTGTCGGACCTTCGATTCTATGTCTCGATTAAGCGATATATAATCCGACGTGAAATAGTCCATATCGTAAAAAGTAATGAATATTTTCATTAAGTGATTTGTAAAAAGTTGTTCTCGCTTTTAAGCGATAACTCGTGTATAAAAGAACATTTACAAAATCGGAAACTTTTATGAAAACTATTATCAGTTTTAATTGTTAGGAGTGAAATTTTGCTGGTTGAAATTCAGTGAATAGTTTTCCTTAAATTCAGATAGCATTTCAGAGATTATGGCTGAAGAGTTGATTAATATTTTGTCTCTAATTATTATTAGTTTTTCACCTGCCGCTAACCATAAGTGCTGCATTTTCATCATTGGCAAAATTTCATATCGAAGCATAGAATTTAATATGTGAGTAATTTTGTTTAAATGCATCCTTTAGAAGTTATTGGATGTAATAAATATTAATATCATCGTGTCCTGAAGCTGTTTTGTGTGCAAATGTTACGACTTGCTTTATTAGTTTTGGAAGATTGCTGGAATCTATATTGTGGCTGGGGCTTCTAATATATTACGGTTGCATGCTTTCTCAGTCAAATAAAACTCAATAATATTTGCACATAAATAAAATAACAAACTTAAGTGTTTTGTGTTTTTTTAAAAATATATATTAATATCATGAATAACTAATATACACATAATAAAAAGGAAAAAGTTTTTGAATAAAAAATTAGAGACAAAAATCCACGTATATAATATAATTTTAAGGTTTCCAGGAAATTATTCCTCCTATAACATCTAATTTTTTTCTTCTTATTTTTAATTAGTTTTATTAAATATGGTATTATAATAGTAAATAAAACATCTCATAAATACATTTACTTAAGTTTACTTCAAGTGCTTTTACTAAATATTGGTATACATTAAAGTCGATTGGAAATATTTGCATTCCTTCATGTGCGCAAAAAAATGTTTACGTGGCGTATGAGTAACATTTTTTGTGGTTGAAGGTGTAAATTGCAAAGTAAATTAACTATTTTAGTTTTTATATTATTTTTAATTACTTCAATGATTTTCTTTTTCGAAATTTTTGTTATTATATATAATTATACATATAAAGGAATGACATATATGAGCTATGAATATAATAATCCATAGTTGTTGGTTTTTTTTATAAATAATTATTAAATTTATGTAAATTAATAATTATTAAATTTATGTAAAAAATTCAAATACATAGTAATAAAAAAATAATAAAATGCAATTAAAAAAAAACCAATTCAATAAGAAAATGTGTTTTTTCTTGTTATTGTAACAAACAAATAAAAAAAATATAACTTAAAAAAGTTTCCCTCGAAGGTATTATATTGACTTGAAAATAAAAAATAGCAAACCTTCTGAAAATTCGAAAAAAATATAAAAAGAAGTAATTTGTAATGGTGCTGGCTTTAAATGAAAAGTGATTGCTTCAAATCGATTGAAATGTGTCAGACGTTTTGTAATACAAAAGAAAGAACACGATTCGACCCTCTTTCGTTACAACGTCCTCGTCATAAAGACCCATAACCACTCTTATTATTTGTTAACATGTTGCTTTCCCTGGAAAGCTTTATTATTCTGATCCTTAAATTATTAATAAATATGAGTACGGAATAGTATAGGTAATGGTTACAATATATTACAAAAACTGAAACTGTCAAACGAAGTCAAAGACACTTATCAATTTCGTTTGTCAACTAAATTTACACAAGGTTATTTTTAAAATTTTATTTGAAATAAAATTATATTAAATATTTTATATATTTTTATATTATATATAAATTTTTTTTTTTATTTTTTTTTTTATTTTTTTTTTATGTTTTTGTATATGCTTACTGATTATACTTTTTAAAAAAATATCGTGAAATACGTTATTTGCATTTCTTTAAACATTTGTATAGTACTGTGAAAATAATAATATTGGTATAAAACAAATAGGAATTTGTCTTATATGTTATATAAAACAATCAACCAAAAAACAATCAACTTTATTTCCGGAGAGCTTTCACCGGTGCTTTCCGGTGAGCTTTCTTAAGAGCCGTAAATCTTGTTTTTCAAAGCAAGCACTTTGTTTTGCAAATACGTTGTAATATCCGGTAGCCAGATTTGACTAATACATTTGATACATTACACTGTGACATGGTCTATTGTTTTGATGGAAGAGCATATTATTTCTATGTATTTAAAATCGTTTATTCCAGCAAAATGTCATACAAGTTTTCTAGAAAATTCAGATTTACGAATTTAAAGAATCTTAGCTCTTATATGATCACTTTTAATAAATATTTCTCTGATCAATCAAAATTAATTTCATTGTCTAAAGCCCTATTATGAACTGCGGTTGACCCAATCTTCTATACATTTTTAATAGGTTGATTGAGGTATGGCGTTCTATATCTTATCTTTCACATATTTTATTTTACGACCACAATTAATTTAAAACAGTTATTCTTGAAGTATTTGTTTTTTGACTTCGGAAAGAGAAGAACCTTATAAGGTGAGAGCGATGCATAGTTAATCACTTACATTAAGGTTTTGCAGTAATAATAAGCCAAGTACTAATAAAAAAAGGTATTGAAAAGTAAACAATGTTTTTCAAATCATAAATTATATATACTTTTTGTATAAAGTGATATCATGTATATACATCCTCCATTTGTATATATCTATCCTATGTACAAAAGGTAAAACAAAATCTGCTTTTTAAAGATATAGGGCTTTATGAATTAAAAGATTTGTAAACTTTAAGTTTTAATTTGTTTTATTTGCTTTAAAAAAATTATTTCAATTAATGAACATGTGTTAAAATTATTAATGATAACTTATCGCTTATCGACTTGCATATCATTCGATAATCTGATTATTTATTTTAAATATTTTAAATTATTTTATACTTGTAAATATAATTTACAATTAAATTAAATACAATTTAAATTAAATTACATACAATTTAATTAAATTAAATACAATTTAATTAAAGTATGAATAACAACATTTAGCACTGCGGGATGCAGTGAAAGCTTTTCGAATAAAATGTAAAAAGTTTGTTATGAGAGACTTTATAACAAAACATACAGTCAGTTCAAACTTCTTCTCATATATCAAAACTTCAATCAGTGGTTACAATCCTTTGGCGAATAGTCCATGCCCTTTGGTAACATATATGAAAAACGTAAATATTCCTATAGAACTTCACATTAAAACAGACGTAATTGTCACCAATACACAAAATTATGCAGCAAAACTCAGGAAACACAGGAACCCAAAGTACTGGAATCCAGCGACTTAAAAGCAACTACATAAACCCAGCAATTGAATAACAACGCCCGACATGGAAACAAAATTAGACAAAGGTCGGTCTAAGCATAATTAATTATCTATTTTCTTTCTTCTACTACTGCAATTAGCGATAACTTATTGTTAGTGCTAAGTTGATTCTTAGAAAATTCAATAAAAAGCAAAACAATTTAAATATATATATCAAAGCTGATTCCTAAAAGCCTTGAATGAGGCAAAGGCCATATTTTTTCATTCAGATAGACTGTACTTGTCGAGATAAAAATCAGTATATCTTTAGAATTTATTGCACAAATTTTAGATTACAGCACTTTTTTCAGTTGTGTGTATAAAGATTGTGTACAATGGAAGCAGCTTCCAATTCAGTAATCTTCAAAGGCAATCAGTTAAAAAAATGTTACTGGAAGTCTATCTCCATCCAAGCAGAGACGACATTCGAATTAAAACGAAAAAAAGTCTTAAAAAGTTGCTTCACAAAACTTTAGTGTATCAGTACAACACTTTATTTAATTGTCAGTCTGTAGATTTTTTAGACACTATACTCTGCTTTTTGCCGATTAAAGCTAGTTAAACATAAATAATGTAATTAGAAATCTATCTCTTTCAATGAGTAGACGACTTTGTTTCAACTCACACAGGTTCAACATTTTGAAATAAGAAGAAAAAAGTCCATTAAAGTTTTATCATAAGCTTTAGTGCCACAGTGGAGCATTTTGTGCTCTAGTAAGCACAATAAGACAATAATATTATTTTTTAATAAATCATTTATCTTCCACTCGTGATAGCAAAAACATGAAAAATAAATCAATGACGTTCATATTTTCCTATGAGTGCACACATTGTTTTTAATACAAAAACTAACAGATATCAACGCCAAAATAAATGAAAGCAGAAATCAAAAATTTTATTTAATATATATCCAAAAAACACCTGCCATTATCCTTACTCAATCAACACATATTTTCGTTGAATATTTTATATATTTAAAATCGAATCAAAGCAAAACGAAATGAATTGTAAATGCATGAAACGTTCGATTATTGAAGTGTCTGTTACATTTGCTATTTGGGTTGACACAGCCGCACACATGAGTATCTACCCCAGTCCACAGATACCCATAATCCAGCTATACGAGTGCGAGTATCACTCCACTGCGAAACAACCCCTGAGAAATTCTATATATGGAAAATCACTAAATAGTGGTAAATGGGGGCAGGTACGTGGCTGTTGAACTGATGCGGAGCGCATAAGAATTTAGAATTTTAAATTGCTTTTAAAAATTACTCTCAGGGTTATTTTATAAAAAAGGACCTAACATTGTTTTCTACTTACTCGTATATTTTATACAATTTTATTTATACTAACTTCTATTCACTTTTATACCATATATGTGTATACCTATATTTTAATTCTTATTTCAATTTTTCTCTTCAATTTTTAATTGAAAAGGACACACGTTTCAATTCTAATTTAAAATTTATGTCATATAATTTTGTTGATATTGATCCTTGAAAAGTAGTTTCAAGTAAAATGAAACTAAGGAATGTGTACTCATGTTTGTTTGTACCTTCGGTGCTTGGCATTACGGAATTTTAAATGGAATATTTAATCAGAAAGCCAAGGTAGCTTCTTTAGTGTTTCATGCTCTACATATGTAAGTGAGGCAGTTGTACTGAATACATCTGGCAGTTAGGCGGTTGTTAATTATTTAATATTCTATTTTTCGATTAGTAATTAAAATCGCTATATGCCATTGTATGTTCTCTTTGAAATGCTAAATGATTTAATTAGTCCGCAATTATTTAGCTTACGCTTTTACTTAAGTTTAAGAAGGAAAGGCACAGGAATTGAATATTAGGCTATATAATTTAATCAATCTTGCCTCAACAAAAAAGCATTTCTTTATTTTTTCCTTTAATTAGAAAATATATTTGAGAACATATTTCTTTAACTATTTTTATGAGTGACTATCTGCATATTTTATTTAAGCAGTTTCATAACACTTTGGCTGATAAGTCCGTTGGATAACCAATAAAACAACAATATTTTTTTAAAATAGCAATACAAGAGCAATACAATCATTATAGCGCTTCTCTAACATTTCGATACCTCTTTTCTAGAATTATTTATCCTTGAACATAAAATATGCCTCAGTTTTGGCGATGACTTTTTCATCACTTTACCTGAACCATTTTTTTGACGTCTGGTACATACAGTGGGTGGGGAAGCAATTCGAAGTGTAATTCATACAATTTGACTATGCAATGACTTGTTGGCTACCATACACGATGCATTGTTTTGGTGAAAGGGGATTTCATTTTTTTTCATACTAGTTATTTTGCTGTTTTTTTTGATATCCTCCTTCAAACGTATAAGTTGGGTTATGTTACATTCACTATTAATGATCAAGTATGGCTTTTCTTTAAATATACTCGCCATAACTTTGTCTGTTGCTTGTTGTCATCTAAAGAGGCCGGCTGCTGTTAACTGAATTCTCAGTAGCTTTGCGAAAGTGGTCTTCGTTCCTTTCGAAATGATTCGAGTTGTGAATGTTTTTACTGCGTTCCATTTTAAACTACTTGAACGCATTTTGTATGTAATGCTACTAGAAGATGTTTGGATTCCTAAAACCTTCCATATTTTTCGCTTGCAGTAATGTTTTGACAGTTTGAGCAGTTCGGTGAAGGTATTCTATGAAGTATCAAAAACTGGATTAAAAGTAACCCACTTTACCAAATTTATTTATCTAATTCACAACATTGGTGCATGAATTCAAAAGTCCAATGTTCTTTGAACCACTGCTACGACTTTCGCTGCCATTCTTTTAGTGAATAAGAGCGTTCCGTAGATGGTTGATCTATCGTCGCTGTTATGCCTTACCTATTAAAAAAGGTGGCTTAACTCTTTGCATGTGTGTCCACTAGGAGTTTTCCAGTAATTAAAAATTTCGGCATGGCACTATATTCAGAAGTATTTCAAAAAGGTTTATTTATGCTGTATTTCACATTTTAAGAATAAGCACTAAATTTCTGTTAAATAAAATGTTAGTAATTATATCACAAAAATATTAAGTCTTTATTTTTGATTGTGATTTATATAAAATATTTTTTAAAATTGTAAATTTTTAAAAATTATTCTTTTAAAGTTGTTAAAAAATTATTTAACATACATTTCACATGATATATTCATGCTCTAAATTTCATTATATTGAATTTTGAATATCTTGAATATATAAGAAAAATCAAAAATATTTATTTTCTTTAGTTAATTTGATATTAAAAATTTTACTTACAAATCCAAAGTTTTAGATTAGTATTATTTTTAACAATACTATTGATGAGTTAAATAAAAATGTATGTTAGAAATATTTTTTCACTTAACTTGTGAAGAATATAGTAAGAGAATACTGCCAAATTCTTTCTTTAAAAAAATACACATCTGGTTTGTATTTGACATATTTTAGATAAATTATGATTTTAAGTATTATATTAAATTAATTTACCAATATAAGCATTATAATTCATATTTATAATTTTTTAATAATAAACAAAACGAGATTCATAATTTAATATAAATTAAAATGAAATTGCTTATAATTCTCCCTCACTTCGTTGCTTTACATATATTAATACCTATTGTACTGCTGATACTGGTCAATTGTTTTAATATAATATTTTTAAATGTAGTACCGTATTCTATAATCTCTCTCTGTGTAATCTATCGTTTATTGAATGCGGATGTGTTAATCGTTACCACTTTGCCAGATGGGATTATTTTTTGAAGCTTTTGAAAAAAAATGTATTTTTGCTGAACTTCCCATCATACGTATATGCACCTTCTTAATCTCATTTAAATGAAATTCGAAAAAATATTTCAGAAAAGTATTAGTTTTTTATTTTTTTATTAAAAAAAATTTTTTATATATATAAATTTTTTTTATTGAAAAATTTTTTTTATAAAAACCTTTTTTTTTTTTAAACATATTTTTAAAAAATAACTTAGTATGCACTTTGCAAAAAATTTATCACAAAAAATATTAATATTTTATTTTCAATTCTCTTTAAATAATTATTAAGTTCTACTTAAAAAAATTTTTTTTTTTGTATCATTTTATTTAAGAAGTAACAAATTTGGTTTTTACGTCAATATGACAGTAGTGACTATTTTTACTCTATTAGAAACTGTGGTATTTAATAGAGAGGTTTCGAAAAGTAATGAATTACAATAACAAAAACTATTTTTATATTATTTTAATTAATTGAATTTTTGACTGAGCATACAGCGAATATTGCCAAATACCTATCATCACTGGTCTTGGATATAATTCTTGTACTTAATTATTCGTAATTAAGTTTTTGAGACTTCAAGTACCAAACAAAAAAAAAATTTTATTTACGATTAATTGAAGTTTAAATTTTCTGTTGATAAATTTTTGGTAAAATCTTCATTGCCCGTATCCCATTAAAATTTTTTCGTTTTACCACATAAAACGGCTCTGATCGCTTAAAATCGTATCACTTAAAAATTTATCTGCAAATTTATTGTTATAGCTTGAATGAGATTCCGACACTCTGATAAGGTGCACAATATTACCATAATAAATATAAATCAGGATGCATAAATTGATATATTAGAATTATATTTTCTTATGGAGCAATTGATTTATACCATAAAAGTGGCTTAAATAAAACTTTTTGAGCACATGAAACTTTTTTAAAAGTTCATAAAAAAGACTATGGAACGCTTTTTAACACAAGTGGCATTTAGAATCTTCCATAAGTTGACAAAAGAAAATCACTCATAAAATTTGAAAATGTTTGAAAATGTAAGTAACTTTTGGGTGAGTTTTGTTATTATTTTTTGCATATCATATCCTTTGACTCAAGGAGTCCTTTAAAATGTGAGCCCTTTTATGACTAACCAAATATCATAACTCAATGTATTTCTTTATTCAATTTATTAGTTATCCTTGCGGGGCTAGTGAGTGACTTCAGTTTGGCATATTGGCGTGATTCGAATAGGTCTCTCGTCTATGAAGAAATCACTTTTATTCCTTTTTTATTAAAATCAGTTAAGATTTTTTGCTTGCCATTTCCGTTTTTGTTTGTTTTATTGGCACACGCGCTATTTGAATGTTTTTTTATACCTTTTTTGATTACTTTTATTATTTGCTCACTTTGCTTTTACCGTTTTCTTTTTTTTTCCTTTTTTCGTTTTTTTTTTATTAGTTTCACATTGATTTTGTGTCATTTTTAGTGCAGCGCAAAAAAAATACAAAAAAAAAAACAAAAAAAAAAACATCAACAAACAAACGTAAAAAAGAGAGAAAATTGTTAACGGCAAAATTTTTATTAACTTGTTTTCAAGGAGTACAGCTACACTGAAAAAAATATTAGTTTTTATTATAATCATTTAAAATGTGCTTCATTCAAGCTATTATAACTTTTTTTATAAGTATTAATTAAAGTTAGTTGCATCTCTGTATTTAAAATAATCGGTTATTCTGGCTGGATTCATAAAAAGTTATTATTGAAGAGTTGTGAGGTGTTTAAAAATATAAAAAGATAAAAATAAAATATTATAAAAGTAATAAAAAAATAAAAAGATAAAAATATGAAACTAAAAAGATTTTTAAAATCCTAGTTGTTGTTTATTTTTTAACACATTGTTCGGTAAAATCGGTAACTTTTCCTAACAAACCAATCCGTCCACCCAGAGCAGATGCAACGTCCTTATTTAAATATCCTTCAGTGAAGGATCGACATGAAAGTACTTTTATTAATTACTTATGTTTACACTTTAAATAAGTGGAATAATCTTTATGAAAGAGAACTGACAAATATCGAGACTTATTACTAACTCGGTTTAGTGTTTTGAATTTCTGAATCATAAATTTGTATATCCATAAGCAGAAAGCGAGGCCTTAGAACTACATTGACGAGCAAAGAGAAATTTTTATTCGATTGCTATAACAATAAACAATTAAGTTCAGCAATATATATTTTTTTATTTATTATATTTAAACATAGAGCAAAAGTTTAAATTAATAACTAAAAAAAGCTAATACAAACTAACAAAATCAATGCCAGAATTAAAAGCCAGGGTTTCTCAATGGATATTGTGGAGTAAAAGTACAAGAGAAGTACAAGAGACAATAGCTGCAGACTTTGTTGTGAAGAAGAGGAAACAGCAGAACACATTCTGTGTCACTGGGATAGTCTAATCAGAGTCGGTTTTTATCAACTGCCTATCCACTTATAACGGAATTAGGTAACATCTCTCCAAAGGACATAATAGCGTTCTAAAGTGGTTGTGTCACAATAATCCTCAAAGGATGCAGTAACGTGGTGACAAGTTCTCAACCCGTTTAAAATCTATTCTAATCTAAATTAACAACAACAACAATTTCATTTGTTTTCAAGCGCTTTCACTTTTGTATTAACTCTTTTGATTAATCTTTTTCTTTTATAAAATAATAAAGAATTTACATGTAATAAGCATTTAGGTCTATTAAAAAAAATCGATTTGAATTCTATTTTCTAATTGAGTTGAAGATGAACAGGTGTAGATATCCAATTTCCGGTTTTAGAGATATCAACTTCTGTTGGAGCATACTTCGAAAAGTAATGAAACCATTTTCATTGATAAGTCACTGTGTTTTCATTGTTAGGTGCAAGACTTAAAAGGTAACCTTTGTGATTGTATTTTGGGTTTGGTTTACAGTAAAGAAACCTTTTCGTGCCTTGGTAACCAATCAAGATTTCCTAAATATAGTCCAACATTAATGTCCACAACCTCAGCAAATTGTTTGTTTCTTATTCAACCATTGTTTAGTGTTATTATATATACTTTTTGGAAATGAATGAGAGTGGTGCCAGTTTTCAAACATTTTGTAATGCAGTGTACTTGGTATGACCCTGTTTAAAGTCAACCATCCACCTTTTTGTATTGCATCTTCTAAAGTAGAGTAATTTGATTTTAATTTTTAACTACATATGTTTTTTTTTAAATATAAAAATTTAATTACAATGTGATCTTGTGTACTTCCAAGTTCACAAATATTTCAGAGTTGTATTACAAAGCATTTTTGATTCCTTGTAAAGCATTTGCAAATGTTTTCGAAGAATTGTTTTGCATTTTATCAGATGATCACACCCAGGTAGAAGTTGAAATTTTGCAAATGATTAACGAAAAAAGAAGTAAAGTCAACTAAGTGTCTGATGATATCTGATATTATATTAAATAAATAGAGCTGAGTAGTTAAGTAATTAAAAAAAAAAAGAAATGGAACCGTTGAGATCTAAGCTGGCTCATATCGATCATGACTCGATAAGAAGATTATTGCAGATATTATTAAAAAGTTGGATTTAATGCATTAGCCGCTTTTTTAAATAAAATTTTTGAAGCAAAAATTATATCCCCAACAGAGCGATATTATTACAAAGATATTTTATTATTAATTATATTTTTCTTATACGAAATTTAGTACAATTTTTTGAAGTGTATTTGTACATATCCGAAACCACAACAAATAAAGTCAATAAACTAGAAAAATATGCGTTTTGGGAATACGTGGTTAAATTAGTAAAAATCAAAAAAAGTTATTATGTTGCATTCACAATCATAAAATTAATACTTTCCTACTATTTTTATTTATTTTCTTTTAACGATTTCTTCTCATATTCAATAAAACCATTAAGCCTAATAGGCAAAATAGTCCCGAATTAGCTGGAAGTGGTTTAACTTCTGATGACAGCATCCACCTATGATTTAGTACGTGCCATATTGCAAATTAAATCTAAACATGGGATGGTACCACTTTTCGGCATATTGAGTCTGGAAAAACAATGCCAAAAATTAAATATGAGAAAAAAAAATTGATACGCATATAGTATGTCTGCGATAAATCTGATTGAAAATAGAGAAAAAATAAAAAAAATGTAGTGTTGGAGAAAAAGCGAAAAAAAGCGGAAACAAGGAGGGACATATAACGAGAAAAAAGAAAAAATATAATAATAAACCTTAAAATAGAAAACATTAAAGTGATAGAGTGAAAGTAGAAAGAGAAGAATACCAAAGAAGAAAGCTGAATACAAAACATATATGACAAAATAATTAAAGATACAGAAATAAATGAGATCAATATAAGTTATATATAAGAATATCAATAGAAGATGAAATAAAAAAAAGAAAAATTGAAGTTAATAAAATAAAAATATAAGGAAAAGAAGAAACTTTTAAAAGGGAACATCATGAAAAATAAAAAAAAAATTTTAATAATAATTGAGTATATTAGACGAAATACTTTCTTCTACTTTTTGCAACTTGCAAATAACAGATGGAAAGCACTTAAGTCATGTGCAACTTCCAGGTTAACATGGCACAGCTATAATGAAAACAGATCCTCGGAATTCATCAAAAGAGATCGCGTGAACACTACAAGGCTTACTGCAGTTCTTTCTGGTCATTGGTGTATAGGAACCCACGCAGAGAAACTGCGCATTCCTCATAATCCTCACTGCAGAAGTTGTGGAAACCCGCAGGAAAAAGAAACCATAAAAGAAGAAAAAAAAGGGGATCAAAACAGAAATCCAGGTAAGTTGTTTCATATCAAGATATATGAATGGATTTAGGAGAAAATGAAAGGAGATCAAATAAACACATTATATGTTCAACTTTTCTCTTCATAAAATTATTTCTAAGTATTTTGTTAAAACCACAATTCAATCAAGTCAAAACCATCTTATATCACAAAGAATTAATGATAATAGTTTTGTATCATTCTTTGTATTGTTACAAAAACAAAATATTTCAAACATTGGGTGAAATATCTAGATAAACAGTAAAGTTATCGACAACAATTTATAGTTCAAATACTCGAGATGCTGGATTAGTGATTACTTGTGGTATTGGCAGAGTGACAAAGACATATAATGCCGAGTACAAAAACGCAAGAGCAGTAATAGAAATTATAATACAATATACAGCTTCTTCGACAGTAACCCAAATGCTTATTAGGAACTATATTGATAAACGCTTCAGAGACTTGTATAGTGAAAATTAAATCCTTCAGCAAACTGGTATGTTTTGAGACGTCGTGTTAATAAAGATTACTAACCCTGGATAGAAAGACTAAGTTAAGCAATCACCACATAAAATTCCACTAAAATCATTGAGTAACAATGTTTTTTGGTCCTGTAATGTGGAGTAAGAGTATATGTTGTTTAAAGTATATATGTATTACATATGTATTGTGGGCAAGAAAGCAATGTCCTGGTTATGAAATATTTAAGAGTAAATCAGTCTAAGAGTGAGTGGCACTACAACACAGAGAAATATTGTATATTTATTAAAACAAGACTTTTTTTTCTAACTATATAATTACGTTTACTTTATATTAAATTCAAAGAGTTTGTAAACTGTAAACTGGGTTTTGAGTTTTTCTTATTCAAGCGCGACAATTTTGTTTTTCCTTCTAACCACAAATTAATGAGGCTCACTAATGATAATTTTCAGATGAAATTATGCATCTAATTCAAACCACTCTTTTTTTCACTTGATAAATTTCTCTAAAATAAATGGAGATTTACTCTGACAACTTGGATTAATTGAATTATATATGCCTTGAAATCGAAATTATTAGGCAGAATATTCCATGTGATGCCACAAGAAAATTTTAGTTGTTGACAAGGATGTCTAATTGATTGATTTCGGTTCACATTCACACTATTCTTCACAGCATTGATATATTCTGCAGTAAGCTTTTGTTTTTAAAAGCGTTAGACTTTTATTTTAAAATTTAACAATTTGAACTTAAATGTCTTTAGGAAATTTTAACCGAACATCTATCTCATCAGTTTATTTGATACTTATTTTTGTGCTGGTAACGCAATCCAACTATTATTTCAAACGTAATAACTCCGGGTTTATTCTCCCAAATGTTATAAAATCCTGAAGGAGTATCATATAGGGATCTATCTACTTTGGTTTCATTATAAATACCTCTTATTAAGAGATTTTTATCTAATGGGGTAATGCAAATGTGGTAAGTACCACACCCAAGTTTTATTCGTTCATGATTCGAAACCAAAGATCTGCTTTTGGTGATGATTTTTTTGATGTATATTAAATTTTGGCAATTTTTAAAATTTTTGTTAAAAAAAAACTTTGACGTGGTTTCTTCCTAAGAAAGTAGTCATTCTGCAAATTTCCCATACCCAGCATTTTTCATTTATTTTTTTCTTTAAGTACTTTGGATTCTTAACTTTTTCTTTATTGCCTGAATATCGTTGAGTTTTTTCATGTTGAAATTTATTTTAATATTGAAACTAAATTGAAAAGCTTATTAAATACTAAAAAATAATACTGTAATTGAAATCTTTCTTCCTTGGTTAAAACTGTAGGACATAATAGCGACTACTTCAATTGGAAGTGAAGGGAAAAGAAATATTAAGAAGGAAACCAGCTATCAATCAAACTGAAGACCATTGTTGCTTTTGTGTAAAAATATGCTTTTCTTGAAGTCCTGAATGAAATGAAAAGGAGAAAGTAAATAATAAATAAATAAATTAAAATAAAATGAAATGGAGTAAAGGAGTGAAGTAGTGAAGGAGTGAAGAAATAATGAAATTGAAATAAAATGAAGTAAAAGTGAATAAACGAGAAAAAATAACTTTTTTAGGATAGCCTGCAGGCATGACTTTTTTTTTTTTTTATGAAAAAGAAAATATGTATATTTATTTTTTCTTTTGTTATATTTTATATTTTAAATTTATTTATTTCAACCTCTTCCGCTCCTCGTTTTCGTAGGGCTCCTCGTTTTTTTTGTGGCGTTCATGGAATATGGGTTGGTAAATTTGATTAAGAGGTAAAATATAAGATTTACATTTGGTTAAATGAAATTTTGCTATTTTAACGTTTATTTAACTTTTGAGAAAGGTGTGGCACTTTGGGTCAGGGTATTGTTTAAATAGGTTTAAAGTAAATAACGAAAGAGCAAAACTTATATATACGTTCAAAGATTGGATACTTTCGTATTACACAATGTTGATTAAATAAATAATCACACAATATCTCACATGCTAAACAAAAGATATGCAAACAGCAAAACTTGGAATTTGTTTAGAAGAAATATGCTCACATCCAAAGCCGAATATATAGTGAAAAGAGACAACAGTAAATATCAGACAAAAGCAACTCTAATACTACCAAAGTATGCAACCCTATTGATGATGAAAAAGCGCTAATATTTTTAACAAGTGACATTTAGTGTGACTTGACAGTAAAGTCCTTCGTCATGTTGATTGTCAACTTTGATAAAAGTGTGTATCCTTATCTCCTCATTTTTGTGCTGTTTATGGAAATTTCATCAGGGATTTAGGTGTGTGTGAACTAAGTACAAATAGTGTCAATATATTAGCTCTTTCTAGGCGCTACGGTTAAGTTTTCTTTACATATCTTTCTGCATTTGCTAAAGTTGAAGTTAAATTGTTTAACTTAAACATCGATTTTTATAGCAATATTTTTTAAAAGTAGAATTTTTCAACCAAAAATTGTGTAAAATAAAGATACCAGTGAATTCTCCACAAAACAAGTATAGACTTAGCCAAGGGATCAGAGAAGACACAGAAGGCAGGAAGTCTTTGCAACTCTCGTAAGCTTAAAATAAGCTAAATTACTATTGATGGGTCAACTACAATAGCAAAAGATATGACGTTTACATGGGCTGAACGAATAACAGACATAATATTTGTTAAAATTATAACATAAAAATAATGAAAAAAATATAAATTAAAATTTGGCAGTTGTAGACACAAAAAAATCTAAGCCATATCAAGTAGCAGATTGTGCGACGATGACATTAGATCACCAGAATATATAATAGGGAAGTGTGAGCATTGATACACAAAACATTAAAGTGTTTGATACCAGATATACAATAGAATAGCAACGTGAAGTACAAGAGACTTTCTTGAATGCCTGAAAGCAACGAGCGTTCATGAGATCTTATAAGAGAACTCCATCTTAATAGAGTATATATAGGTATATAAAGTATATACTAGGTGAATTGATAATTACCTGCCTTCACAACAGGTGGTAACGACATAACAAAATCAATTATATTTGAATATGTAACAAGTCCTGAACTACGGCTGAAAAAATTTCGACTTCATCAGATGTTTGGTTAACATTCGGATGGAAAAGTTTTGGCTTCTGTACTTCAGGATTTAAATGGAATAATTTTCATACACTATTTGGAAAAAGAAAAAATAATAACAGCACATTACTATTGCATATTATTGAATCGATTAAATGAGGAAATCAAGACAAAAGTCTACATTTATCGAAAAGAAAAAGAAAAAATATTATTTTTACAGAATAACGCACCTACTCATACGTCAATGAAAACCATGGCAAAATTAAATGAATTACGGTATGAATTGATTCCTCATACACCGTGTGAAAAGATAGCTCCAGAGAAAGAGATTGCCATGAAATGATAAAGTAGAGTGAAAAACTGAGAAATTTTTTGGAGGACTTAATAAATCGTATTATGTAAAAGGTATCTAAATGGTCAAAGAATGGTGGATCTGTCATATATTGAGTGTAGCATCATAAGAATGCCAAAATAGTAATAAGGATGCTATATTTCACCATTAACTCTTAGATAAATCAATAAATTGTTGTGGTGCGAAATCAGTGAATTACCTATTCAATGTTCAGACTATTCATTTTAGATTCCATATTCAAATGGTGTATTACTTGCCGGTAGTGCTTCGTATTAATTTTAGGATCAAGGAATAGTAATTTATAATAAAATATATAAAACTATAAACTGTTTTAGCAAGAAAAGAAATTCTGAGTACATTTAACCTAATTTGTCGTACCTTTTTTGGGGTTTGGCCGTATATATAACTATTAAAATATATATAGATTTCAGCACCCCATTGGACTCATTGAAGCAATTCTATATATTCACCGATACCATCAAGCAGATATTCATCAATTGCTATTATTATTATTATAATGTGGGTGTATGCACTGCGACCTTAAGATCTATTGTGCCAATACTGTACTTAAAGTGTTTGTCTAAGTTCGATTACCTGGATAAGCCGTCTTCAATTTGTAATCAGATCTTAAATCTTTAATCACTGAATGTTAAAAATTAAGTATTTTTAGAACAAAATTTGTTTTTATTCTGTTTTTAATTGTTCAAAATTTTTGTGAAAAAAAGCACCAAATATTGTCAAATTTAGTTAAATCATCAAGGCCCCATGTCTCACTGGGAGAAATGGACATAAGTAGTAACCCCTAAGAGTTGTGTTAAGATTCCGTGATGTTAGTCATTGATTTGGAGCTGTGTTGAGTGGCACTACTTTTGATATTTGCAAACCAATAAAAGAAAAACAATTTTATGGTTTTATTAAACACAATTTATTGAAAAAGAAAGATAATACACAGATATCTAAATTATATGTTGTTACTTCATCTACTTAAATTTTTGGCATATATTGAAATCTACTTTCACTGCACTCAGTACGTCAGGCAAGTAATTATTTAAACTCGTGGAATTCTCTAACTTGTTTAATATATTTTTACGACTACAATTGGCTGCAATTCTTTTTGTTCCACTACACCCATTGTGTTTAGATTTTGCCTCGCATATGATTATGTTTGTGCCCTGCTCAGTGTATCCACTGGCATTACATTAACTCTAAAATATACAATAAAACCAGTGTATGTACAAATAAAGCCATTAAATCCAATTCCAAACCAACTAAATCGTTGCCAACAATAAACTTGCTGGCTTCAGCTCATACCTTACTCATCATGCCTCACTTTTCAGAACAGGAACCAATTCATCTGGGCGTGGGGGCTTAGGACAGGACGTTTACGCTTAAATTATTCCACCGCCGCAGTCAATAAAACACAAAAGTTGTGAAATAATTGTCAATTTGTGTTGCCTTTGGAATTGGACGTGTGTCCTTAGTTGATGTGTTGTTGTTGTGTTGTTGTTGGACGTACCAGCAATGTTTTGGATATACGCGCTCTACACGTATTACAAAACATTTAAACATTCGTAAACGTACCATGTACAGGCATGTGTGCGTATGTCCCCGTTTTAACTTGCTCTACCCATAAATACTATAGTGGAGGGTTTCACATTTTTACACAAAAATATCTCTGAATTGAGTTGTAAAACTTATGACAAATTCTGTTGGTTAGATTGGGAAATAAATTTTCTGGAAATATTTCAGCCTTATTTTATTGGTAAAATTTATTGAATTTTAATGTGTACTCGTATGTGAGTGAGCATTTGTGTGAATTGCATTGAATTGTCAGGTTTTGAATAAAAACTTGTATATTGAAAAATATTTATAACTTTTTTTATTTAAGAAATTATATTTCCAATACAAAATTTTAATTAAAGTTAAAATTTTAAATAATGTTAACGAATGAATAAACAAAATATATATACTCATATATTTTGACTATTTGCCTATTCAATATATGTATACTATAACTACTACTACTATTGCCTACTTTCCCTAGTGGGGTATAAGGCTTCAATAATTCTTCTAAATCTGACTCTATTTGGTGCTTCTCCATAGATGTCGTTCCATGTATATCGTGCTTCAGCTAGCTCACTTTCGACCGTTCTTCTCCACGTTTTCGCTGGCGCACTAGGTCTGTTGATATCTTGGGGATTTCATCCTAGCGCTTGCTTCGCTATGTTACCTCTCAGTTGTTTGGCAACTCATTTTGTGTTGCTCTTTGAATCGTTTGGTTCAGCTGACGTACATTTGATATTTGATCTGGACATCATATTTTTAGAATTCTACGTAGAGACTTGTTCACAAACACTTGCATCTTTCTTTCTATATGTCCGGAGTACTTCCATGTTTCATAGCCGTAGTACAAGATAGACATCACACTTGTGTTGAAGATTAGCAGTTTAGTCTGCCTGCTGAGTTCATTGGATCGCCATATGTTGTTAAGTATGCCAAACGCAGCTTTCACTTTGTTGATCTGAGCATCAATATCTTTATCAGCTCCAGTACATGAATTGGTAAATAAATAAATGCTTAGCTGATAGTTAAGAAGGACTTCATTTTCTAATTTATATAAAATAAATTTTGTTATTTGTTTCGGTTTGATGAAGACGAAATAGCAGTATTTTTTTTAAGATTTAGTTAAAATTACTCTTAAAACTATATTAATAATTACTATCATTCTAAATAGTAAACTCTGTATCATAACTTATGTTTATACACTGAGTGGTCACAGTTGAAATAGTTAGAAGACACTCCAGGACTAGAACTTCAAGCGCTTTTCAAATTTGCTGAAAGCGTTGACATCGTAAATCCATATGAATGGTTTAAATCCAATCTTTTCCAATCCGGAAAATGATTGGATATGTATACATGAAAATTTTAACACCAAAAGAGGCTCAAGTTAATTTAGATAAAATACTTCTTTCTAATATTATCAAATGCACATAATTAGTAGTCATGGAATTATTTCTTATATTTAATTATTTCAAGACCATGATTGGTATTAGGTAATACTCCAAATAGCTATATGCTATATCAGCTAAAAATTTAATTAATTAAAAATAATAGAAAAAGTTTTTGTTGTTGCAATTTCACTACTATTCGATAAAAAGATTTTTATTGAAAGCAAAAGTTTATATTAAAATTTAGTTTCTTAAGGTTGTAAAATTGAGTGAATTACTTAAATTTTGGGTGCTTTAAATTGTAAATGTGATACAATTTTTATTAACAAAGTAACTGTGACAAAAATCAGGTTCAGAGACTGAAACAATTGCTATTCTTAAGCATATTTTATTGAGTATTTCTTTCGGTTGTGTATATAAAAAAATATGTAAACGCTGCTGGGACTTAAGTGGAGATTTACCAAACATTGCTTTATAAAAATATCTTAGTGAGTTCCTAGATTTACTGACTGACTTTTTGAGGATCGTTATATTGAAAAAGTATCTACCACTATATTAAAATTATTATTAAAAACAAATATGCATAGCAATCAGAGTGGATTTATTCATAAGCATTCGCTTAAGTCCTGCAGATTTATCATATTCATAAGTTTTGAAAAAGTTTGGGACTTTCAGTCCTTTCAATATACCGCCGTTATATGAGTACTGAGGTATTTAATTACCAACAGCAAGGCATTTGAAGAAAATGTGTTCTCAGCTTCCAAAGTAAATTTAACATAGACGAGAGGTGCCAGCGTCGGAAAAACTGAAGTTTATTAATGTGATGCTTCAGATCTGCCTGCTTAAAGAAAATAAGTTCTCCGAAATTCACTATTGACTGCGATAAGTAAATGCTTTAGTTGAACTGGCACCACACTATTAGAATGATTATTATTATTAATGTAAAAACGAGTAGTGCACTGCGACTAAAAAGATCTTTTGTGCCCCTTAGTCGGATTAGAGTATTTCTCCAAGTCCGATTTCTTTAATGAAAGTCACTACAGAGCCTATTTCATTGAATTTTAAATCGGTATAATTGATAACACTATTAAGATAGTCGTGGATAAATTAATTTTTCTGCTCTTAATAAAACTTCTGCAGATCTATAAATAAAAAAAATTTACGGAAACTTTTTTAAAAACAGAAATATTATAAGAAAGTGAACTCGTAACTGTACCAATTTATGTTTCTTCCAAACCACCACAATCTTCTTTTTGCTGATCTTAAGAAGAATTTGAAATCATTACTTTATCAGTTTTTTTCGATTGTATTATATTGTAAAAATTACATACTAAAAGAAATCCTTTAAGGACTTAATTAATTAATGAACAAACTATTCTCCTATTGTATGAATAGGAGAATAGTTATTCACAGTTCACAGTTACTTTGATTTATAATCGAAATTATTTCATTTTCAATGCAAATGAATATGAATGTATTTAAGAAGAGTAAATGTAGCCAGAAGTTAATTGAAGCACAAAGGATGCATTTTGTTGTACTAATTGCCCAAAACTCAATTAGCTAATAACAAATTCCAGCTTCAGCGGTTACCTCAGCACATATCGCAGACAGGCTTTCAGTGAAATTAACGCAAATTGAAAATTTCATGTTTAAGTAGAAATACTAATGGTAGAAATGCGCAAACACTACGAAAACACTAACAAAAATTTTTAATAAGAATAATTTTTTTAAAATTAAATCTAAAACATTTGCAAGGAAAGGTCCTTTTTGAAAGGACCCACGTAAAATCATTATTAAGGAATCTTATCAAAATGCTGCATTCTATTAAAATATTCCACTGTACCGAGCTTTTTCGAATTGTGCCTGCCGTGCTGTGTTCTGGCATGCCGTACTGCTCTGAGCCGTGCTATCCTGTGCTGTACTGTGCTGTTTACTGTTTTGCTTCCCAAACTTAATTAAAATTTAATTAACAAAAGTCTTAACGTTTTCAATGAAAACATTTTACAGAAACAAAGAAGGAATAAAATAATATAAAAATAATAAAATACAGAGCAAAACAAAATGAAATGAAATGAAACAACCCAAACCAATGCCAGAGGACGTGTTGCAATGCAATCTGGAATAACGGAGAGTGAGCCTCGGCTGCGAAAACTGAAATTAAGACGATGAAATTTGTGAATAAATTCAGTTTATTCCGTTTATTCCGTTTCACAAAGGAAAATGCCAACACATACGCAATACATAATGTACAAGCAAATAGGCGTAGTTATGTAAAGGACGCATATGCATATCCTTAAATGTGAAATGTCGAAGCGATTTGTGCAAGTTCACAGGACTACGGATTGTGGGAATTAATACAATATGTGATTAAATTATTTATTAATTGTACAAAAAAATGTGGCAGGAGAGCTTTTTTCGTATTTATTGAGTTTTTTATAGGACAGCGAAATTTTTGCAAATGTCTAATAGGAACTATGTAGTACGGGAAAGCATTATAATTGCATATAAAAAATGTAGAGAAATCGTATAGGTAAGTCCTAAACAAACAGATAACAGCTGTACGCATTTATTAATTTTCTTAAAACCTCTTAAAAAATCTTCATTTCAGAAAGACATATAAGTAAATAAAATTATTGCCTGCCTGATTTCGTCTATATTGGAAGAGGTATGACTGACATTAAGTGATCAAAATGATTTGAAGCGGTGGTTGGATAACGAAGGCGTAGATGTGGAACGTATCTACGGTGTAGTGATCAAGTGTAGGAGAAGGAGGGGAAGAAATGACATGAGAAAGGATGAAGATGCTCCAGCGGAAAAAGAATTTGAAACGGTAGTTGAAGAAAGAAGACGTAGAGGTACGAGATAGACAATTGTAGGAGAAGCAGCATACGCAGTAGGGGCGCATGAAGAGATGTGCTGCGTAATGCCGAAACCGAAATGGTTGTTATGGCTATTTAATTAAGTTAGTAAAAAATAGATCTTCCGGTTTTGTAGTCTTTTATATACTATGAACTAAACGGAACAGTAAAGGTCACAAACTATACAAGCTAAGCTATGTATTTCGAAATTTTTCCCTTATTTTAGTCTGACAAATGGTGACCTGAGTGGGTGATATGTTGTAGATGAATTCGGCAAAAGTAATACAAAGAATTTCAAATCAACAAATATATTATTTTGTAGTAATTCTTCTCTAATCTTATAATAAATCTTATCTAATAATATTGTAACTTATTTAAGCGAGATTAATGTTAATTTAATAAGTATCCTTATATAAGTATCCAAGTGTACAATACTTGTACTTATTGTATATGTTTATGTTATGTTGTATTGTATATGTTTATATGTAATTCAAAAGGAGTTTAAGGAATTAGCTAAACTTCAAACAGTCAAACTGCTTTAAAGTTTTTAAGTTCGGTCAACTTTATATCCAGAACGGTTTGTGACTGCTACATACCTTTAAATGTTATTTTGACGTAGTTCAACTCGTCTCTACTCTGAGTACCCGATCATAGCGATATTTTTGGCAACTGTAAGGGAGATAAGCTAGACACAAGGGGTGCTTTAGGGAATCTATACAAGACACCTAAAATATCACCAAAAAACATTTTGTTGACTTCATCTAGATACTGTTTGGTCGTGTTTCATAAGAAAAATTCAGCAATTTCATTGAGATGTGCCATAAAGATATCAGTCTTGTAGTAGTTTTGTTGATGAGTCACAAACAATTAGAGAATCATTTTAAAAGAATTTCTTGTTTAATCATTTCTATTGAAGTTGTACAGAGGACGATAAAAATATATCTGTTTTGTTAGTGCTCACCGCATGCTTGGTGCCGATTAACGACTTCAGGAACTTTTTTTTTAAGAATTTTGTGCCAACTTCAGGATCTCACACTAATAAGTGTTTTGAGTTTTTCCAAAAACTCAAGATGGTTTCTAATCCTCTGAGTTTCTTATGGGGTCACACAATTGGATCCTTAGGATCGCTGGTGTTACCTGACTGAACCTAGCGCCGTCAAATATCTTAAAGAAAAAAAATCTTGCATTTTTCAGAACATTTTTTGGATTGTTCGATATATTTATGTTAGCGAAAAACTGGTAGTTGTTCAAGAGATCTGTGGCCTCATCTGTAGTTCTCAATATTTCTTCAACTACTTTTTTATAAGTTTCCACTTAGCCTTAAGTAAGATAATTCAATTTATATATGACTGGCTTAGTTTTCTATATCAGTTCAAGGAGACATGATCTATGATCTTTGAGTGTTAAAGTGAATGATTAGGTATATTGGTCATCTCCATGATGTGTTCCAGTTTGTGTTATAAACCCATTTGAAAGTTTTATCATGTTGTTGTTGCCGTTTGTGGTCATAGTGGTTAATGTTATTAGTTTCTGTGATGTTCTTATGTCGCTAATATCGTTTTATATGAACCTGCGGTTTGGTGGTTTAATCTGTTAATTGATACAATGTGCTTACATTGCTCTCGTATTTATTATTATTCTCTTTTTCGAATACTTAAATACTCGTTGACTGATTAACCGAAACGTTGAAGTGTTTTTTTTTTATTTTTGTTTTGATGTAATTTATACATTTATTTCGACTTTTACAGAACGCCATTAAGTGTCTTAAGTATCTACAAATCTTTTATGTAAATATTCCAAAACCATACCTCATATATTTACAGCTTCTATATAAAAACGCATAATATGGATTTTTTTTATATGTAATTCCGAAAATATTTTAGATACTTTCAGATCAATTATTTTTAATTAATTCGTTGTTGTTGTTGTTTTGTGAAAATTTGACAGTGGAAAAGTTTTTGTGACAAAAAATAATTTCTTTTTTGTTTGAAATTGAAAAAAGCTTTACACACCACAACTGCCAAAAAATGCTCAACTTTTACCGCATTTTGTGGGCTATATTGTTGGGTTTCTGGAAGTGAGTTGGTGTCAGGCAAGGAAATTGATACAAAATTTTAAGAACGTTTTCACAGGAAAGGGAATGAAACAGAGTTTATCAAAAAATGTTGTTCATAAAAACCTTTTAGCTTAATTAAAGAGACCATTTTATAAGGAAGTCGAAGTTATTTAAAGGAACCATACGCACACACAGGCGCACGCAAAACATTTGTACTTACATGAAATTAAAGACATAAATTCCCTCATGTGTACGTACACAAACACACACGCACACACACGCACACACACACACACACAGTCACATCCAATCACTGATATGCAAAACACTAATTTAATCTATGCAAAACGCACTGCCGCCGACACACAAATAAGGTTCGGTTCTATGTTTTTATATGCTTTCTACTTGCAAATGGGAGCGAAAATGTTTGTGTGTGTGTGTGTGTGTGTGTGTTGGGGAAAAATATTCCAGTTAATGTGTTTTTGCGTTTTGTTGTGTTAGTGTTTAGTGCTTAATTTTGTTAGTGTGTGACTGTTATTAATGGTACATTTGGTTGACTCTTTTCGCAGCTTAAAACCAAATATGTGAAATTTTCAGATATAATTTTCTCTTACTGCTTTTTGTTTTTGGTTTTGTTTTTGTTATTGTTTTTGTTTTTGTTATTTGGTTACAAATGGTGTTGTTTAGCAGCGTTGTTGTTATTGTTGTTGTTGTTTTGGCATATCCTATTTTACATATAAATTAACAAACAACATGTTTGTTTGACTTTTTTTGTTTTGCTCTTGGGTTTTTTTTTGTTTTTTGCATAGTCGTTTGATTGCGTGTGGGCGAAAGCAAAATTTATTGTGGAAGGTTTCCTTAAAAATACACTCACACACGAATAATGACAATAATAACAAATCACACATTCACACACACTCACACACAAACTCATACTACCACACATGTGTGATAATAAAAAATCAGTGTTTTTTTCTGATTCTTTGCTTAATCCTCAGACTTTGTGTTTGATTGTAATGCGGAATATGTTGAGTTGACAGTCGGATTTTCCATGATGAGAAATTAATGTTGATAATTAAGATTTAGGCACATAAACGCGGCCCATTTATGTGTATGGAAACTCAAACAAAAATGAATATGCTCCTTTAAATAGGATATAAATTGTAGCGATTATAGTGGGGGAATACTTGCCAAAAAATTTATATGAAAACTAAATAAAAGGATCTGGTTTTGTTTAATGAGGCATATGCGATTTCGTTGCGTCTGTTTTTTCGGTTAACTTATGAATATTACATTTATTCATTTTTGATTGCACACGAGTTTATTTGAGTTCTTAATTAAGAGGTTAAAGTTCAAGGGTGGAAATTATTTCGCTTTGAAAAGCGCTTGTGAAATGGGTTGTTAAGGACCCCAAAATTTATTTGAAAGAACTTTACTTTTTTTTTTAACAGTATATGTGTGGTTTAGAAAGAGTTTTGTGTTTTATACCATTCAGCATATGCAAGGACATCTAACAGCTTAACCTTATTCTCTTCAAATGAATGAATCTTTTACTAGTACAATTTTGAAAAAATGTGAAAACTTCATCAGTTTCACGTAGCATCACAACATGGAATGGATTTTTTTTCTCTCTTTCTATTTTGCACCTTTCTCATTAAGCTTTGGCTGTGGTTTTCTAATTTTTCTTGTTCTTATCGATACAATCAATATAACTAACATATCGTATTCAGTACGAGTTTGTATAGAAAATTGTTTTCCTAGGAAATAGATAGTATACTGTGAAGGTATGTGTGTAAGCCCTCTAATAAATAAGGCCTCGTTTCATATATGTATGGATACCAGAATACTTATAATGAAGTTAAATACTAGAATTTTATTATGAATTCTCTAGCTACTTAAGGAGTAAAATGACTTGATAAAATATTTACATTGTATTTGGCTCTTGTGCCGAACCTATTTTGTTCCCTATATTTTATGAGCTGTTTAATAGATACCAACAACTTTGGCATACTTTCAAAGAAAACTGACGATGCATACTTGACAGTTTTTCGAAAACAATATAATTTAAAACAAAACTATGTAGTTAATTGACTAGAGTATATTAGAAAAATTATATATAATACGCTGCCACAAGAGCAAAGAATAATTATTCGGATTTCGACAGAAGAATTCTATAGAATAACTAATAACGAAAAACAGCTTTTTGATGTAATTTTGCTTTATTCATCAACGTAATCTTCTGTAAGAATAGTATAATTGTTCCAGCTCTTCTCTAACATTTCGTTACCTCTATTATAAAAATATTTATTTTTGGTTTTAAGATATGCTTCAGCTTCGACGATGATTTTTTCATCGCAGACAAATCTTTTTCCCTCGTGCATATTTGTCAACAGCTTGTGACACGGCGCAAGCTTGGTGTCTTGGTGAGAGGGGATTGTTTCTTCTTCATATTGGGTAGTTATTTTACGATTTTCCCCTTCAAACGCACCTTTTTTTGATATGTAGCGATCGCTATTGATGATCTGGTATGACCATCTTTAAGGTAGCCGATAAATAAAACTCCACGCACATATAAAAAAAATGGTCACCACAACCTTGACAATTGTTTAGCTGCGTTTTTTTTATCGCATTCGGCGAGGTTCGCTGTGTATTGTCCACTCTCAGTCTACTGCGGATTTGACTCTAGAGTAAAAGGATGTTTCGTTTGCATATCATACATGCTGATATAAATATTTAATTTTACCTCACTCTAAAAGCTCTAAACAGCTATCTGAATTATTGATATGTAGGTTTTTTTGATCAACTATAATTGGCACCCACTTCGAAAGTAGCTTTCTCAAAGACAAATGTTCATGTAAAATGGTATGAGTTAGTTAGCTATCTAATAAAACTTCACTTTATAGTTTTCAAAAATGATTTTGTGAACTCTTTTACAATTTTCTAGTCTCATCTTTTTTGAGCTTCCAACGCGTGCGGATCAGCGGTATTTGTATGGCTGCGTTCAAAGTCAACAAAACACTTCTTTATCATTTCTCACGATGAAGTGAAATCTGGGTAGCACATATCAAGCTATGTTTTTGCTGCCACTTCGCTCTTATCAAAAGATATGTTTACTTAAGATACAGAATTGCTTTCAAATCGTTGTTCTGAAAAAATATGAAAAATAACGTTATTAAAATAGCTGTAACTGAATGAGTCTTGTTTCAAATGTTATGATATAATGTTGAAAGTTTGTTTTGAAAAATTATATGGATTTATTATTACTGGTTTTTTTTTTTAAGGATATTGGCCAACATCAGTAGCACCCTCTTAAGAATTATTTAAAGCTTTGCTAAAGATTCAAGGTTTATTTTCAAACCTCTGTATTTCTTTTACAGTTATACGACTTTGTAGACTATTAGTATCACCGGTGTAACATAACCTTTATTAGTGGCACTGCCAGAGTGTCATACTCCCCTCTTAAGAAATATTTTAAGTTTTGCTAGAAGTTCAAGATAATTTTCAAACCTTTGAGTTTTTTCTACAGTTACGCAATGGGCCCGGTATAAAGGTTATGCATAATTTTTATTAATAGCACTGCCAGAGTGTCATCTTATGGATTTATCAAACGACTGATTTTAGTCAATGGACATAATTGAAATTAATTATATGATAAATATTAATTATTTTGCGTTTTATGAAACTAAAACTAAATTAGAGAGGGTGCGATTACTAACTACTACACTTCCATATAACAGCTACTCCTAATCAATATACGAATACGAACTCTTTTACACATATGTTGTCCTATACTCTGTCGAGACCATTGGATAGTAAAAACAATTTATTCTGTTTTATTGCATATCACATTCCTTCTTCACTTTGTAATTAATTCCTCCAGTTTCAATTTACACTTTTAGAAATTTCGAAGTGCAAACTTTAGCTTTTCTTTAGGCATGCATGTATAGTTCACTTTGTGGTTACGGCATTGATTTTGGAATACCGTCATTTCGCTGTTGTAACCAGCACTGTTAGTATTGCCAGCCGCTGAATATCGCCGCACAGCCACAGCCACACCACAAAAGACACAAGAATTAAAAAGTGCACACATAGCAAGACAGAGTCATGCAATAGCGCCGTAAGGAGAGAAGCAAAAGGCAACGACAAGCAACAGCAACACAGCAACACAGCAATACAGCAACACTGGCAGTGTTTGTCAGCCATTTGAGTGCACAACGTAGGCAAAAATCGAGGTCATGCAAGCACATAAGGAATGGACGTAAATACAGACAACGCAGAAAAGCACTCAGTTGAAGAAGCAAAAAAATAAAATAAAAAAAATACGTTCTACACTAAACTTAAAGAAAACTATTAGAAGACACAAGCGGATATGCGCTTGTGGCCATTTTATTGTGGCATTGTGTGTCAACATGACCAAAGCCAAAGCCAAAGTATAAGCGAAATCTTAGTATTTACTTCACCAAAGTGCAAGTGCATTGTCAACTCTATTGCGAATGTGTGTGAGTGAGTGAGTGAGTGTGAACGTGTGAGTGTGTTTTGGAAGGAGCGCAACACAATGATTGCGGGTGTTTATTTGTGCAAGTGTTTCAGAGTTCCATTGTGTTGAAAACATCGCCTTGGGCATTTGCTTTCGATTTCAAGCGAAACTCTGTACGCATAAGTATGTCACTCGCATGCACATCCACATCCACATCCACAAGCACAAACACATCATTTCGTTCATAGCAAACTCACACGCACATTGCATGCATGAGTGTGTGGAAAGTATATGTAATTATGACGTATATCGCTATTATAATTCTCATACATTTCGCCAAGTTTTTTTCTTCCTTTTCGCTGTAATTATTTATGATAGATTTCGCAACTTATGCATTCCCATGCAATTGTGCCATTCCTCTTGACAAGTACCTGACTTCAAAAATTCGCTATATAATATTTTCAATTTTTTATGTTTGCCCTCAACGGCAACTGTCCCATTTATTTTTCCATTTGTTTGCTTTTTATATTTTTGTTTTTGTTTCAATTTTGTCTTTCTTTTTCTATTATAATTTTTTTTTTTATTTTCGCTGTTTTTATTATTTTGATTGTCCTTTTGTGTTTGTTAAGTTGACGCACTTAAAGTGATTTTGAAATGGCATGAAATGCTCGTAATTTGTGTGGCTGTTATATTGAGGTTTTATGCAGAAAAATGAAAAGTAAACGAAGAGGAAGAAGAAAAAAAAGAAAACAAGAAAGTATTAAATTGAAAAATATATTCAATTTTCTTAAGTTCAGAGAAGTAAAAACAATGTTCAATGTTTTATTTTTTAAGCATAATTGCAATTTTATAAATACCAAATATTAATTCTCTTGGAAGCAATTAATTTAAAATTTAAAAGCCATAAGACTGAAAATATTTTTTTAATAGAAATACAAAATCTAAAATAGAAAAGAAAATTTCAAAAATTAATTCTTTTCTATTTTTTAACAATTATTTAAAATTTGACTTTAAATGTTGGCCAAATAAATATTTGATGGAATAAAAAGCAGTGATGATCATAAGTAGACATACAAATCATACATAGAAAGGCAGTGGTGACTCCACTAACAAAATATTACTGAACATAAATACAATAATAATTGACTAGTTGTTGAATAGACTAGTTTTACCATTGACGTCACCTTTTCATAGTTCATGATTTTTTTATTTTTTTGAGAGAATGAGGCAGAAACATATTTCTTCATAACCATGTGAATTCACTGGTTAGATCTCTTGGTAATATGATACGCTATCCTGCTTTCCTAAAGATCACCTTGATGAATTTAACTTATACGCCGTGATGTCCAGTAAATAAGCCCTGACTATTTATACAAAGACCCCACGTCCCCTTAAAAATAATTTACAATTCATTATGATATGTTTTTATAATATAAATATCTTTCTTTTATAAGTAGTAAAAATCTTTCTAATTTATTCAAATAAAAACGTACTAAAATAGTAGTAAAGTAGGAAATTGAGAATTTTAAAATAAATCTAAAAAAGGGCGTAAAATTGTCGTGACAATTCAGCATATGACTATCTGTGTAACATGGCCCTGAGTGAAAGTGTAATAATATTATTTCTTACTCCTTCTAATTTTTTTTTTTTGCTTTCAGAACCCTTTTAGAATCCTTCATTTCCTGTATTCATTTGACAAAAGAGGAAGTTATGCCCGAACATATAACTTCAACTGGTACCGAAGGAATTCGGCGGAGTTCCAACTGAGCGTTCATCGGCGCAATATACCGATACTTTAACACTTTTGTGTTAAGCCTTCACGGCAGGTATCCACGTAAAAATCTGGGACTTCGTTTGGCAATAGTTGTACATATACTAAAATAAATCTGAAGTCTGAGGTATATCAATACCATTTATTTTTGTGGAGAATACTGTTCACTACTATTTGGGCAGAATACTGTTCAAGGTGGTTTATTGGGCAGGCTAAATTAAAAAATTCTGAACAGATATAGGGTAGTCTATACCATTACACGTGCTGTGCGATTATAGTTTCTAATTATATGATTACTAAGTATTGTAACGAACCTTTCTGGCCGGGGTTTTGCTCGCCGGATTCAAGGTTCAGTCCTACAATAAATTTATTTGATAGGAACAGTGGAATACGGTGGATGGTGACGTTGGTACGGTGATATGGTTTGAAGAAATGTGAATTTCTTCTCTATACAATGGATTTGACGTAGAAATGTTAATTTCGACGCCCTGACAAAAGGTTTGAAGAAATGTGAATTTCTTCTTTATACACTGGATTTGGCGTAGAAATGTTAATTTCAGCGCCCCTGACAAAAGGTTTGAAGAAATGTGAATTTCTTCTCTATACAATGGATTTTGGCGTAGAAATGTTAATTTCGACGCCCCTGACAAAAGGTTTGAAGAAATGTGAATTTTTCTTCATACAATGGATTTGGCGTAGAAATGTTAATTTCAGCGCCCCTGACAAAAGGTTTGAAGAAATGTGAATTTCTTCTCTATACAATGGATTTTGGCGTAGAAATGTTAATTTCGACGCCCCTGACAAAAGGTTTGAAGAAATGTGAATTTCTTCTTCATACAATGGATTTGGTATGGGTGCTAATACTCATGTGGTATTATCACCTTACCGCGTAATTTACTAACGAAAATTTGATTTCGTTATGAACAATAGAGTAATAGAAATTTATATTTCTATTACTATTAACGAAATGTTAATTTCGTTATTAATTATGATTTTTAATAGAAATGTGTATTTCTATTAAAAATAAAAAAAATAAAAAAACAAAATAGAAATCGAGATGTAAATTTCGATTCTTGGTGTTTCAGCACATGTAATATAGAGCGACCTGTTCTTAGCTCGCTGTCTTGCTGAATCCCCGTCTACTGCGTTTGCTTCGCCTTTTATACTTGTGATGTGCGAAGCAAGCAGTATCTTTGTTCTTGTGATTTCAACGGTTCGTTGTTTACAAGTTTCTTTCTATTGTTGTTTGTTTTCTTGTTGTTTATTTTGTTTTTATTATATTTGTGTTGTTTGGTATTATTTGTGTAGTAAAATTTAGTTAGTGTAAATTTTATGTTACAGTATCTATAATATTAATTACTTGAATTGAGAAGATTGAAAATACATTTAAAAAACGTTTTAAAAAAATTAAGGGTATGATAAAATTGGATCGTATACCGCTATAAATAATTTCAATAAGAAGTTACTTGTGGAGTTTACTCGCATTAGACTCAAAACTTTCATAATGGATTTGACATATCTATTCTAAATAGATAGTTTTAAAATTTATGATTGAAATTGTGAATTTCTCATTGCAGCTGAAGTCAATTTGAATAGTAAATTTATTTTTTCAATTTTAATAAAAATTGCCATTTTTTAACAACATTTAATGATGGCAAATATTTTCATTTTTAAAGAGAACAGGCATTTGCCTGAAGTGGGTGCGCACCCATTTTGCTATCTTTGCCCTCAAAGACGATTGCATTTAAATTTACGATGTGTAAAATATCAAATTGAAGTGAAAACTTTTAATGGAATTTTTCGCGCATAATTGTTAACACTTCAAATGGGCAGCGGCGATATTGTCGCAACCCAAACGCGTTGTTTCATTAAATCGTCCTTGCATACACACACCAGCAGATCCAGAACAGGTGTACATTCGGCTGTCAATATGCCTTCCAGAACTGTAGATGGGCATACTGAAAAAAGAATTTATATGCTTGTACATGTAAAAAAGGACACAGTCGAAGAGAAGGAAAACGTGAAATGCCTTCCTTTGTGAATGGCGGAAAAAGTCCAAATGAAAATGTAAATAAAGGAAGAAGGCAGAAATATGGCGAAACATACTGCACAGTTACTTCAGTTTCCGCTGTGGCATTCTGCTTGCGTGTAGGCGGGGAAAAAAAGTTCAAATTAAAACTTCAATATTGACACAGAAAATAGAATTTTCGTTGCGGACGTTAAAGTGTACGACCCTAGAACGTGTGTGCTTGGATCCACAATCAATGAAATTGTGGTCTGCTATAAAATTATTGATCAAATTAAAGCAATCAAATCTATTTAAATGAGCTCAAATTCAAAACTGTCGGATCCTACGATACAATAATTTTTGAAAGACCCCGACTAATTTTGTGGAAAGTGTTTCTACGATAATGAAGTTTTATGAAAAGTTTCAGATAAATGAGGTTCTCTGAAAAAATGATCAAAAATTTTTCAAATGAATTAATTTTAAATATTGAGTAAAATATTTTAAATAAAATTACTATATTACCTTCCGTCTGAAAAATTTGACGTTAAATTACAACTTATATTGGTGTCGCCCTTGCGACTAGTGGATTAACATGAGCATGACTTTCTCAGCAGTACGTTCCTAGATTAGGTTCTATACATAAGAAGGAATAAATCATGCAACAAATAATGCCTCTACAAACAGAATAGTATTGAATTTTAACAATTGAAAATAAAATTATAATTAATTAATTAATTTAATTATTCTACAGCTGGTTTATGATTTCGTTCTAATATAAACACAGCAAGTAAAATTGTTAATAAAAACTTTCATAGCAAAAGTAACAAAACTCGAAATTCAGAATATACTATTCTTAAAGAATTATCTGAAATTGTTAACAATTAATCGCAGGAATAGTAAAAAGTACTACAAAGGAACATGTAGATGAACAAAGAGATAAGTAGTTATGCATATAGGTATGTAACAGACATATGTAGATAAAAGTTGAGATGATTTTACACTACCTGTTATCAGAACGGTAGATAAACATAAATGTTATATTAATAGCTGACACTAAATAAACAGCTCTTTGAATGAAGTCCAAAATGTCTTTAGCGTTGGATGTTCTAGGATATAAGTGCCACTCCTGCACCTACCTTTATTGTCCTATACCGCGGTTAGATAAACCTAGACTTCTAAGCACTGAGCCTGTTTATCTTAACTCTCTACTCTTATAACTGGAATGTAATCGCGTGGGAAGTAATTTAATTATAGACTCTGTAATCTGTGTCACGAAAACCACTATTGCAAAAGGGTGTGATGGAAGCAACTAAACGCCTATCAAAGCTGAGCTACTGGGGAGATTTGTGGTTGTGGCGCACGGCTGACAAGTAGTCAGAGAAAAGCGTGCTTGCAGTTGAACCGTGAGGAATCGACTTATTCCAACGGCAGAGGTACCTTATAACGTGAGGAATGTGTTTTTTGTAGATAGAGATTAGCACAAGTAGTCAGAGAAAAGCGTGCTTGGAGTTGAGCCGTGAGGAGGCGACTTATTCGGCCGGGTGAGGTGTGTTTTAACGTGAGGAATGTGTTTTTTGTAGATTGAAGTCAGCACTAAAATTATTAGAATGTCAATGTTTTTAAGTAAGTTTTTTCTAATGAACGTATAACATTTTTTGATCATAAATCATATCGTAAATTTGATATGGTATGATATAAAAAAAGTTTAATAAATACCTAATATCGCTTTTGGTATGAATAAATTTAATTTTAAACAAAAAAATAAAATAAGTAGAAAAAAATAACTATGTTTTAAAAAGTTGCTGTTCTATTGGGTCACACTGTATTATATTTTCTTTGAGATATCGAAACTCTTTCCTAAATTAAACCGAAGTGATTGCATATGGTATGTTGTGATATGCTTTGGGTGTGGTAATTTGTATAGATTGGCAAGTTCTCATACCGGAAGTGTTTCTATATAAGAACAATTTATTAAAAATAACGAATATAGTTACTTTATATAAAGTCAATTGATATATTCCTTTCAATTTTAGAAACGACAATATAATAAAAAATTCTAATGGCTTCCTTCAATATTGTGCCAATGTTCAAAAAAATATTTTTGTATTTTAAAATTTAATTTAATTTTAAAAATGTATTTATATGTATTCGTTCCTGGGCGCTCCATCTACCCTCCTGTCACTCAATATTTCGCTACATAACAAGAAAATTCAAGTTCAAAGCAATTGAAATAACGTGCTTAACACTTATGCAGCTACACACGTGCCGGTGCACGCCTACTTTTTACGTGTATTTTGCGTACTTGCATACATAAATGACTAAGACCGCATTAAGGAGTAGAAGTAAGAGTAGGAGTAAGAGTACGGGACGAAGTAGTAGTAGGGGAAGGAGTGGTGTCCTAGAATATTTTTATACATAACCGCCCGTATGTGAAGTATATTTTTACACATGCGATGCCTGATGCCTTTTTAGTGAAAACGCTTCTAACGCTAATTCACTCCGCAACTGAACTGAAAACCTAATGACACAAAAATATTACACAAATACACAACTACACAAATACGCAAATGACACACAACTACACAGTAACACAAATAAGCCATATGCGTATGTATGAATGAGTATAAAATTTATGAAAACGTTGGGGTGACAATAGTAACAGTGCCATTCAGTGACAGCGTTAAGCTTTTTACAGTTGTTCTTGTTGTTGTTGTGGTTGGAGTTGTTGTTGTTGCTTGTTTGTTTCATTGTTTGCTTGATTGTTTTCTAGTAAAAATAATAAGGACACGCAGCAGACTTTATGAGTACACATTTGTCGTAATGTGAGTGCCGTACGCAATATAGCGCAACGCAACGCAACGCAAAGCAACGCAAAGCAACGCAACGTAGCGCAGCACAACACAATACGAAAGTGTGGAGTGAGTACAAAACTGTGACTATGACTGTCACAGTAAGCGGGGGACGAAAACGCAATGAAATTTTTATTCGAAACTTAGTACGTTAATAACGTTTTCTATTTTGTGTAAAAGTTCTTTTTTTTCTGTTTTTTTGTTTTTTTGTATTTTTAAATTCTATTTTTACTTGTTTTTTTCTTTGCGTATATTGCTTGCGTCCTTGTGTGAGTTAAAGTGCGTTGCTGTGTGTGCTTCGCTTCGTTATGAGTGACATTGTGAGGGAAAAATGTGTGTAATAACTGTAAAAAGTACAACAGTAACAATAACAACATTAACAGTAACAACAACAATAAAAAAATTACAAAAACAGCAACATGAGAAATGTGACACGCTAATTTAACTTTAAACTACTTTTGCATGTTAATGAATGAGCGCTGGGAGAAGGGATGAAGCGATGAAGGACACGAACATTTTCAAATTTTTCATAGAAAATTGCTTCAGCTATGTTTTTTTGGTCCTTTATTATTTTTGTTTGTTAGCAATTTTGACAAGAGTTTTCGCAAATTTCCAACATTATTTAAAAATTTATTGACAGCTGAAACTCGCGGCCCCGACAATTGTATAGAGACATGGTTTTAGGTGCTGCGTAGCTTTAAACACAACTTAAAATAACTGATCCTAATATATGATGTCTATATTCTGCTGACTCAAGTGGGATTCCTAACTGAATTTGTTGCGGAAAACAAAAAAAAACTGCTTGATTTTTGTAATAAAATTTTTTTTTTCTTTCACAAATACGCATACAAAAAAACTTTCCTAGTAAAAGAGTATAAGGAGTTAATGCTTCCTCGTTCAAAAGCGTATAAGTAGACAATTCGATTATCCCTCTATCACTTAATAATAATAATAATAATAACCTATCCTTCTATCCCTCAAAATAGTATACGTATATACTTAATCTATCCCTCTCTTATTTAAAGAGTATACGTAGTCATATACGTACTTAGTCTAAACTCCTCTAATCGAAAGAGTATTCATAGATACTTAGTTCATCCCATTCTAGACGAAAGAGTGTACGTGGATACTTAGAGTAATCCTCTCTAGTCAAAAGAGTGTACGTAGTTAACTACTAAATTCCAATGCAGTTAAAAGAGTATGTCACTTTATTTATAAGCGGCATTTATCAAAGCACTTGTCATGCTTTTTAAATTAAATCGAGCTTATTATATGAGATATTTCTCTTTATTTACCCAAAATGTTTACGAGTACTATTGATTGTATTGTCCACAGCAATTACGAGATTTATAAATAGTCTAGAATTGTTTTAGTTCGGTTTTTAGGCGCACAATAGATCTTTTAGGTCGGGGTACATTCATAGCCTATTATTTAATAATAATAATAATTAAATAGAACAATGAAAAATTGAAATAAAATTTTTTCTATTTAAGATACTCAAACAATTTATTAGATGCAGCAAGCTTTTTTTGTTAAATTTGAAATCAAAAGAAATTAGATGGATCAAAATATAAGGAATATGGTGTTACAATAGCACTTTATAAACGAGTCCGAAGAGAAGTGTTGATTCAGGCTTAAACCTCATAACAAATTTAAGAAGAAGATTCACATTAGCACCTTGTAACGTGAATTTGTTAAGGGCCATGTTATGCAGAGTGTCTCGGGCACGGCAAATTACGAGTTTGAACGGCCATATTGTTTTTTCTCTCATTCTCAAATTTAAAATTTGCATTGAAAACAACAACAATTGTACTCATGCCGTGCCCGAGACACTCTGCATAACATGGCCCTTAGCCTGCCTACTCACTGTGATATTTTATTTAACCTTCGATACTACAAAATTTTCTTTAATATTACTTATAACTAATCATAAAAGGTAAAATTTAACTTTTAACATGCAACTTCATCATTTTGCATTAAACTACAATCTATACAGCATTCAAAAAACGTTTCACGATGTTATTTACTATCGCTGTGTAAAGCTTTCTAAATCGTGCAGAACGTATCAATTCGCCAATAGTTCGAAGTCCTGTCCAGAAGCAAATATTCCTTAACCATAAGAGTTGTTTCCGCCCAACACTTCTGCGATCTTCTATACGGCCTTGAAGTATAAGTTGAAATACTTCGTATTTGGATGCACGTATTATGTGTCCCAGATGTGCAGTTCTCTTTATTGCTACATTCTTCTAAGCACTTCTTCATTAATAACTCTATCAGTCCAAGGTATTTTCTATATGGTATTTTCTGCGATGTAATAGAAATAATATTGCAAGTATACATAATTTAGAACTTAGTTATTATAGTTACCGACAATCCTATTTTTTCCGATTTCATCGTTATCAATAAAGGCGTCTTAAGTGAAAGTCAAATTAAAATTAATATATAATACAATTAATGACAACCCTTTTAGCGTAAATATATAAATAACTCCAATAAACTCCAATAAAAAAGTAAAAAAAAAAAATAATTGAATTCATGCACACAAGTTCCGGTGGGTGGGTATTTGGGCCTAGAAGTCATAACTCTTAGTTCACTAAACTATAAAACAAATATGGAAATAGCGTCATTTTAGCAAGTTTTAGTTACCAATTCCACTCATCCTGAAACGAAATCGTGTACACATGGCGCTTCATTATTTATGGTTCACAACAATAAAAAGAGCAAATTCCAATAAATATGAAATCCTATCCGAGTGCCCGAATGCGTGGTTGTCTTAATATTTCATCGCAACGATTTGACAGGCAACACAGCATTGACAAATTGACAAAAGTCTAACAAAAGTAATAAAAAGTAAAATCACATACAACACAGAAAAAAAAAAACAAAAAAAAAAAAAAATCCCAAACAAATATATAAAAAGTGAAAATTTATGGAAATGAAAATTGGAGTTGGACGTATATGTGAAATGGCAGCGCAATGTGTGAGTGACTTCGGAATAGGCTTTCAGGGACATTATTTGTGGTTGCGCTTCTCTATGCCGGCGAGGCACTTAACCGAGCCAAACTGGGTCATAAATGTTAGAATTTATTATTTATGGGTTAAGGTGAACGCGAAATATATATTTTTTTACGCTTTATTTATATCTTTTTATTATTTTTTTGTCTTTTCGTATCTTCATTTTATTTCGAATTTGTTATTAAATTGAGTTTTTTACCTTAAAAAAGTCATAAAAATGATAAACGTGCACGTTCTGCATAGAATTTTTATTTGAATTTCAAAATTGAAATTGGAAATAAAATTTTTCGCTTTCTATTTAATGTTTCAAAAATAAATATAATTTTTAAATTCGCACTATTTTTCAAAAGATATAAAAACCTTAACAAACATTTTTTCCCATAAACAAATATGCATTTTTATCATTTCCATTAGTCCCACAAAAATCTGGAGTATCTTAAATTGCCAAAATCTATTAGCAAAAAAAAACAAAATCAAAATATGTCAAAAAAAAAACTTAATCAATTTATTCACATTTTGTTGAATATTATTAGATGTAATAATTAATTAAATATTAATATTAATAAAAATATTAAATCCGAATTTACGAAATATATGAGAATAGCTTTATGCTTTCAACAGCTTTTGTAAACACTTGTATAAGTTAACAACCGCGGCCTCTCAAATCCAGCTCTGCGCTTGGTTTCATTAACGGCAGAGTCAAGCCTTATTATTCGATCGCCATATTACTACCAAACGGGACATCAACTTGTTTGTCCGGAAAAGATACGTTTGGCTTTTGCAGCTCTTAACTCGACAATTGAAGCTTGTTCACTGAACTATGGCTATTGAGTACATACACCTATTTAAAATTGTTTAATTAAAATAATCATTTACTGATATAAAAGCAAAGATGTAAACCATCTGCTCTTTCACAAAAACAGACCTGGACAGACAGCTCACTATTTAGACTTGAGAAAAACTGATATTGTATGAATAGGAAAATCACATTAACATTGCTTTAAAACAAGACAATTTTGAAAAAATAAATAAAAATTAAATAATCTCATAAAAGAATCTCCCAGAGAATATGGAATATGTTAGGGAATTTCATTACCTGGCCAATATTGCTTCGCAGAATTATGGCTAAATTATCACATAGGAATATGACCAGAGTAAAGTAACGAAAACCCCAGGCGCTTTCACTGTTTTGCATTAGATTGCACTACAATTTATGTTTTTCCAATAATTGATGGAAGTACTGGTGCTATTGTATATGGACCCAACATTAGAATTTCGAAGGCAATGGGCACATGGTCGAGTGTCTTCTAAGCTTAAATGCACGCAATCAATTTATTCGTAAGACAGTCGAGTGTCTTCAATTTATGCGTAAGATCCAATATCATCAAAAAACCTGGCTTACGAACTGTTAATTACTCTGACAGCTAGTTTGCTCTTAAAACTCTGTCTACTTGAACTTTCAAGTCGAAACAGATCCTCGAGTGTTACGAGCTTCTACAGTTACTGGCAGCTTGGGGAGTTTTGGGAAATGAACAAGCTAATAAGCTAGTCAGAACTGTATTAAAAATCACTTTTACATGCCATTAACACTTTTGTGAGTTAAACAGGGTCAGTATAAAACAATTAAACATGAATCATATGCGGCTGGTGTACTAGAAAGAGTTCCCAGGACTTCAATAAAGCAAAGCACTGATCAAACCATACTCTTACAAAAACATTCTTTAATTCTCAAAATGTGATTTAAGGTTGATAACGGGTTTTAACACAGGTCATTATGGTCTGAAATATCACCTTAATAAAGTACGCACATTCTTAGTGACTGTCTAGTTTTAACAACGCACAGAAAAAACTTATTTTATATGGAATTTCTGTCATTAAAATAGATTAAAAGCTTTTCTCTAGATTAAGTTTTGGATTTTTTTCACCAATCTTTAAAGGGTTTTGTGTAAATTATTTATGTAATTAAATTTGGTATAATAAGACTCTTCAGACCGCAGTACTATATCGGTAAAATATAAAATTAAAAATGGTTTCCCCAATAGTAACCCCTTAAAAATAAAAACAAGACTTTGAGTGCTCTCCGTTTTCTTGTATAGTAGCCAAACTTGTTTCGTTAGAAAAATAATACAAAACATGCTAAAGATGTTTATAAATCGTTGTTTAAAAAAGATGATTTTCAAAAATTCTGGCTGAACAGTGTTATAATCCAAGAATTGTGGTCGAGAACAAATCACAGAGATATGAATGGAGAAACACCTTCACTATGATTAGAGTAGATAAGCACATAAGCTAAAAAAACCTAGATCACTCCAAGGTCTGGTGACTGAGATCTTCTCTACTACTTCCTAAGAGGTTGTTTGAGGGGTTTCTAGTCTCACACTGTGCTTTTCAGAGCCGAAGAAAAAAGCATGTGAGACTACGAATTCTATTTAAAAGACACGATTAAGCGCTACATTTTAATATATAATCTTTGTTATATTCTTCACGAAATATTCTAACAGTTTTTGATTAGATATTGTGGACTATATTTCTTATTTGAACCGTTTCCTTGAAATATTTTATACACTAACTGAAAACAAGAATTGAAATTAAATTAAATTCGGTTAAATCTTTAAGCAAAAATACAATTTCATTTTTATTTTTATATTTCTTTTCAGGTAAGTGCAGCATCCTTTAAATCGCCTTGAAATGGAAAATTTCGGATGTGTTGGAGTACGTGTGCGTACGGTTTTTTGTGCAGATTAACACCTGACATTTTTGTCCTTGTGAAATCAAGTCACATCAAAATACATGAAACCCAACTAAAGGAAACCATAACAAAGTCCACAGAAATGGGAGAATAAGAAGTGCTACATGAAAAGTAAACTAAACTAAAATGAAACGACTAAAATATTTCGAAATGAAATAAAAGTGCTACATTTTGCAAAAAGCAATCAAGAGTAAAATTTCAAGGAATGAACTTAAATGGAAAATTTTCTTATTTCCAACATTCTGAAACACGTTCAATACGTGTGTAGATAGGTAAGGAGTTTGGGTTCAAATCGCACGTAAGCGTTGGGTAAGTGTTTGGGTGTTTGGGTCAAAAAATACTCGCAATACCCACAGTACCCACAGTACCCACAGTGGGTAAGACAATGAACACAAATAAACAATATAAATAGTGAGCGCTTTAGCAGTAAATTAACGAAGTAAAGAAGTAAAAAGGTAGTAAAGTTTTAAGTTCTTCTCGAAATCATAATGAAAAACAGCAAAGCAACGCAGAAGCTAGATAACTACAAGACTTCAGATAACTACAAGTAGATTAGAAGGGCTTATGAACTTATACTTAATGGCTTCAAGCGTAAACAATATAAGCGGGTGAATGTTGAATTTGAAATTGCTGAAAACTCGAATTCAAAAGTTCCGCAACTGGAAAGTTTAATTTGTTGAGGTCTTAAGCATAAAAACTGCAAGAATGGAATTCACTAATAGTTGTTGCTCATCATCATGTGTGCCTTCGAGATGTGTACTGCGTGTATTGGGTACTCCTTAAGCTGTTTATGTTATCTTCGTTTCTGTAAGATACTTACAGACTACATCAACTTTGATGTGATTTGGCAAAAAATTCTTGCAATTCATTAATGACATGTGAACCTTTTTTTCCTGATCATCATAGTAGAACAATAAAGAATTTTTTCAATGGGTTGAATTTTAAATTATGATGCATAATATACTATATTTTTTAGTGCTCACAACATGACATAGCAATGAAATATTTTATTTAAATAACGCATTAAAAGCCCATATACACTGGATTAAAAAGTAAAGACGAGCAGAATAAATTTATTCTAGACGCACCCTCTGAATTTCACCCTCTTATAATAATAACTAAGCCAACTTGAAATTGTAAAATTCTGTATACAAACTTATAGAAATGTGGCAGCACTGCAACAACGTTTTATATATAACAGCACTGATGCAACAAAAATAAAATGAGAATGGAAAAGTTTTTCAGTTCTGAATCTATTAATTAATGCATATGTTTTTATTAGATTCCACAATTACTTAAACGATATAATATTGAGTATTACAGTGCAACTAAGAGGGCGCCATCTATTTGTTAATAAAAGAACTACAACTTTAATACTGCTTTAACACTTTATCTTCAAAGTTTCAAACAGATCTCTTGATATATTCCCTGTTCACAAGTCGTTTGAAGTTGAAGTGTCAGTGTATTTTTTAAAAGAAGAAAAAATTGAACATCGAGCAGTAATTTAATTCCTTTGGGGTTATGAGTTTAATTTATTTCTAGAAACTATCTAGATGTGCAGATTTGTTTATCATATAAGACCACTTTTCCGAAACTGCATTAAGGTTGAAAATCGTCTAGAGAGTCTTTCGAATAGCAAAGAAAGTGTTGTTTTCAGCAACACTAGTACTTTATTGTTGAAAATCTTCCCAAAAAAAAAAATACAAAATCTGGGAAGAAATGACATGAAAGTTGAGAGCGATTGCACTAGAAAGTAAAAGTAAATTTCATTAATAAGAAATTGTTTTTTTTATTTTAACTCCACGAACTTGTTAATCATTCCAGCTTATTGTTAAGCATACTAAAAGTTATCTTAATATTATTGAAATATAAACAAAGTATAAACGAAACTATTAGGAATACTGAGTAAGAAATACTGAGTACTTAAAAGCTGAAAACGTTGAATGAATACTGGGATGGCTTCTATTTTGGGACGAATAGCAAGAAACATTTTAAATATTTTTTTTTTTTGGCTGTAAAAAATAGTTAGCTTTCTTTTCAGCTATTTAAAAGGTATTAATTCATTTGAAGTACTAGAGTAGATTACAATAGATACAATAGGTTGGGCAAAAAATATTCGGCATTTATCTATTGGATGGAAATAAAAAGTGTATACAACGTTAATAAATAGCTCACAATTTTAGTAATCACGACAGTGTATCAACGAAAGCCCCATTCTTATTTAAAATATAGAATGTTTTTTAAGCTGCAGAATTATCGATGTCAACAACTACTATATGGTTTCACAGCTGAGATTGTTAAACTGTGTTGACCTTTCTGTTCAGTAAAGTCTGGCATCATAAATTGTTTAATGTCAGAACAAAGCTTACAAATTGTGGAAATTTACTTTGAAAAAAATACATCTGTTCGTGAAGTTCAAAGAGCACTTCGTTAATTTTACGGTCAACATAATACTAGTGGCTTAGTAAGCAACCAAGTCGTTAGTTTTCGTAGTAGTTTTACTCTTCTCGATTCAAAACCATCAAACATCCATTAAAATTGATTATTTATTGCATTTTTTGCGCTGTTGGCATCATCGATCTTTATTTCTTTTAAAATGAGGAAAGAGCTGTCATTACGGTGAATAACGAGCGCTATCAAGAAATGCTGACTAATTTTTTGCCAGAAATTGATCAGTTAAACATTGACTATATATGGTTCCAAGAAGACGTAAGACCGCGCAACTTGCCATTTTGAATACAACTTTATTTCCAGAAATGATCCTGTGAACTGGCGTCCTCGTTCGTATGTTTCTAGAGTAACTCCTCTTGATTACTTTTTATGAGGCTGTGTTAAGTCATTGGTTTATTTCGTTTTCCATAAATGGGTATCGAATCAAACACTTTTCTAGCCAGTGGATTTTCTTCTATTCGCATGACATGTTCAAGCTAGTGAAGCCATTGAATTTTTATGTGCTTAGCTATGGCAATATCACGGTATAGCTTTTATAGCTCAAGTTTCGAATAGCTCGTAGAACATTTGCAGCGCCACTACAGAGAAATCTTATTTTCATCCTAGTCTCTTACAAAGGCCATGCCATAGCTGTTTTCTGCGCTTTTTTACTGTTATTTTGCCCAACTGACATCAATGAGAAAAATGTATAGGTATTGGAAGATCATACAAGTTATAACAATAATTCACCAATCTCGTGAAATTTCAAGGAGCCACATATCGCATATATCTGTAAATAGTACGCAGTGTTGCATTTTTATGGGCAAAAAAAATTGGAAAACAAATATCAATTTTCGTTCGTTTGCTATTCGCATATGCGATATCCTCAACTATGTGTAAATAGGTATGTGCAAAGGACTTATTTATAGATATATATATATATTTTGATATATATTCTTCACTCATAAAGAGCTTAATGTATTCTACGACTCAGAGTTAGCTCACACTGTGCATATAAGCTTAATATGAAAAATCAATAAATAAAATATGTCCAAGTATATTAGTGTGATAGCGATTTTTAAAATATTATTTAAAAATATACATGGGCATATATCCACTGACGAATGCAAATATGTGGCAACTGTATTTTTTGTAAATAAATTTAACGTAAAGTGAACAAATATAAATGCAAACATGCGCTTGGGGTAAATCATTTCTGCAGTGTTAGTCCTCCACAAATACGACTATGTGCTCTGCTCTGCTCTGCTTTACCCTGCTCTGCTCTTTTCTGATATGTGTGCGCGCCTTTATGTGCGCTTCGACGAATTCAATTCGTATGGCATGTCCTATATCCTGTGTCCTATGTCCTGTACTCGTATGCGTTTGTGTGTCGAGCGCCGTCCGGCCATATGACACTATTTTCACTTGCGCCTGTTTGCCGTGGTTTGCTGCTGTTTGCTTCGATTTCGTTGTGTACTTTCCATGATTTTTGTTGTCATATTTGGAGTATTTTATTTTTTTCCTTTCATTCTCGGCAAAGGTTAAAAATCTTGAGTGCCAAAGTTTCGAATCCAATCAAAATCGATTATCATCAAATACTCGTTTAAAGCCAGAAAAATAAATAAATTTGTGTTAAATTTCATTTGACCGATTTTATGTTTTACCGTTTGTAGACCCAAAAATGGATTTCAAAATTTGTTACCTACAGCGTACCTTCGGATATACTCACAGTCACAAATATACACAGCATATGGATAAGTAGAGTAGCTTATATAAAATTTCATCATCAGGTGTGCTGATTCACGTGAACAAAATATACAGAGTGCTTTACAACTATATGCTTCGGCCTCGGGAAATCTTTCCTTGATCTGCGAAACGAAACAGTGAGCAGCTTGCTTTGAATGAAACTAATAGGAAAACGACGGGTATTAGGATGAAAATTGTTTCACAAAAAATATTTAGTAGATTCCTATGTATAGCAAATAAACAGGAATAAATTATTTGAGAAAATGCAAAATTTTTCAAGAAAAAAAATCAGTTTTCGCCCTAAAGAAGAAATCAAATGAGTTTCGAAACATCACCGATATTTACATAAATAATAGCTACATGAAATAAAATAAAAAACCAACTTAAAGAAACCAACATAAATAACAAAATCAGCTTCAACACTTTCATTCGTTTCAGTCGCACAAAGAGATATTAGGTTTATCTAGTTCTTCTAAAAGACATCACAAGAGTTTATCATCTATTGGTATACTTATCATTGGTATACTTTGTGTGATTACGTAGAGAGGTTTTAATTGTAAAATCAATGTCTTGTCATGCCAGTCCTCGCACCAAGCTAGTTGCAGTTTAGTTGTCTGGTGGGTTGTATTAGTAGATTAGCAGATATCATTACACTTTCCTAATTATTGACTATTTGGCATTTAATTACCGAATTCGTCGTAAGTAGCTTAATGGATTAAAAACATCATGATCGGACAGTGCACAGGAAGCAGAAGCAGGAGTCGTGCAAAACTAAGATGGATAGAAGGAGTTGACCAGGACGCAGAAGATTTAGGATTGAGATGTTGGAGAACGAAAGCAAGAGATCGAGACGAATGACGGCGTATACTATAGTATGCATCATAATGATGATGATGTGTTAAGATTAGTCGATGAGTGATGGGTCCAAAGACTATGGTGACCAGCTTTCGTAGTAAGTTCCAGAAGAGTTTTATATTCTCAACTACTACCTGAGATGCTGTAATGTTCAAAAAAGCCATTCAATCTAACTGGTCGCGTTCTCTTCTTTTTTTTCAACCGGGCTTGGGACCCGTTGCGGCAGAGTTATGATATATGTCATGAGATAACTCATGTTTTTTTTCACTAGTTATACGATTCATTTATTTGTTGGTTCTGAAATTTTTACGAAAGCCAAATTAGAATAAAGGAATGAGATTATTATCGTTTGCATAGCATATCATTTGCATAGAATAACATACTGTGCTATCATATGATATTGATGATATATCAGAATTCTTTTACTTAGGAAGAGGTGGAAGCAATCTTTACAGAAGAGTTTTTTACACAAGAATCTTTTATATACAATATTATTCACAATTTTATTTACAATTTTAGTTAAAACATAAATAGACGGACGCTTTTCATGAATAATTAAATTTCTTTGATCTACTTTGATGAGCCTGGGTGGTTCCCAGACGAAACGCTTCAGTGGTAATCGCAAAGGACAGAGACACATGTTTCTAATAAACTTTGGCTTTTTTCCTCTGGACAGACACAGGAAAATATTCTTATATATATTATAATTATAATTATTATTATTGTATTTGTTATATTTATTATAATTGTTATACTTTTTCTCTCGGGCAGACACAGGAAAATATTGTTATATTTATTATATTTGTGTATTATTTAGAAGGTTTATTATACTTATTATATATTTTATTAAGTATTATTTATCTAGCTGATGAGCTAGCCAGAACTGCATCAAAAACTGCTTTTATAGGCCCTCAACCCTTTTGTGGAATAAACTGGGCCAGTACAAAACAGATTATTTATTATATTTGTGTATTATTTATAAGGTTTATTATACTTATTATATATTTTATTAAGTATTATTTATCTAGCTGATGAGCTAGCCAGAACTGCATCAAAAACTGCTTTTATAGGCCCTCAACCCTTTTGTGGAATAAACTGGGCCAGTACAAAACAGATTATCAAGGAAATGGAAAATCATATGCGGCTGGAGTACTGGGTAAACTTTCCAGGACTCAGACAAAGCAAGGCACTGATAACACCGTACTCCTACAAAGACATTCTTAAATTCTCAAAATGTAATTTAAGGTTGATAACGGGTTTCATTACAGGTCATTATGGTCTGAAATATCACTCGGAATGCAGATTATGCCTCGAAGATGAGGAAACGACCATGCACATTCTTTGTGACTGTCCAGCTTTAATGACGCACAGAAGAAACCTGTTTCATAAAGAATTTCTGTCAACAGAACAGATTAAGAACTCTTCTCTAGATTTAGTTCTAGACTTTATTCACAAAGCTTTAAGGGGCTCTGTTTAATCAATAGTGAAACTGGTACTATAGGTCTCTTCTGACCGCAGTACCGGCTGTTGGGCAATTTTCACGTCTACTCTTTTAATAATTTAATAATAATCAGTATATATAATTATATTTCGGGGTATGCTTTAAATAGCAGCTTATATTTTATTTCAAACTGATCGGAATAGTTATTACTTGTGTGTAGTTAAACCATAAACACAGAGAGTGGTAGGGCTAAGTATATCCTATGTTTACCCGTGACTAGCCATTACTGTGATCGGGTGTTATTATTAAACATTATTCTATATAATTAAATTTCGACGTATACTTTAAATAGCAGCGTATATTTTATTTCAAACTGATCGGAATAGTTATTACTTGTGTGTAGTTAAACCATAAACACAGAGAGTGGTAGGGCTAAGTATATCATATGTTTGCCAGTGACTGGCCATCGCTGTGACTGAGTATTATTATTAAACGGTAATCTGAGGGCATGACCATGGTTTCACTATGGTTTGGTTGTGAGTGCATAACGAGGACAAAACTTTAGGTTGGTTGTGTAAACTGAAGGTTTGAGCACAAATAATAAAGCTCAATGCCAATTCAAAATGAATTTGTTGCAATCAATTTATATGAAATGTACCAATTTCTATTGTAAATTAAACTTTCTGTCTGTTGGTGGATATAAAAATCACTAATCATGATTATGAATCTTGGTATAAGTTTGTAGAAGAAGTTATATCTCATGTAGGTGGACATGTCAGATTTATTTATTTTTTATATATTAAGATATCTAGAAACTTTTCTATCGTAACTATCTTTTTACTCACTTTTTCAACATAAATTTTTTTTTTTTGAAAATATTTTAGTTGCACTATGCACAGCGCATATTAAACTTCGGACACTTTGAATTGGTTTAAGTGCTTAGTTTAACTTTTGCACACACTTTCTTAGCATTAATTTGCATTGGTTGCCATTGGCTTCCTTTGTTTTTCATCCTGTATAATGTTTATAAATCCATCCTTTTTCATAACTTCGCCTTGAAGTTTTTATACTTTCAGCCATGCTGTTGATTTAAAAACTTTAAATAAAAAACTTATGCAATAAAAGCTGCTTAAAACAAATTAGAAAAGTAAAGTAACTGCAACAAACTAAGCTGAAATAAAACAGCAGTGGAACAGGGAGCAGAGCAGCAGAGGAGCAGATCAGCAGAGGAGCAGAAGATATAAAAAAGCACAAAATGGGTGCGATATATACTACACGCTTAAGCAAACACATCGAGCAAAGGACAAACGATGGCACGCCAGGATCAAACTTATTTTCGTTGTGTCAAAGCATTAAAAACAATTTTGCCTTGTCGATTTTTTATGATGCAGAAAATTAGAAAAATTTCAAACAATAAATAAAAATTTTTACATGTTACGACGAGTATCTCATCTCAATAACAGATACAATCGAAAAAGATACTTTCATTGCTTTTCAGCTACGCTGGCAATTGCAGTTTCAGTTTGTGTTTATTTCGTATTTCGTATTTCGTATTTTGTGTTTCGAATTTTGTGTTGATATTTTACTTGTTATCTCTTGAAAGATTATTTAAATTGTTTTTTATTCAAACCAAATAATTTTGTTTCAATTGTTGGAGTTGTTTACACATGTGAAGGCTTATTGCTTCAAAAAAAAAACAAAAAATAATTCACGCTTCCCTTAATAGAGCAGAATGCTAATATAGCAGGAGATTAATTTTTATTTATATTAAAAACAAATAATTTCAAATTTGTTGAGTTCTTTTTCTTTATCATCTATTTTACATTTAAATTTTAGTTAACATCCTTTTTATTTTCATTTCAATTGTTAAATGCGAAATAATAGAAAAAACCGCTCATCCAGAAAATCATGCGATTCAATAACTACAAAGGGTTTAGCCAATTTCGCTAAACGAATAAATTGATTTCTTTTTTTTTGCTATAAAAGTTAATGAAGTTTTGCAATTTTTTCTAATATCTGCTAAAATAATTGAATCGAGTATATTCAGTACCAGAGATGGCGAACTTATCGCACTACAAAAATTTCTCTAACATATACGCTATGCTAATTAATACACCACATGCGACCGTATGGCATGTAGGGTCTAAAATATCAGAACTTGTTTTTGGATTTTTTTTAAACAACAAAAAATTAAAACACAAGGAAAAATTTAATATTAAGCATAGGTTATCGCTAGTGGATCCACTTAGGCCTAATGGCTCATTGTGTCACCGTGTATATAGGTGAAGAAACTTAGGGTTTAAAACCACGTAGAACCTTTGGCGAAGCATAAAATGCTATTTAGTGTCTGGTTCTGTAACTGGTCCAGGTCGTCAAGGAAGAGGATTCCCCAAATGCTAAGACGCCGCCGCCGCGCCTGAGCTGGGTACAGTAGATGAGAGACACTCTCATCGTCTCTCCCACAGCTACGACGGATTTCATTATAGAGAACCTGATCTTCTAGCATGGTTCCCTAGTTTACAGTATTCTGTAAGTAAACCTATCAAAAGACCGACATCTCTACGGGGCAATTAATATTTAACAGGCTAATAAAAAAGATCATCATCCTTGTATTATATAGAGTGTTTTTTCTTTAGTTGCATGAGAACTTAAAATGTTAATACACAATCCTGGTTATTAAAACTAAGAACACTTTTGTGGTGTGATGGGATTCTATGTATACAGTGCATTCTTAGCTGCATGAGAACTTAATATGATAATACAAGGCAAAAACATTATTGGAATGAAATTTTTTAAATATCATCTGATAGATAATTTTATAGCATTTTTTTTAGTATGATGTCTAGTCTGGCTACGCATAACATTGTCCATTCAATCAGTCAAATTTTTGACTGACGCCGCACGGTGGCATGATCATATCACATGGTTTCCAATGCTTTAAGAGTTACTGGTTTGTCGGTTGTTGGCAAATACCAAAGACTTAACATAGCGCTATAAAGCAATCAAGCGGCGTTACTTTTGAGTCACACGAACGAGGCCCCCAGTTCACAGGATCACTTCTAGAAATAAAGTTGTTATTAATATGGCAAGTTGTGCCATCTTGCGCCATCTTGTTGGAATCAATAACATCATCAGTGTTTTACTGATTAAGTTTTGAAAATTGCTGACAAAAACTCAGTCAACATGGCTCTATAGCGCTTGTTATTCACCGTAACGGCAGCTCTTTCCTCAATTTAAAGAAATAAGGATCGATTATGTCGCCAGCGTGTAAATCGCACCAGTAAGATATTTTCTTTGTCTTCTTGAAAACAATCAATAACTACAAAAGTTGTTTACTCAATAGGCCGATAATGTTGACCGTAAAATGGACGAAGTGCTCTTTGAACTTCACGAACAGATTTATATTTTTCAATGTTAATTTCCTTAATTTGTAAGCGTTGTTCTAGTGTTATACGATTAATGATGAGTTGCCAAATTTACTGAACAGAAATGTGAGCACAGTTTTATATTCTTAGCTATCAAACCATAGTTATCGATTTTAATAGTCCTCATGCAGCTTAGAAAATAACCTACACTAACAAAAGTTTCTTCGGGGATGTGACCTTTTTTCAACTTTCAAGGAAGCTTTGAAAGTCACACTTAAGAGTTTGAATACAGATATAAATATAAATATAAATATAGAAATGAAATAAATAATGTCTCATAAACATTGAAGTATAACTAGAAAACCCATTGAATCAAATGAATGGCGATCTCTAAATATATTTTTGTATATACGAGTTAAATGTATTTAGTGTCATTTCATTCATCCAAGTCTTGAGGACTGAATGAGTCGAATGGAGTAGCCAAGTTTAAAAAATTTACTGTAGATTCCTTTGATACTTAGTGAAACAATTTTGTATCTATCTTAAGCTTTTTGCGTGTATTTTAAATTGAAATATTATATAATAAAATATCTACTCAAGTTTCATGGAAGCAATTAGCTTAAATCATTTATAATTGTGTTTAATGAGTTTTCAAGTTTGACTGATAAAAAGTGTCGTCCTTTTCATTAGGTTTTGCTCAAGCGACTTCAAATACCATTTATTTAGAGTTTTTGTGGAACTCGCCTCTATACTCGCATGCTATTCTCCACGAGCGATTTGAAATAATTTATAACTCCATTAGCGTAATGTAGTGTAGCATTAATAAATTTATCTGATGCGATACGCTCCGTGCTGTTAAACAAATGTTCTGAGCTTCTTTCAAGTGGTTTAAGTGCAAATAATTTCAAAACAAAAGCACATAAATTTTTTTAATTTTCCTATTTTTTTTTTTTTTTTTGTATTTGTTATTCTTTTTGTTCTGCGTTGTTGCTGTTTCCAGCTTCCTGTTTTTTGCTTTATGTGAGCTCAAATATCTCAACAAAAGGGCGCATAGTATTGCAATTTTATTACAAATTTATTGTATACATTTAATGTCATGTAATAATATCAGTCATGTCGAAAGTGAGAACCCTTTCAGCTTTTATAGGATAAACCAACGAGGATGAGTGAAACTAGGAATAAATTAAAATCAGCTTAGCTCACACTCATGTCACTTCGTAATGTTATAACTGTAAAGAAATTTCATATATACATATAAATATATGTAAACATATATATACATAAATATATGTAAATAAATATGTAAAATATATACATATATATAGGATATCTAGAATAGAAGCAACATAAGTTTGAAGCTTAATGCTTTGACCTAAAAAATTAAAAATATAATACATGGGTCTCCATTTTCAATACTAGCAGAGAAATAAACTCTCAAAGAGAGATGAAGTGTTCAAAATGTTTTGTCATAAAAGGCATGAATATATCAAAACTAATTTATTCGTAGAACTCACAACATATGGTATATTGTTCTCATAGCATTATATATCCTTTATTTATATCCTTTGTTTATTATTTCATCTGAAAAGTTGACTATATATTAAAAACTTTAGAATTGAAGTATTATCTTTCAAAAATTTTTTGAAAAATTAATGTTTGTTAATGATATTTGTAGTTCTTATATGTCTTAACTGCAATGAACTCATCCAGAATCTATTATAAGCTCTATTATAAGCTGACTAACGAATGCATATAAGTTCAAGAAAAAGATATCTCTTACTAAGAGTTTTCTAGATTGGTTATGAGGGTGGTTTAAAAATCTAGATAAACACTTGTTGCTTATTTTTCAGTTTTCCATTTGATCATATGCACCCTTAGGTCGTTGTGATTATTAATACTATTATTAATATCAGCGAGCTTTACAAATATATTTTTATATGTTTGATGGCAATCTTTGGACACTGTTAAGTTAAAACAGTCACCCATAGTTCCATCGCAAATATCCGGCATGTTTTATCATTGTATGAAATTTATTATATTTAGTATTTTATTAACCAGACTAAATCAAATGAGATGCGAAGTTTACAGATTTCCTCGAATTAGTTCTTATCTGTATTATTTTTCCATGTCAATTTCCTGTCCAGTATTACTCCCAGATAACTAAAAGAATTTATTTTAGTGAATAACTCTTTCATTCATAAGCGAAGTCGGGTACTAGTCGGATACTAATAAAATTAAAATATATTTATAATTATACGACTTAATAGTACATGGTGCTTTATATTATTAACAGCTCAAGTAAATTACAAATTTTTTTTTCGAAATCACAAGATAAATATACATAATTTAAATCACTGTATATACTAGTGATATATACGTCATCAACAAATAAAAAACACAATAAATTTAATTTTCGTTATTTATTAAATGTTATTTCTTTAAACACAAATTTTGAACTAACTCAGATTTAAAAATTCCTTTTTACTCACAAATATGTTACTCATACGCCACGAACAAAAGTATGCCGAAAACAACACTAACACCTTTTAGATAACTATAGTTAACGTTTTATTACATATATAAAATAATTAAGTGAAAAATATACTTTTTAGATCGTATTTTATTTCCAAAAACATAATAGTTGGTTTCTCTTCACAAATTAAATGTTACTTAATGGACTAAAACGCATATTTATATGACTTAATCAATTCGGTTAAGTCACTTTCGTCTTAGCAGACTTCTGCTATTGTAAAACGGTATAACCTCTCTATGAAAGAGGTTTCAAAAAGTAGTAAACTACAACAACAAAAATTATTTTTATGTTATTTTAATTAATTGAATTTTTGGCTGATCATACAGTTGCTTCTTATATTTAATTATTTATAAATAATTTTGTTTTTTGAGACTGCAAGTACCAAGGTTTGAACTCGTACCCTGCCAAATTTAAAGCTCAAAGTCAGTGTTCATTAGTTAAATGACTCAAATCCGTACTTGACTTATATGTTCGAACTGGGGTTATTTTGTTAATTTTCTGTGAAAGTTCATAAATCATGAAGAAATTATGTAGAATAATTGAATGCATCAATTATATTTATATTTAATTGTTAAATTTCAATATTATTCTTTTGTGGAGGCATTATATATTGCATACTTTTATATTATTCTTTTTTATGTATAGAATCTAATCTAGGACCGTAATACTGAGAAAGTCAGCACAATGTTACTCCACGATTCGCATGAACGAGACCATATATTCTTAATATAAGTTATAATTTAACGTCAGTTTATGTCAGAAGTGACTATTGACTTAATAGAAACTAGTATATTTAATAAAAAGGTTTTGAAAAGTAGTGCACTACAACAACAAATATTCTTTTTATATTATTTTAATTAATTGAATTTTTGGCTGATTAAGGAGCCATATACCTATCATTAGTGGTCTTGGAATTATTTCTTGTATTTAATTAGTCTTAAATAGTTTTTCTGAGACTGCAAGTACAATGGATTGTACCCTGCGAAATTTCAGTCAGTTGCCTAATGAATGCTTACTCTGAGCTTTTTTATTTTATTGCGATTAGTTCATATCAAAAAAATAACCAGCAATTTTTATAGTCTAATTTCATGATTTTCTTACTTATTTGGAGTCATTGTTTTAATTATTCTGTTAAGTTTAGTTTTAAATTGTCGAAACATGCTTCAATATTTATGCATCTTCAAAAACGGATTATATATAATAAGATAAATAAGATAAAGATAAGGTATAAGATAAAGATTGAAATCAAAATAAAAAGTGCGGATATACCCTCGAATGTCATTTTGCAGCACTGAACTGCTCTCACACCTTAAAACTGTACCCACTCCTCTACCAGAACTAAGACATATCGAGTCTCTATTTTTAGACAAATCAGAAGAAGACCTGGAATACAGTGCAAAATGAATAAGAAAAACAAAAAAAAAACAATAACCAAAAACAAATACAATCGACATTGATATAAAAACGTAATTTGGCTACAGTAAAAATAATCTTTTGATATGCTTGCGTCGCGTTAAAATGAAATTAAGGATATAAACCTAAAAGCCGACAAAGACGCACGAAAGTAAAGGGATGGGATAAAGGATGGAAGCTGCTCCAAGGAAAACGTGAAATAATAAGAAAAAAGCAGCGGGCAACTTCACGCGAATCAAAAACAAATAAGATTTTATAAATAAAATTCGAAAAATGTAATTTAACACTTACACAAATAAATAACATACGAAAGGTAAGCAAAGGCGAAGGGATTGGGGGGAAACACAATAATAACCCTAAAAGCACCTGCGCGGGTGGCACAGCTAGCAGCATCAGCAAATCCAATGCTGCGCTACAAAACGGTCGTTATAATGTGGAACGTGTCCATATCAAAAATTCACTTTAAATGTATTAAAAAGCAACAAAATGTTGAAACAATGTGAACGAACGAGCGCAGAAGTAAAAAAGCAACAGAAATAACAAAAACAACAGAAACAACAAAAACAGCAGAAACGAATTGCGAACCAACGAAACATGTATGATAACGCATACATGCACATATATACAAGCAACATACACGTATATGAGCACACATGACTGACGTGTAGTCCGGAGCTTATACGCAAACAAAGCCAAGTAAATTGTGTGTTCCTTTGTTGTTGCTATTTTCCACCATTTGAATTTATAAAAAAAAAAATTTTTTTAATTTTTTTTGCTTTTGTTTATTTATGCTATGCTGCTGTTTAGGCTTGCTGCCTATTTGCGTATTTGATGCTGCAGGTAGTTGGTTGGGGCAGGGATTTAACAACATTATTTGAGTTTTTAACCCTTTTCACATTTAGACACATTGGCGCACAGGCTTACGTATGTATGCGTATGCGTGCGTATTTATTCTTGCGTATGTGTAATAGACACTGTCAGGCTTGTATGCGGGGTTTGGGCTCAGCATTGAATGCTTTAAATTTGCTTTGTTGCATATTTCATTTGTTTTTTCTTTATTTTAATTTATTTAATTTCTTCTTTTTTTTTTTTGTATTTAGTTTTTTGCGTTTATATTTTTGTGTGTATGCGTGTGTGTTTTTTTAAACGGAAAAACTGCTTAATTATTTAATTATTTTTAATTGCATCGTTAAAATAAAAATTATTTTACGGCTCATGCGGCGTATAAGTGATTTTACACTTTTTTTTCCTTTAGAAATACAGCGATAAATTATGCAAACAAAAGCGTATGCAAAAAATTAAATGAATGTAATAAATAAAAACAATAAAAAGATTAAAAACGAGATATACTTTAATAAAAAGAAACAATAAAAATAATAAAAATAGTAAACATTATAAAAATTATAAAAATATAATAAAAATTATAGAAATGCAATAAAAATTATAAAAATATAATAAAAATTATAAAAACATACTAAAAATTATAAAATTAATAGAAAAAAAAAATTATTAAGCCAAAAAAAGTGATGATGTGGCTAATAATAATAATTATTAATTGCATTACTTCGATATTATTTCAGACATTTTTCAGATTTATAAAAAAATTGAATTAATTAAAATTATATAAAAAATAAAATTTTTGTTGTTGTAGTTCACCACTGTTTGAAAAAACCTCTTTACAAAAATTTCTTATATACTCTATAGTTATTTTTATTGGTAATCTACAGAAGAACTAGGAAAATATTCTACATTTTTGATTTTTTTTTTGATTTCACAGAAGAATCAAGAATTTTGATTAGAGTTTTTGTGATAAAATTGTGATAATTTCACTTAATGAAACAATATTGAAGAAAAATTTCTTCGTCTTTGTGTTTCACCGATTCTCTTTAAGCTTTTCCGTACTTGCTTGAAATTGAATATTAAAATCAATACAAAATAAAACTAAAATTTATTCCGTTTAAGCTTAAATAAATATCTACATATTTTCCTTTAACAAAAAAAAAAAATTAATATATACAATTTATACAAAATAGTAATAATTTTTTATATTTGATTTTGAATATACATTTGTTGACTTTTTCTGTTTACTTGTAATAAAAAAAAATAAACAATATAAAAAATAAATATTTAATTTTAATATTAATAAAAATAAATTTAAAAATTCAATTTTTATATAATTTTAAATTAAAATTTGTTGGTTTTATAACAATTATCTATATTTCTGTATTTTATAAACAAAACAAAAAAATAAAACAAAATAAAAAAAAAATTAATTACTTATAAAAAATTAATTAATTTCAAAAATGAAAATTTTAAATCAAATAAAAATACAAATATATACATTCTAATTCGTTAAAATATTTTATTTTTCTGTCTAAAAACAATTAATAAAAAAATCATGTTTTATTATATTATATGATTTGTTTATAGTATTTTATTTAAAAATATATTTTAAGTTTTGAAATAAAGAAATGTGAAAGTTCCGATTCATTGACTTAGAAAGTGGTAACTCAAAGTAAACAAGTGTGAAGTAACAAGTAAAACGGCGATCTAAAGGATGTACTCAATCATATTAGCTTATTGTGTTGCAGTATAAAACTTAGGATATAAAACCATTTGAAGCTTTTTGTAAAGCTTAATATTATTTTGTAAAAGAGAACTTATAAATGACTTTTAACTCTTAAGAAGTTGGTCCTTAGCATGTTTAGTCTTCGTTACGTATGCGCTGAATTGTGACAACGTCGTCGTTAAACACTATCTTCCGTTTTTTTAAAACTGCAAGAGAAATAATTAAAATAATTCCTTAGTATGATAACCCTATCGTCTTAAGCTGGTTAAGAAACTCACTATAATACTGACCACTATACACAACCACTATTAAAAAAAATTAATTTAGGAAAGAACTGCGCGAAAGTCTTAATCAAAAATTTAGAAGACACTCGAAAGTCTGTAAAAGAGCAAAATTGCTCTTAACTGACCATACCTGATTTTTCTGTACCTGTGATCGTATATCATATTAAATCATGTTTACAACTATCTGAAAACTGCTCAATAAATCTTCAAGAATTAAATTCAAATATTGAAAAATAAAACTAAAACAACTGAAAATGTGTGTACTGAGCTTGAAAATGGAAAATGTGCAAGATGAAAAGTTTATCTTTCATTTTATGGCAATTTTGCCTAACATAAATAAAAATTTTATTTATAAAAAGTGTGATGCAAAGCAATTTGGATTCGTAAAATTTAACGCACGTCTTATCCAACAAAAAAAACAACAACAACAACAATAAAAAAACATTGCAAAACTAAACAAAAAACAAGCCGATTTGTCAAGTGGACGAGAAAAGAATGACAAACAACTGAGATTGCAAAGCTGCGGCAAGTGGAAATGAAAATGTAACAAAAAATGTTGCACAGAAAACACACGAAAAAAAAACAAAAAAAAAACAAAAAAAAAAACATAAAAAAACGACAAAATAAAAAATTACAAAAAATAACTTTCTCAGTAAAATAAAGTTTGAGAAGGAAAATCCAACAAATGCAAAATAAGGTATGAAATGTCGTTTCATGCCATAAATATTGAAGCTGAAACTCATACTCTAAGCTCACGCAAAAGTATCTTCTCGCATATACACCAGCAAACAAACAGTCATACACATTCACACTTAAACCCACACACACTTAGATGTAAAGTCCAAGTACTCGAGCATTAAGGTAGATGCAGAAGAAAAAGCGAAGGCAAAAAACTCATTAATATCATGTGACATAACCTCAATTCCTTTTTTACAGATTGCAAGCAATTCCAAGAGATGTAGCACATCCACCTACACACAAACACACATTAATGTTCACACAAATACACACTAGAATTGCAAACACAAATGCATTGCAAGTAACAAGAAAATTGTGGAAAAATGAACAAAGGCGCCTAAAAGTATGCAAATGCAAGCTAAAGATATTTTTGCCTGCAGCATTTCATAGTTTTGCAGCAGCAAAAAAAAAATGCTGCTTGTATCTTCTTTATTGCTAATGCTAATGCCAAGGCTTAAGCTGTTGTAAATGCACTAAGTATGTTGTTGCTGATGTGAATGTAGTCATTGTTGTTATTGTTATTGTTGTTGTTGTTATTTTTCCTATTGCTGTTGCTTACATCTTTGCCGTTCGTAATGCTGATGACGTTACTTTGTATTGCCATTGCACGTCCAGCAAATAAATACTAAAAGAGGGAACATTTGTGCGCAGCTATACAACCATGAACAATAAAATAAATTGAAAATCTAAACAAAATTTAACAAGTAACTAAATTTGCACGCTACCAACGGCAATTAAGGTTTTAAGACATTGAAAATTTTCTATGTTGATTCGATGCATATATAGAATTCTTATTGAACAGAATATATGATGGATTGATTTTTAAAAATAATTTCAAATAATTTCAGTTCAACCAAATACATTTTTTCGGTGACAAATCAAGAAAAAATAAATAAATGGGAGATAAAAAGATGAAGTGGAAAGAGCAACGACCAACTCTATCCTCTACAACCAGCTAAGAAACCGCTTTTGATTGCTTCCTCCTCGTAGTTGTGGGTAGAAGAATGGGCATATTAGAATTAGCCGAACACATTGATAAATGGAAATATCTGGTTAATAAAGTTTAAAGTATCATCGAGTGTGTTAAAGAATACTCGAGCACCTAAGAGCTAAAGGCTGATTCTGGAAAACCTGGACGTAGACACAACAGGTGTTACAGTGTTTTCTCTTTGAGAGCCGAAATTATGAACTATAGGGAACTCGGCAAAGCAGGCCGAGAATAACTCGATACCGTCTTATACTATAGTATCCCGTTAATATAAAAAATTACTCAGATAATTACGACTTACTGCTATCTAAAGAAAATTCCTACAATTGGTGTATTAGGACCCTGTAGCTCTTCTACAAGTGGCTATTTAAAAAATATGAGATCAATTTTAGATATTGCAAAAAAAGAGCCAAGTCTTGCTAGCTCATCTAGCAAGAACTACCGCGCAAGTTCTCGGTTCTATTAGAATGCGCGGTAATCTGAACTATAGTTACCTTGGAGCTACTGCTTACTACGTTTTAAATCGTCTACATTCGTGAACTAATTTAGATGAGTTGCAGACTGCTTTAATAGCTGTCTGACTAGCAGTGAGAGTATAGAATTTTCTGGAAACTATTAGGGATTGAAATTTAAAAAATACTATTTTCGGCTAATGGTTTGATACTCTTTTCGATGTGACTTGTAGACTTGCCAATGTAACTTCAATCTTTACAGTTTTGAAACGTTGATATAATATATGTGAAAGTTCTCTAAGTTTTACAAAAACTGATCATTAAAGGTCGTCGTGTATAAACACTGTTACATTGAGTCAACCTTAAGCATGAGTTCGGCCAGTATATGTAAAATAATGCACAATTAAATTAATTAAATTAAAAAAATTTAAAAATATGCTTTTTGGTGCATATACACACTCAAGAAATACACTGATGAGGCATCAACAAATGTGTCTAAATTTATAATAGACGGGTTCTATGCTTCTATGTACATAAGATCTTAGTAAAGTAGATTCAACATTGCAATTTCTTAAAAGAACAGTCTTAGAGAACTCATACTCTGAACTCATAAAAGAGGCACAATATATTTCTAAGTCGCCGTACAAAGTACTTTAATTTATTAATATTAATGCTAATTAGTCGGGGATGCCTAATCGAGAGATAGGTGTTTGCTTATGAATAGCCGGGACCTTTTAGGCTTTGCTAAGTATACTTAAATAACTTTTTAACACCTATTTTTATTATCACCTATTTTCCGCTTAAGTGTCACTTTCACTCGGAATTCATATTGAACTAAATACGTTGGTCAAAAATGGAATTCTTCCGATGACATGAAATATATTCCTAGCAGAACATTGCAGTGGTTTAAATAATCACAACAGAATTTTATGCATAAATGCGAAAAATGGGAAATATGGGATATATTGTACAAAAAAGTATTCTTTTATATTAAATAAATAAAGAATGTATAAAATTGAAATATATAAAAGCAGAGAAGATCAAGTATAAGAAAACCTATGTCCTGGATAGGAAAATTATGTTCGTTTTTATGGAAATAAGTTGTGCTTGTGCTTGTACTTGTGTTTCCGGCATGTAACGTATTGGGCAAGTGCAGTGAATTCTTGCGCAAAATTTAATTTTGAGTTGTTGAATTGGATTAAATTGGATGGACTAAGGACTAATAACTAACGACATGGTATTCGCTTAGCTTTTCCAAACTGAACTGAACTGAACCGAACCGAACTGAACTGAACTGAACTGGCAAAGGGCCGGTATCAAACATGTTTGTGTTTTATCGTTTCAATAGTTCGTAGCAGAAGTACTAGAGATGTGTACGGGGACAGTCGTTGTGCAAAATGTTGACACTTTGTTATAAATTTGTTAGGACATATTTGCTTGCAGTTGCCATTGCTGCTTCCCCGTGTGCTTGCAACGTGCAAATTGTATAGGAATATGCAAACTGCAAACCAATTTACTTTTTTCTTATCATAGTATCATTCGTAGACTTATGTGCTTATGTGTTTGGGCCATGCATGTACCATATATGCATCCAGAGGGAACACAAACTATAAACTAGAAATGCTGAAATATGTTTGCAATATCAGCATGAAAATCTAAATCAATTTAAGTTTTTACCCTTTTTCATTTCCATCAACTTTTTCTACTAACATTTCGTAGTGTCGCCGTTGGACTCGTTCGTTGATGCCGCAGTCTCTGCTTCCATAGCTTCTCCTGCTATCGGCAATGCTGCATCTGCGGAAACGGTAGCTGCTATGGAAGCTCATAAACCAAAAAACTTATTAACCTAAAATTTAGTTTGCTTTTGCTTTGTATTTGTTTTAACCGTGATTGCATTTTTTCAAATAAGTATAAAAAAATTAAAGAAATTGTAAACAAAAACAAAACAAAGAGAAAATACAAATAAAATTGCTTATTCTTTTTTGTTTTTTTTTTTATTTCTTTTTTTTTTTGCAGCTTGGTTTCGTTAAAATGTGTGCAGTAAACGTCACAGCTCGGCCAAATAATGCGTCAAAAGAGATTTGAATTTGCTATGAGAATTTGCATGCATAAATAAAAAAGTTACTCATACGCTCTGTGTACCAATTTCATTATAAAACTTTAGTTTTTATTTATTTGCTTAGTTTCTAGCAATTTGTTTTGAAAAAATGCTTATTTCGCTTTTTGTGCTATAAAGTTGATTTGGATATTTGTTCTATTTTTTTTTTTGTTTTTTTTTTGCAAAACTACTAACCAAGTGAAAACTAACAAATTAAGAAGTCAACTTTGCATTTATTTGACTTTTCGTTTCATATTTTCCAATTATAATAATAAGAGAAAGCAATTAGTAGAAGTTCATATGTACCATAACAGGAAAATCTCTTATGCTATGAAATCAGCTGCATTCATTTTGTTCTAAATTTCAAGTGCTTATTGTTTTATAGTTGATAAGGGCTTAGTTTACCATATAAAAACATAATTGGAACAGAAATAATAAGGTATGAATAAGCATTGGGGTTTAACGTTTTTGCTCGAGTTTAAACAAGGGAGTAAGTAACTAAAGTTCTTAATTAATATAAAATACTCACAGATCATATATCAAATATTTATTGATTATGTCAGTAGAAAAATATCAGAATGTACTTGCAACATACCTGGTATCCCTGGTGAGTGAAACAAAGCTGCTACTGTCAAAAGGTTACCTTATCTTACCTTATTTCAGTAAGACTCTACCCCTGAGTTAACAAAATGATGACTGTACCTAAAAAGATTTGAATCACAGCCCATTTTTAATCATATGCTATTATACAATCTTGTATTGAGCTAGACGATTCTATTCTCAACTGGTATTAGAAAGTCTTCTCAACAGAAGACTTTTGTTCGAAAGGCTAAAGATCTTTCGATCAATGATATTGAATTGCTTGCAGAAGAAAGCTATCATGGTCATTGGTTGAAAATGATAGTATTTTGCATTATTTATTTTTTTGTAATAAATTTTCATGTAAATTTTCATGATAAGTTTTAATCAATTTAGTGGTTTTTTTCAATGTGGTAGTCGTCGCCAACTCTAATAGTATCAAATACTTACAAGAAGATTTTCCTGCGAATAAACTCAATGTTTTTTCACTACCAGAAAATAATAATCTTATCTAAATCGATGTTTGAGCACATTTATTCATGGAATAATTCCTTGTGGAAAATTCTTCTCTTATATGGCATAAGCGTAGCGGCTACGGTAGCGCATACTTTAAGACTATATAAGAATATTTCCGTCTTCTATACATAGAATATATTCGTCAGTTATCGAAAGTCCGAACTGCAACTTAAAGTTATTTAGAAATCACTGGTTATCATTCCAATCATTGTTTTATAATCTGATCTGTTTAGACTTAGGAAATATTTGTTCTGTTTCTGTCAGTATTTAGAGTAGAAGAGTTTTGTATAGCGAGAAACTTCCTAATTAGATCATTTGTGCTTAGCTTTATTAGTGACTTCTAATTTAATTAGAAGAAATTGCTATGAAGGAATTTTTGCTGACTCCAAAAATAGGCTTCGGCCCATGTGGTTACCTTAAGTCACCTCCTTAGTCAATTAGTACGCGACTTAATTACCATTAAAACCGGGGTATGCAGGTACCCAGTACCACTTGATAGTATTACTTGATAGTATCACTTGATAGTATCACTTGTAGTATCACTTATACTGTCACTTATAGTATCACTTAGTTCCTAGCTGCCAAGTTTTGTGACAAATTTATTGCTTCCGAAACGAGTGCAGAATTTATCATAGTCGCGCCTTAAGTTTCAATTGCTGCCTGACTATCTTACATAAGAATTATTCACTTCTGTCTTGAGTTTTCTGTTAACAGAAAACATGTTCTGTTAATATGGGAGCCATTGTACCCAGTCTAACGAATATTTGGTTCTTGGCGTTGTAGATTCCCCAGTACGATCCCAGACAAAATCGTTGATTGATTCCATTATTTTCCAATTTCCTTTTGCCTAATGAAATAGTATTTTATTTTCTCTAGGTCATGTGTGTCGGGACCTTGTGATCTTGACACATGTCAATATCATCAGATTATTTTAGACAAAAAAGATAAGTCTCTCTTATTATATAATAGTGTTTTGTACAATAGACCGCTGTGATAAAACCTAAATATGCTAATGGGACCTTCTACAATTTAAAACGTAGTGCCAATATACATAAAACTGTAATTAGTGCAGCCAACGGAGCAATCTCTACAAGTTTTTTTAAATTGTTAACAGTGGTGGTCTTCTATTGCTTTGTCCACCATTCTAGCACTCCGTATGTTATTATTGATAGTATTACTGAGAAGTATAGTCCGAAGCCTTTAATTACTTCCATCGATTTGTTTGTATAGTCACAACGCCGTAGTAATTTTGTGAACTATGTGATTAAGATTAGCGTTTAGTCAAAGTACTAAACTTCATTTGCGAAGTTAATTTTTTTGCAGCAGATCACTTTTGTGTCGTTAAAACTTGTGTCCATTTACTATACTCATGCCCTGTAACCGAATAATGTTTGTAAACAGAAACCACTAGACTCTTTTAGTTTTTTTAATAGCCTTAACTTGTGTAGCATAGCGTAGGTGACTCATTCTTCAGGAATACCACAATTCTTCTTCTTTTAGGTGCCTTGTCCACTTCGAACGTTGGCGAACATGATTGCTATTTTGATTTTATCTACAGCTTCTCGAAAAAGTGATCTTGTACTTTTATTAAACCATTGACGTAAATTCTTTAGCCATGATTCGTCTCCCAGGTCCACGTCTACCTTCAATTCTGCCTTCAATGATTCATTTTAGTAGTCCATACTTTTCCGGATGCCTCAGAATATGACCAAAAAACTCCAACTTTCGGCGTTTTACTGTCTCTAATATTTCTGTCTCTTTGTTGACACGCCGAAGTACTACTGTACTTGTAATTTTTCTGTCCAGCTTATTTTGAGCATGCGTCGGTAGCACCACATTTCAAAAGCCTCGAGTTTATTCCTCGATGCAACAGACAGCGTCCAAGCCTCTGTCCCGTAGAGGAGTATAGAGAATATATAGCACCGCAGCATTCTTATTCTAAGCGGTAATGACAGTTCACAATAGATCTTCGTAATCGCAGTATGACATTGCGAATACAAGTAAATAAATTAGTTACTGGGTGCAGTTATTTGACTTTGAATTAACTTATATTTAAATAAACTATCTCTAAAAAAAAGGAACTCACAATACTTTTCAAATTCGCAATTATCCGTGAAATGATATTGAAAGGTCGCTAAAAGGAGCTAAAACCAACTTTTACTCTAATTTATAAGTCCTCTACAATTTTTTTTACTTTTTTAGTTTTTGTTATCATATGTGTTAATCCCTTTGAAATGCATTTTCATTTATAATTTTTAATGTGCTCGAGTGCAATAATTTAAACTTATTTGCTTGCATTGTCGTTAATGTGTGTTGCATGCCATAAATTTTCATTAACAGGCGGCGAGTGCAAATGCGAGTTGGTACCAGGGCAGCCGTAAATCCATTTTCCCGTGAACGGCGCTATGTCCATAAATCATTACTTTTAAAATATGAAAATTAAACTTATGTTTGCATTACTTTTTTTTTGTAATATTAATCTTGATGTATATTGACTATGGTATATATATACCGCTACGATTATTACCACTTATAATGTTGTAGGGTTTGTAGTTGGCAGTATTTGTTCGTGATTCATACCAAAGCCACGAAATGTCCGTGACTTTCCTTTGTTAAGGATTGTGTTTTTGTTGACTTACCTTGTTGTTGTTGGTGGTGGTGTTGTTGGTGGTCGTGTTGTTCGTGGCGGCATTGTTGCAGGATATAATACTATTGAAAATTTTTTATAAAAAATACAAAAAACAAAATAATCATGAACATTTTCTCAAAACTTTTTCCCATTATTTGTATTTTTTTTGCTTTTCGCTTTCTGTGAAGAGCTTAATTTTTTGCAATGGTTTACCAACTCATTTCGGTCGAGAAGTTTTATTTACATGCAACTTATATCCTTGTTTGAGTGCCGTTAGGCTGAACCTGTTGCCGTGTTGGCGAATTGCTGCAAGTGGCACTTGCTGAATGCATTTTACAATCTGCACCGCGCCTTTCAACAGTATTTTGTTTTATAGTTAATAATATTTTGACATAATTATTTGTTAAGGGCAGAAATCTCATGCAATAATACTTTTGAAATTTGCATAAACAATTTCTGAGTTGCATCCCAATTGTTTGAAGTGCATGCGAACATGGATTAAGCACAAGAGGCGAGCAAATCATTTGTAAATCAAATTTTTTAAATTTATTACAAACACTAACGGAATGTGAAATATGTTGAATATGTGGAATGTGAGAAAAGAAAGTACTTTCCCTTATTTAAGCAAGGGTAGTATATATATTCGAAGAGTTTAACTAGTCCAACATAAAGCCACTTAATGTGATTACAATTCAATAATAATACATACTTTTCATTGAATGCAGTTTTTATACTATAATAAATAAATATTATTTAAAGTTTATAAACATATTTGTAGTACTTAGTTGGACCTTACAGATGTGAGTCGTCCTTGGCCATGTCCAATAGACTCTGCCAGCCAATCCGATCAGTGGCTTGCTCTCGCTACTTGGTTGGGTTTCATAATTCTTTACTTAATTGTGTTCAGAGTCGAAAAATACTCTTGATTTCTCGTTGTACCCCTATTGCTTACTTAAATATATTAATTGCTAATACATGAGTCATTATTTCTTGAAAAATGTTGAAAAAGTTGTTCAAACTTATTACAAATCCTTTTAGGAAAATTTATTATTATTGTGAACTATGCAAGATTTTTGATAAATACCAATCAAAAATATTAGTAAACATTAATTTATTTAGAATTATATTTTTTTTTTTGATATTTATAAATATTTAAGTATTCATGAAAAAATTGAATTATAATTCTCATATTCTTTAGTATTCAATAACTATAAGTAAACATTAGTTTCGTTCGTTAGGGTTATGGATTTTAATATTTGTCAGCTTACGATTATGGTTTTAATTTGTTAATATATTTAAATAGCTACATGTTTATGCCTATGTATATATAATTTTTGACACATTTTATTATTGTGAATTAAATCGTGCAATTTTTTTTTAACTTTACTGAACAATACTTAGAGAGTATTTCCTAAAAATATTTCAAAAATAACAGAAATGTTTATTGAAACAGAAAATACAAAAAAAATCCGCTAAATGTTGGAGATTAATTTCTCAATTCATTTGCCTTTAATATTTAAAATAGTCTGCTTAGTCAAGAAACCCTCAATATTTTAATATCTGATTATTTAGATAATATAAGTTTCTCTCGCCAAAGCCCATTTAATAACTTTCATTAACATGTCATGTGTTCCCGTATTTAAATAAAAAATAATGTTGATTTAAAATCTTAATTTTTTTTTTAATTTTTCTTTGTTAATATTCACGCATAATTTAACAAATTAAGATAATTAAAAAAATATTAATGTTAAGTTTGACCACTTTGTTATATTGTTTAATTAGTATTTTTTTAGGCTAGTGTGTCTTTGTCTACTGTGACTCTGTCTGTTTTTTTTTTTTTTGGTATACAAATAAAAATAAAAATTGTTTTATTTTATCATTTACCCGACATTTAATTGATTTATGGTAATATATTCAGGGATATCAGAACTTTTTATTGTATTAATATCTAATTTCTTCGAAATTTTTATTGTAGTTAATATTTAAAATAAAAACAATGAGAATTTATATGAATAAACTATAACAATGACAAAACAAAATAAAACAAACAATTTAAAAAACTATTAAATATAAAAAAAATTTTTTACAATATATTGCGGATTTATTAAACTACCCTCGTACAGTAAATAGAAGTTATTGTTGTTTTTAGAAATTTTTTTAAAAAAAATTAACATCTTTTGTAGAATATGACTTTGAATAGTTCCAAAGTACAGCCCTCCTTATCAGTGTTTAACCACAGTCAATTGAATCGAGTACCCATCGATATTTGAAATTTGAAGAAGACTTTTTTTGATTAAAGTGCTTTCTTTAAGATATGTCAACTTCCACACTTAAGAACGAATTTGATTCAAATTTTTTTAAAATTTTTTTATTTTGATGATTAAAACTAATACAGTAATCAAATATTTTTTATTGAAGAAACTCAACAACCGCCGAGTTTCTGCTGAAAAACAGTAAAAAATTGTATACTCTTCCTTCTAAAAATATGAATATTTCTTTTACCCAAGAAATGTCCAATCATTTAATAGCTTTTGAAAAAGAAAATTATTAAAAACAGTTCTTTGTCCAAAAATTTTGTGTAATTTTTTGTTCAAAAATTTTGTATAATTTTTTGTATAAAAATTTTGTATAATTTTTTGTCTAAAAATTTTGTACAATTTTAGTCCAAAAACTTTGTATAATTTTTTGTCTAAAAATTTTGTACAATTTTTGTCCAAAAATTTTGTACTTGTTTGGACATCTAAGTGACTGAGTTATCTTTGATTTAATATAGCAGCATTCACGCAAAAACTACTGAAATTATGTATATAATTATTTCTTTTGAATATTTGGAGAGAAAAAAGTTGAGTAACATTCAATTGCTTGCGCAGCTATCCATCAAACTACAGGTCATTAAACTACAAAACGCTTTAATGAGAAATTATTTTCCAGTTTTTCTCATGCAATATATTTTTTTTTTAAAAGAATGTTTTTATATTAATGCTTATCAATTCATTAATTTTTACATAATTTATTAACATTTATGTGGTATTTTTTTTACTATTTTTTTTTTTAACTATTTACAGGGTTTTTATTATTTAGCATTTTTAGCATTTAAGCATTTAAGCATTTTCTTCATTTTTCAATTTATGTACCAAAAAATGCTATGAAATCTTAACAAAATGTGGATATTACAAAAAAATTTATCAGAAATTGTTGTTGTTGTTGTTGTTGTTGTTGTTGTTGTTGTTGTTGTTGTGTTGCTGCTACATTTAATATTGCTACTATTATTTGTGTTGCTGCTGCTGCTGTTGCTGCTGCCATTGTTGCTTGTGATTCTTTAATTTGTTGCGTTTTGTTGTAAATTGAAATTTTTACGATTGAATAAATTTAATGAATTTTCTGGGCTTTGATTTCATTTAATGCTGAAAATGTATTTGTGGCACTAAATTAAATTCAACTTCATTTGTATGCCGCCTGCTTTTGTTGTGACATCAATAGACAAAAATAAAAATGAAACAATTATATTTAGTAAACACCATACTACACATTCCAACAAAAGGACTGTGAGTGAGTTGCCAAAATGAAGTGGAAATGGTATATATCGTTACCTTACCTTGGCTTTAAACAAGAGTAAAAACGAAACAATATCAATATTTAAGAGATCCTTTCCTTGCCTTTTTTTTTGTCGTACAGAAGTCCAGAATTATCCTCCTTTACACATCAAAAGCCACAGTTCGATGATACTTGAACCCACTAAAACAACCTCTTAGAAACCTCTAACAGCCGCGTATGCAACCCTATTACAGAGCAGTGCGGAAAGCAGATATGCTATCGAAGACCTATCTTCTTCTGAATTTTTTTTCAACTGTCAACCGATTTCTTGCCAAGGTTTTAAATTCTTTTAAAGTTTTCCCGCTTGCTTGAATTACTCTTTCTAGTATACGCTTTCAGGTTCGCTTATGTCTACCAGGTTTTTTGCTTTCTTGAGGATTCCACGTTAAGGCTTGTTGATGCAGATTTCGTTTGGTCCCTTCCTCAATGTGTGACCGATCCATTGCCATTAAATTTTTTTAATTTCATTTGCGATAGGAAGTTGGCGGCATGTAGACTAGAGTTCGGAATTTCTAATCGTGCGAGGTCAACAAACTTTCAAAATCCTCCTAAGGCAATTTTGGATGTTGACTGCCGCATCATCGTTCGATGATGTTATGCTGCCTAAATATGTGAAGTTGTTTACGTTGTCGATTTCTGTATCGTCCGGGTTGAATTTTCCGGAAGTGGTCAGATGAGTTTATCTTCATTGTCTTTGTCTTGTTCTAACACAACTAAAAACAGAATAGGCGACATCAGGAAGCCTTTTCGAACACTTGATATAGTGGCAAAAGGGGTTGAAAACCTATCTAATTGCTTTAAAATCACTTGAGAGATCAAAAAACAGTATGTCAGGTTATTTCTTGAGAGAAGACAAATGTCGTCAGCATATTCTTGATCTTCGAGGTGGTATACCCCCTTGTGATTGGTCTAGGGCTTTAGTAAGGACGTCATCTAAAACAACTAAAAACAGAATAGGCGACATCAGGCAGTCTTTTCGAACAGTTGATGTAGTGGCAAAAGGGGTTGGAGACAAATGGTCATGCTTTAAAATCACTTGAAAAATCAAAAAAATAGTACGTAAGGTTATTTGGCAAGCAACGGCTAATGTAATTTGTCACATCCTAAAAACAATTCGATCATTACCTTCAGCAATGGAAGTCTTCAAGCCGAATATCTATTTACTTTAACTAAATTGAAATTAAAACATCAAAAGAATCCTACTCTAAGTAACAACCATTTTGGCTATTTCTGCATATTTAATTTTTCTAAAATTCTAAACAATTTCCAAGCATTATCCTTCGAATAAACACACAAAAACATTAAACGTTCAACCAATCAATGTATGAATTTTATCCTTTAACTCGGCTCCTGGGATTCACTTTTCAATTTTATTAAGCATTTTGAGATAAGCGAAATGCTGTACTTAAAATAAACGCTTAACCCCAACCGCTGCTTATATCCTTGCGTTCACCCTTCGTCGTTCGCCGTTCGCCGTTCGTCCTGTTGCGAAATTTCATATTTTTTCCGTTTTATTATTTTTCATTTTTAATTCTTTTATATTTTTGCTCTGGATTTTATATCTTTATTTGATTGCAATAAGCTTCTAAATTCCCAGTGGCATTATGAATGAGCAAATTTGTAAACAATTTCGAGCAATTCAATTTTAATCACTGCAAAAAATAATAAAATTAAAAGGGAAAAATTGTGGTGCAACGGAAATGTCATCAACCATAAAATATGTATAACACTGAGCAATAAACATAAAAATGTATTAAAAAGGATTTCAAATATTGTCGCAAGTAAAGGACGCTTGACATGTAAACTACATTACGTTTGGCTAATAAAATTTCTTTACTCTAAAACGCATAAAAGTGAAAATTTTTTAAAGTGATTTGAAATTTTTATATATTTTATGCTTTTCCATATGTGTTTCTACATAGCGAAGAGAATGCAAAGTATTTCAGATGAATGACAAAAAGCAAAGCATCAGCTTTCTGTAAGGACATAAAAACATGCACCTGAATATTTAACGACGATGGAAGCATTTGGTTCCAACAAGGAAATGGCATAACATTTTCTTGATATTTAAAAGTCACATGGCTCTAAGCAAATTACTACTCATAAGAAGATGGAAGATGGGTAGTAATCCTTAAGAAAACTAGAATTATTAAATTAGTTTTCATTTAATCACGTTGTTTATCTGTACGTCAATAACTTATATCACATGAAGATATATGATAATTTCCGGTAAATATAGATAATATATATAATATAGATAATTGAATATGAAATTTATATTTAACTATTTACACTGAAATCATGAAGGAAGTTCAATTTATCTTGAAATCATACAACGAAGTTCCATAATTCAATATGCTATGAAAATATGTATCATATCTTCTTCATCTTATTTGGCATTATAGTCCAGTGTTAATCTTGGCGTCCCTCACGATCTGCCTCTAACTGGCCTGATCTTCTGCTACACTCTTTCAGTTCAGTCCTCCAATTGTTCTTACACCACCATACATGTTCTCATCTCATCTCATATATCACATGAAAATATAAAACTATTTAAAGTAGTCTATTAAGAAAATTAGAGCCAGAAAATTATTCTTAAATCGATAAAGTAAGAGTTGCGGTAAATGTGAAAGCATCGAAAGTCACAGTGTGAGACTTAAATTCATCTAAAAACTTCTCTTAGCAACAATAGTACGGATTTACTAAGTCTATTTTTTCTCGTCTCTCCCCTGATAACTGGAATGAAGTTTTCACAATGCTGCGGAAATCTTCTTCATTCATTCCTAAGAGATAATTTAGTGGGTTCAAGTCTCACACGGTGGTGGTCTCACACGGTATTCAGCCTAAATAAATCACATTAACATTAATGAACCTTTAATAATTATTAAGGATTTTTGATTGAATCCACTCAAATGGTCTGACTCCGCAAAGAATTAGTTAATAAATTGAAAACGATGATGTGGTAACATTGTTGTTTATTTTCAATCTATGAGTCAAAATCTCAAGCAACCAATTAATCAAAAATAAATATTAATTCAACTTACTGAATGCATGTCAATCATCAACCCCTGCGTCTGTATAATCCAATTCTAAAATTTCTGTCTTAACAAAAAACAAAATAGAAGTAAAAAAAATATTAACATCTAATAGTTTTCACAAGAGACTGAATGCTTTATCAAAAATCCTGTAGATCGTGTGTGCTGGTGTCTGAAAAAAGAAATATCAGAACTACTATCTAGGCTTGTCCAGATCGACCATATGCTTAGGCACATGGCTCATGTGTCAAATCAAAATGGATGTCTAATTAATTAAAGAGGATGCAATCTCCAGCCACTATATCTATCGACTTATTTATTAAACCTACCTACCTAACTAGTCGTGCAGCCACTGCACAACTACACTAAATCCCTTGGGATCTATTTTGGCAATAATATAATAAAACAACAATTTTTTCACGACTCGACTGATAGATTGACATCTGTATCAAATTTTAAGTATAGATATAGCTTCTTGGAATGAGTCCATCACCACATACACTTTTGAATAGCAAGCAATGTACTTATTATACGCCTGTTCCTTAACTCAAAACATAATTATTTACATTAATATTTTCAGTAAAATTTATCATAATAAACTATTTAAAAATAATTTTCGGATATGATCGACGTTTGTTTGAGTTAGTATTAAAAAGATACGTCGATCACATGATTAGTGATCATTATTTTGTTGCACAAAAGAATTTCAAAAATTTACAAATTTCATTTGAAAATAAAAAAAATGAAAAGGTGTTAGAATAAGGCACTTATATGAGCCATGTTAGCATTAATATTTTAATATATGTGTTTAATACGGTATATCTTATATTTGGATTGTTTAGGAATTTGTGTTCCAATTAATTTCATATAATATTATTGTGTCCTTTAAGGTTTCTGGGACACTTGGGCTTCTTTTTTTTAAAGAGTTTAGCAAATACCATAGATATCAAAATAGATAAAAATAGATAAAATTAGCTTCATTTTAAAATGAAAATATATCAACTTCAGATTTCAGTTTAGAAACTAATGACTTTTTTATTTCAAGTGCTAATTAAAGATATTTTGTATGAAATTTGTCCTTTACTTATGTCATTAAAAATTTGATTTTGGAATAGAGAAATGGTTTTTAACCATTTTTCGTAAATAAATCTTGACTTATTCCTATACTAACACTAATACTGTTGGTGTTAAGATCAGTTATTATCCCCGGTTTTTTTAAATCAATTAATCATTTAATATTACCTCAAAAGAAAAATTCCAATGTGATTATATCCTATAATTTAAGTAAACACTCACATCGGCTTTTCCGGAATTCCGCTGTCATTAAACACTTCCTTAGATACTGATAGTTTCACAAGACTTATCACTTGTTCAAGCCAATTCCAACGCGGCTATTTTGTTTAATTAACAATATAATACAAAGATAATTAATACAAAGATACTTATCCAAAAATTAAGTTTATTACTGAAGATGATTTTCTTTGAACTCTCAATAAATTGTTCTGATTTCAGAACATTCAGACAGAATATTAGTAAAGATTTTATTGTTTTCAACTTTAAATGATTTTGCAATTAGAGTTCATAAACTGCTCAATGGGGAATTTTTTCTCATCGGAGAACATAGTGTTTGGAAATTCGCCATGTTCATGCAAGGGTAACAACTCCTTTGCCCTTTCGAATCTAACTCTTTGTTGGTTTGGTGTTCGATGTAAGATCTTGTGCCTTTTGAAACTTGTAAGACTTTACCTTGCGCTCATTTTGGAATATGCGTCGGATGCTTCGCGGGGATGTTTTCAGTTCTTTGATCATTCGATTACCACTACAATGTGGATTTCGTTTAAGTTGAGCCTTCACTTTCCTAACCATTTCAGGTGATGTTGCTGTTTTTCTCTCATCCACCACCATAGCGTTGGACTGCCTGTACTTTTATAACGATTTATAGTACGAAAGACAAATGTTGTATTCATTTTGAGGTGTTTGAGCTCACGAACAATAGCTGGATGTGATTTTCCAGCCAAATATGACGCAATCACACTATTACATACTTTCTAGTACATTTTTCAAGCATCAACTCTAGACTTTACTATACTTTACATGGTCCTTACCTACTAATACTGAATACTCTTTCATACTGATCATATTTTATAATACATTTTGCAGATGCGAATTATGGACTTCAATCAGCTTTTTGCATTCTTTATGGCAATATTTTTGAAATTTAGTAAAATATTTTTTTTCTTATGTCTCTTAAATATTATTAAATATTATTAAATATTATTCATGATTACTTACTGAAAAATATTCTTGTGCTTATATGTGGAATGCTGCAAATGAGCTATATTTTTACAAATAAAACCCTTTCTGACCTCAACATCCTTAAAAATAAAGAAACACATAACTCGAAAAAAAATTTATTAAATATTTTTTTAATTTTAGAAATAATTTTGGGTTGAGGTCTCGAAAAGTAGTGAATTACAAAAACTCTTTTTTATATTATTTCAATTAATTAAATGATTGTCGACTACACAGCTGTTTCGAGTATCATCAACAGTGGTCATGGAATTATTTCTTATATTCACCTATTCGTAAATAGTGTCTTTGAGACTGCCAGTACTAGGAATCGAACTCGTGCCCTGCCAAATTTGAAGCTCAGAGTCAGCGCTCCTTAACCAACTGACCCAAAGCCGTACTTAACTTTTATGTACGCATATTTTTCTAGAGTTTTGTTAATTTGCTGTGAAAGTTTTATTAACAAATGCATTTGCTATGTTGTATTAGAACGAAATCATAAACCAGCTGTACAATAATTGATTTATTTAATTATATTTATTTTATTGCTACATTTCAATACTATTGTTGTTGTTACTGTAGTTCACTACTTTTTGGAAGCTCTCTATTAAATAAGCTAGTTTTTATTGAATATAAAAGTCACTTCCGTCATAATTGACATTAGATTACAATTTATATTAAGCATACCATTTATAAATTTTTTCGTAATATATATGGACTCAAGAGTTTGCATTCGAGACTTATTTTCAAACTGTGATATCGCAGGTGCTGTGATTTATAGAAACTTAAAAATTTTGTGCTTTAATAAAAATAAAATTAATATTTTACAAAAAGTTTAAACATTCTATACTGTTTATATTTAGATACTAATACTAACCGTTTAAATTAGTGTGAAATGTTAATTCTCCAAACCACATAAGATCCGTATCTTTCTCGTTATTCTTTCAGAGGGTCACATAGAAAATATATCGGCCATAATACAGATGATAAGACATCCAGTTTGTATTAGAATAGCGTATACGTATTTGATTCCATTCAATATGTTAAGTAGTATAATTGAAATTTTTACAAAAGATAGAATGAGATTTGAAAAAGTGATCACATTTTTGTATACGCAGCTCTTATGCTCCATGGGAATTAACAATAACGAAGGAAGAAGAAGAAGAAGAAGAAGAAAAAGAAAAAGATAAAAAAAAATGTAATTATATCTGAATGGCTTCTAATTTTAATTTTATTTTATGATAACACTCTTTACTAGTGTTAAACTTTTTAAAAACAAATAATTTATCTCAGAACAATAATTGTTTCACCTTCAGGAATAAGAGTATAGTTTTTATTTCTGTTTCATTATATTTTTTCCAGCAATTAAGTTTCGCTTGATGTTATTTATACTTTGGGAAAACTCTGAATGAAAAGAAAACTTTCAGGAAAACAAACTGAAAATCACTCGACTAAGCCAATTTAACTTTAAACAAAAAACTCATTTACTTCACGTGCAACAAACAAGGCAACATTGTCGGTGTTGTTTTCATTATTATTTTTTATTTATTGTTATTTTCACTTAATACTATTTCTCCACTTATTCTTTTTTCTTTCGTCTTCTATTCTTTTTTTAACATTTTTGCTTTCCGCTTCCTTTGTTCTTGCTTATTCTCGTCGTCGGCTTTTCTGTCTGGTTAAATTCCATTATTTGTATTGTGAAACTCACGACCTTTTCACCTCATAAAATCGTCTTAAGCGTTGGCTTATGCGAATTGTAGCAATTCCGTTCCGCCTATACTTATCGCTCCGCAGGACGAAAAAACTGAAAGTGAAAACAATGAAGTTCACGTGCAAAGTCGACTTTTTTCCTTGTAGCGAACAAAGCAACGCCAAGCTTTGCATGTTTTTGGATTGAACTAACTTTTATCCTTTGTAGTTTGCAACCGCAAACATGCAAATTGCTTTTACCTTCAGAAAAGTAGTCAACTGAGGAATAACTTAAAAGCAAATTCTCAAATAGCGTTTTTAATGCTGCTCTGCTAATAACAATGCAATGCCATAACCTTGACATTCCGCCTTCTTAAGGACTTGTTAAGGATATACGTTGGTGCTTGCACATTTCACTGTTTTCATGGAGAACAATGAAACACTTTATTACTTCCAATTATAGTAAATTTCTGCCAACTTTCTGCAACCAATCTGCAACCAATTTCTGTGCATGACACACATCCTTCTAATATCTCAATTGGCATAGAACCATTTAACCAACAGGAAAAACTCATTAATAATTTCTGAATTTCAAATGTCAAGCTGGCAAGCTGGCAAGTGTTTTAAGGAAGAAAGGATTTGATGTCGATATATGTCGAGCACTTTCCTTTCAACATGTATTGGCAATCGCCAGCAAAAAGGAACATGTAAAGCGTATTAAGAGGTCACTGCAGAGAATGGGATTAAAGTTTGTACTGTAACATGTATTCCTAATAATAGTGTTAGCTTTGATATATGATTGACAGATTATATGAGTCAATACCAACAGTGGTGAAATGCTAATATTATAACAGAGCTATTCGCATGAGCCTCAAAAATGTTAGCAGGAGGCCGTAGACATTTTCTTAGTATGATATTTTTCACACAAGAATAGTATTGAAATTAAACAATCAAAAATAACTAAAATTAATTAATTAAATTACTTTACAGCTTGTTTATGACTTCGTTCCTATATAACACAGCAAGTGTTGGATTTGTATAATCATTATTGAAGAGTAGGATACCCATATTTAATCACATATATAAATCATTTATAAATCAATATATTCATTTATTCATTTCGCTATATCGAGCATATAATACAAAAGTTAATATTGTTTAGCAAACAAATTAACATCAGGTGACTTTATTAATGAAGTTTCACAGCAAATTAACAAAATTTCAAGTTAGAACATACAAACCAAGTACGGCGTTGGGTCAATTATCTAGTGAACACTGACTTTGAGCCAAAAATTTGTTTGAATACGAATTTTAGCCTTGGTATTTGCAATCTATAAAATTATTTATGAATAATTAAATACAAGAAGTAATTAATTTGTAATTTATTTAAAATTATGCACTTTTCTTCGAAAATATAGGATTAGACACTAATCTTTTACTTCACATGAGTCGATATCAATGCTGGAATTTCTCAGGGTAGTGTCCATGAGCCGTTGCTATACTTAGTCTGCACAGTGGACATACCACAATACGCAAACAATTAGCTGATAACGTTCGCTGATAGTCAGTACCGACCGTGACTGCATTATAGCAACAGAAAATTTATCCAGGCATCTTGATTTCATTGAAAAGTGGCTTATTAAATGAATAATCAAGACGAATGAAACTAAATGCGTTCAAGTAACTTTTCTTCTAAGGAGAGATATAGCTCGATTGCATTCAAAGAAATATCTGAGAATTTATCTAGATAGAAGGCTCACGTGGACAAAATATGCCAATTAAATCTAAAACATAAAGAATTGCACTGGCTTCTAAATCACAATTCTGCACTCAGTTCCGAATATAAATTGTTAATTTACAAATCAATATTAAAGTCAATTTGGACCTACCTATGGTATAGAATTGTGGTGTGTAGCGTGAAACACATATATGAAAAAAATCCATAGAGTACAAAATAAAATTCTCCGAATTTTACGTGCACTTCGTGGTTTCTCATATTCGATACTTATCTTCTGCAACTACACCAAATCGTCTTAAAAGAAAATCCTTGATAAATATGAATACCCTAGCTCAATAGCATACAAGTCAGTTTTTCAAGATTCGCAAAATTATTGTAGATTTCAATTTAAATATTGTCAATTTAAAAAGATTCAATAAATAAACCAATGAAAAAAATAAATAAATAAATAATTCCAAGACCACTGATTATGGGTATTTGGCAATATACGAAATTAAGTAAGAATAATAAAATTTTGTTGTTGCAATTTACTATTGTTCGAAAGAACCTCTCTATTGAAAGCAAAAGTTCATATTGCAAAATAGTCTCTTTCGATATAACTGACACTAAAAATCAAATCTAATAATTTTTTTTAAGAACTTTATGTTCTATAATAAATAATCTATTTCGAATAATGAAGTGTGATAATAGTGAGAATATTTTCGAATTCGAAAGACATTTTATGATTATGCAAATTTTTGCGTTAACCAAATAGCTGTTTCGTATATCGTTAACTATCTAGCAATAGTGATCTTTGGAAAAGTTTGCTGGTTTAATTGTCTATATATAATTTTCGGACTGCAAATGTAAGGACTGGAAGAACTTGAACAAGGACTAAATTCATTAAAAACTTTTTTTGAAATTGAAAATTTCCACACTACCATAAGTTTTTAAGGGGAAGAAAATTCTCTTATTCTTATTTGGTACTGCAGTCCAGTATGAACCTTTGCCTTCCTCATGATCTGCCTCCATCTGTCCCTATCTTCTGCTACTCTCTTCCAGTTCAATACTCCAATCGTTTTATTATCGTTGGGAAGATAATAGTATAAGATAAAACTAATTAAAGAATTAAAAAAATTAAACATAATTGTAAATAATATATTTTGAAGATGTCCAGTCCAGTGTAGTCGAGTCCAGTGACAATTACAAGAAAGTTGTTTTTCACATAAAAAATAATTCTTCACATAATCATTATTTAGCGATTATTTCTGTATCACTTGCTATATAACAAAAAGATATCATTAATTGAAAAACGCTAACTCTTCACACTCCCACCTTATCGCTTCGTCATCTCAGGGATGTCAGTCACCTCAGGGATGTCTTCACAGAGCAGTTGCACATTGCTGTGTTCCCCTATTATATTCACCGAGTGCCCTAGCTCTACAGGCCCTGTGTTAACATGACAATAATATCTTTGTCACACGTTTAAACTGATCACTGGGACATTTCTTGCTAAGTTCAAAGGCACTTCTAAATTGTTTATATTGTGTTTATACTTATAAATATAAAATAAGTATAATTTAATTTTTTTTACAACAATTTTTACTTAAAATTATACTGAGGTTTTTTCGAACAGTAGTGAAATACAACAACAAAAATTTATTTTTTATATTATTTTAATTAATTGAATTTTTGGCTGTTTCGAGTATTGCCAAATACCCATCATCAGTGGTCTTGGAAATAATTCTTGTATTTAATTATTCGTAAATAATTATTTCTTGAGACTGCAAGTACTAGGAATCGAACTCGGGTCCTGCCAAATTATACTTATATATTTAATTTATATAATTATGTTTATTATTGCAGTAGCTAATTCTTGCTTCACACTGCGAACTAAAAATCTATTTCACACTCTTCACATGGACTTCAAATATTTCTACAAGTCCAACATTCTCTATAAATTGTAGTATTGAACCTTCATTACAGAGTTTTATTTCTTCTTGCGATATGATATCTACAAATAGCTACTTCTTTTGTTTATGCATCAACACCGGTAAGCTTCTAGTATGTGTTTAGAAGTATATATACATTAAGACCGAAAAGTTTTCGGAAATTCTCATTTAAAATTCGCGCGCTGTATATTTTTCGATATTTTAAGTTTATGTAGTTTGGCAGCACTGTCCTTAATTACTATGCCAAAAATGAGCGCGATCTGTCAGACAGTTCGTTTACGGCAGCTGTTGAAACCAGTTCACCTCAGTAGGGCGTTGCGAAAAAAACAATGGAAAAAAATATTGAACAAAGAGTTTGCATCAAATTTTGTGTTTCGAACGAAATTTCGTGTGCAGAATCGTTGCGAATGCTACAAAAGGCTTATGGGGAATCAGTTTTATCGAAAACTCAAGTTTATGAGTGGTACAAAGCCTTCCAGGACGGTCGTACGACCGTCGAAGACATTTCGCAACGCACTACTGAGGTGAACTGGTTTCAACAGCTGCCGTAAACGAACTGTCTGACAGATCGAGCTCATTTTTGGCATAGTAATTAAGGACAGTGCTGCCAAACTACATAAACTTAAAATATCGAAAAATATACAGCGCGCGAATTTTAAATGAGAATTTCCGAAAACTTTTCAGTCTTAATGTATACCATATCAGAGGTATATTTTCTAACCAACAAAACCACCAAGCTTCCTTAAAGTAAGTTCATAGTTTTGTAAGGTGATACTTTAGCCTACAGTGCCCTATCAGGATTCTTATATTTTTTGTTGATAAATTGCATGTAATTCTAAAATCGTGTATTTGGTTTCGTACCTACAAGCACCGAAGCTCTTGTCCTTGCCTTATAACTAAAATACGGTCCACAATTGTGACAAAATTCTTCAAAAGTTTGAAATTGGAATAGTTGACCAAAAGGCTACACAAAAGATCTTTCAAGTCGCAATGCATGCATAGCCTATCCACCAAAATAATAATACGAGTCAACTTGTTAATACTCAATGACTTAGTAGCTAAAGAGACATGTGATAAGCAAAAGCATGGCATCAAATCTCTTTTAGAGAGTCAACATTGTGTCAGATGTTAAAATTGAATCCCTAAAGCATATACTAGGGCGCTGTGTTGCACTGATAGTAGACAAAAGTATCAGATCAAGAATAAGTAACACTATATTCAGCCGATATGTTGGAATTTTTGGGTGTAATGGAATTGGGAAAGATTTTATAAGATTACGCTATGCTAAAGGAAAGTTTTAGATTAAAACTTTTATTTGCAGTTTGTCTTAAATGTTATGGTCTTCCCATTAAAAATAAATTAATAAAAAATAACTTTTTTTTGCCAAAGGACATAATATTCTTAATAACAAATTAAGTTTTATGCAAACAATTATGACGCAATAAAGACATTTTCAATAAACATATTTAAGTGGGGGAATCTTCCTTCTAATGTCAATATTAATTTATATGTACTCGTATGTAGTGCTTTACGTTCTATAGAGACTTGAAATGTTTTGAATATGAAATTATCTGTAAAAGCTTCTTTCATTTCGTATTACTTTTGAGACAATATTAAGGACAATATAAATCAAACAAAGCGATATTAAAGATTATATTTACTGCCAATAAATCTTTTAAATAAGTATTGCAAAGGAAATTGCAATAAGCCATTTTAAATATGTTATTATAATCTGCATGGAACTCATAACTACAATGACACTGGCAAAATTCAGTATTCAGTGTTCAGTGTTCAGCATTCAGCATTCAGCATAAATTCAGCATATTCAAAAAATTATGAGGCTATGAATTGCTAGTAAAGTTACGGATGGAACGCATCCTTCTGCAAGCACAGATGCATAAGAAAATTAAATTGCATCTGACTCGTAAAATAAATGTTAAGCATTGCAAATACAAAACAATGTAATAAGAGAAATACTTGCTTGCAGAACTATAAAAATACTTAAGTACGTATTCATGCTCTCGTAAGTAGATGCATCCATCCACATATGCCTTGTATCTTTGTGCCCAGTCATTTCTATCTGTGCGAAATCTTATAGTATGATTTTAATATTCTCGTATACGAGTATATACGAGTATGAGTAAATTTTTTTTAATAAAAATTTTTCACTAAAAAGAAACTTCGCCCCAAAACATATATTACATACATATATTAAAAAAACTGCAGATATAAATACTTTTTATTTACATTTTATTGTAGTTTTCATACTTGAATACACGCGTAAGTGTGGATATACATTTACGATTTTGTATTAGTACTAAAATGCTTGATAATAAGAATAGTAGAAGTAGTTGCAGGATAATGTTTACTTAACATGTGCACAGGCACTACAAGAAAATGCTTAACCCTGACATAAATGATTTCAAACATTAAATATTTCATGACTTTCGGTATAAAAAAGTACTAAGCACTATGCATTTATGGCTGTTCCGTATGCAGACAATCTTAAATTGGAACCATTCTTACATTATTGTTTGTAATATCTTACAATTCTTTGTATAATTTTGTTTATGATTTTGCACATATAAGTAAAGAAATTTTATTTTTCCATTTAACTGAACTCAAACACATTTAAAGTGGTATATGTTTGAAGTATAACATATCACTACACAAGCACTTACCACTTTAAATGTATTTGAGTTCAGTTTGAAGTAAATCATATATATCATATATAAGTATATCATATATAAAGTATATCTGTAGACTTAATTGCCACATGAAGATTATAGATGCGGTAGAAAGTGGCTCCTATTGACTTTGTCATGAGAAGAACGAAACAGCAGAGCATATTCTTTGCAACTGCCCAGCGTCAGGAAGACGTAGACTCGACTAACTTGGAAGCGGGATCTTAATCCCAAATCAAATAGATAAAATTAAGCCCACAGTAATTACAAAATATATAAAAAGTCTTGAATTTTCTTAGTTGGGCCTTTAGGCGCACAATTGATCTTTTAGGTCGGAATGCATTCATAGCCTGTTATTTAATAAATAATATAAATAATACGAAATAGACAAGAAATCTAGATACTCACTTTTATCTTCAATTTTTTCTCGTTCTTAGTCTTATGTTATTTCGAGTCGATTTAACTTACGTGATGTCTCCAGATCAAAAGACCCTGGATCACATGTTTCTCTGGGGTTCTGACCCTATCGTTATCTCTTTTATTTCCAACATTTGGGTTATCGCATGGTCTATTAGTCATTTACTATCTAAATAAAATTTAATAGGTACGTTTATATTATAGCCCAATTTTGCCGGGCTCGTGTTTTTTAAAAAAATTATATTTTTATGTAATAATTTAAAGTATTTAAAGTATTTAAAGTATTTAAACAAACCTAAATAAATTAAATTAAATAAATAATATCTCAGCTGTTATATATATATATATATGTACATAATACAAAAAATTAACATTAGATTTATTTTGTTTAAAATAGTCTCCTACGAATGAATGATGTGAAATAAAGTATTATATCAAATGGATTTGACAGTACATGCACTTCCAATGCCATTCAAGACCTTTTTGCTTTCAGGTGTCTTCGTGATTGGCTTTATGCTGCCTAAACCATTGTGGACTCTTTCCGAAGAAATATAATTATTAAAATAACTTTGGATTATCATATTAAACAATTCGGTGAATATTAATTAGAGTACTTATTAGTAGTACTAATTAGTATTTGCTATTTTTTTAATAATCTTTATATAGATAACATTCTTCGATATTTTTCATCCAAATGTCATGGATAATTAACACTACAACTAAGATGCATTTATTTTATATATACGTAAAATTAGCTACAAAACAAAGATACATATAATAACATCGATACAAATATTTCACAATTAAGGTCCTATAAAAAATTTAAATATTTTGGATCAAGGAGTTGGCTCTCTGATCAAGGGGTTGGCTTGCTGCACTTGTGTTTGGTAGCAAAAAAAACAATATTTATATAAGTTAAGTTTAATTCCCTTGGATGAAATGATGCATTATCCAAAAACAAAAAAATTTTTCGATTCTGAATTCTCATTTTATTATTGAACTGCTACAGTCATTTATTTATTACTTCTTGAATCATCCATGGTTTTTTATTAAATTTCCAATCCACTGACAGTTCCGTGATATTGTTCGAGGATATCAGGCTGCTCGAGGGCGGGCTGTTTTTCTTATAACTAGAAGTAGGTGCATATCTTCAACCATAGCTGTGTTTCAGCAAACATGATCCGCTCAATGATCTGAATCATCTTTGCTGAAACGATACGGATCACGTTTGAAAATAATTGGCAACGCGCATGAAATATGACAGTTGGGTTTGTGTACAAAATTTTTTGATTTGTGTGAATAATTTTGGCGCTAAAAAAATAAGTGAGAAAATTTTGAATACAAAAAATTTAAAAAATAGAAAATAAATAAAATCTGTTGAAATGTCTGAAGTATTTACTTAAAAACTTAAATTTAATTCTATAGTTAATAAATGAAAATTGCATATGTTATTAGAATCATCGAGCGAAACTGACTCTTCCATTCCCTTTTTACTAGTTCAAGTGTATGGTATTAAGCTCAAGGGATGAAGTGTATCAGCATAGATATAGTGGAAGTTTTGTGGAAACGATCAATAATTTTTACGTTAAAGATTATTTGATTGATATTTGCGCATAAAAAATACAATTGCTATATATTAATTATGTTTCATATTTTAATAGATTTGTTAATAAATTCCAATCAGCAAATGCAAAATAACCGTGATGATCACATTTGGATCATCACATTTGGAGCAATGAAGTAATTTTATATATTTTTCTGGTATATGGCAAATATGAATACTTTTTGCAAATTTGGTATTTGTTTTGGCATACCAAGAGCTTCTGTGTGGAGAATAATTAAAAAAACTAGTGTTTAGCTTATATCAATTGGACACTAATTTAAAATACGCACTTGGTAATAATGCAAAAATGGAAGCTTCGAAAAAATTCCCGTTCGTAATTGGTTGTATAGACAGTACACATCTAAAAATAAATTCACCAAACCATAGCAAATAGGCTTATTTCAAAAGAAAGCATGACTATGGCTTAATCTTGCAGGCAGTTTGCGATGAAAATGATTTTTTTATAAACGTATATGTTGGAGAGCCTGGTTTCTTATGTATTGTTCTGTTTTAATTAAATAAATGTATTCAACTTAATTTTTATATATTCATTTCAAATTAATTGATATTAATAAATTATCAAACAACACTTTTTCAATAATAATAAAACGTAAATTATTAAAGTAATAATTTTAATTACATTGATAATTAGAACGTTACTTTAAACAAAGAAATAAATAATAATGACATATTAATTAAATAAGTACATAAAATAAATAATAAATAAATAAAATCAATAGTAAATAAATATAAATGTGGATTTGTTTAAAATTTTACTGCACCGTGCATCGCATTGCCAACCTTATTTGCATTAAAATACGTTCCACTTTTATCTTTTACATACATTCCACATTGAACGAGAAAGTGAACCAGATCAATTGCTGGTTCACCCCATTGTTTTTGTTTTGCATGTAAAATTGAGCGGATCATGTTTGCTGAAACACAGCTCATGTTGGCACAAAACAAAATTGTGAGGTTTTCTTTCGAAAATTTACTGCAGATGCATTTTTTGGATTTAAGAGCGAGACTTCTGTCAGGTAATGCGCGAAAAAAAAGCACTATTTTTGTGCTAATTTGGTTGAAGTAATTTATAAATTATAAATTATATTTATTCATTTTTCACATAAATATAAATAGAAAACTGCAGTTTTTTAAAAACTTGTTTGGTATTTTTTTGCATTTTGTCCGTTCATGAGAGAGTTTTTGAGCAAAATGGTTTAAAATGTAGTGCCCGCGTCCTGTTATTAGAGCGTTTGGTTATTGGAATGATATTTGTGTGAAAAAACTTATGTCCATAAAATGTGTCCGACTATTGAAACTGACCGGTTAAAAGAACTGTCCGTTAAGAGGAATTTTACAGTATATTACTTAAGAATCTACTTACTACATTACCGAAATGCCAATTTCTATGCATTTCTGTAACTTCTGAATCTATCTCGTTGAATTTGTATACACAGATTTACGGACCTATTCTGTGCATTTTATAAACTTGTCAAACATTGATACTTATCAAAATTGACTGCTGTAAAGGTTTTGGTATTCTGTGACATAAATAAAAAGCTCTTCGTTGTTAGTTGTCAATACTACAAATGCTGTTGACAAGTATAAAAATATGCTCTTTTTAAGCATTTTTTATTATTTGCATGCATGACAAATATTCTTAACTAAAATATACGCTTTTTACAAGCATTTTTTTTATTGTTATTTGAATGCATGAAAAATGCTTTTGACAACTTGAAATATGTGCTCTTTACAAGCATTTTTTACGAACAGTTACGAACAGTTACGAACAATTACGAACAGTTTTCTATACAAAACACTTTACACCTTAGTGTGGTGAGTAGCACTAAGTACTTGAGCTTTGAAATTTGTCAAGATGTGTCTTTATAAAAATCAAAAATTTTATTAAAGAATTTGACAAATCTGTCAAGTGCACAGAATAGGTCCGTTTATATTATTTAAATTAATATAAAACAAAAAATTATATAAAGTTCAGTCAAACATATACACAAAAAAAATTTAGATCGATTCCAATATATAGTATAAAATATAAAATTCTACCCATATACAACGATTTAGTTGCATATAGCCATAGAGTACCTATACCTGTACCGGTAATAATATGGACAATAAAAATTTTAATGTTATTTTTGTTATTTTAGAGTCCTTAGCGCCATACTTTGGCACAGAATTTAATTCATTTTCATCAACTGATACCCAGTTCTTCTATTCTTCAATTGAGAAAATTTTTTTTAGTTTTTTTATAATTTATTATTTTAATTTTTTTTTTGTTTTTGTTTGTTTTTATACTCGTAGAAGTCCATCCTCATCTATGCTTCAAGGGTTGTAAAGTTTTATTGTATCTAAATAACGGTTAATTTGTGTAAATGATCCTTTATAGGATAACCACACCTACACTTAAAATAAATTAAGATCAAATAGTTAAAAAATTACAACAAAAGGACATCAATAAAACAGAAAGTGTATAATGCAATAAAAGCGCATTTGCAGACCTTTTAAATCCGCGGCTATCCGCAATTAAGTAATAAAATGCAAATGGCGGTATCCTTCAACTACACAAACAACGGTTAGTGCTTTTCATGCATGCACACGGCTGTGAGCAGGACTCCGGCCCGGCACTGAGTACGAGTTCGTAAAGGACACTTCAGTAATTTTAATTGAAAGAGAACACGCGTATGCAAATAAATTTGTCCTTTTATGTTATATATGTACGTGTTGATGTGTTCGCTTGTGTACGTGAAATTCAGTCCTTTTTTCTAGCACTAAACTACTAATTTATTTGTTGGCCATAGAGGGAAGCTACCTTGGCAAACTGCTAAAATAATACTAAAACCGTAAAACACATCAAAGTGGGTTCGACTTTTTTTCAAATATTTCAGTTGTTTTTTTTTTTTTATATTTTTAACTTTCATTTTTTGTATTTTATTTTTTAAGTTTTAACATACAATCATACACTCAAATGCCAACAAATGCACATAGGTAAATATGTACTTGGCCCTTAGCCTTTATTTACCATTTCATGTTTTCCATTCGGATATTAGCATGCAAAGGTGGCAGCACTCTTCACCGCCTTACCAACAAGTACCTCCGGTTACATTTGCATAGATTGCCTTTTTTTCCTAAGCATTTACTCCTACCAGATTCCCACTTATTTTGGTTTCGGTTTGGCTTTCTCTCCGCTCTACGAGTACTTCTTTTTATTAATAAAATTAAGGTCAATGTTTGTGGTGCAGTGGACAAGGTTTTCTACATTAGAATAATTAAATTAATTCTTAGTTTTTGTTCACTGTTTACATTTTAATTTCATAGAGATTTCCAGAGAGCATACGTAGAGGTGGCATTAAAAATTTAGTAGAAATTTCGTGTTTGGTTACCGGATTTTCATTTTCATTTTTTTATTTTTGCTTTTGTTTTTGTTTTTGTTTTTGTTACTCTGGTAACCTTTTTTTAATCAGAAATATGTCTGTGGCTTCGATGTTTCACTGCTAAAACACAATTTCAGAACTTAGAAGCACGCTAAAAATGTGTGTCAAGGTTCATGTCATTAAAAAAATAACTATTGAATTGATTAAACATTTTGGGGTTATAGTACTAATAGCAGCTAGTGATCCAATTAGGATTTTTGATTAAAATCGAGTTGCCAGTGATTTTATACATGATTATCATGTGGCATATACGTTGAGTGTCATTTAGTTTTAGCATTGAAATTTATTAATTTTTCTATTGAAAATCTCAAACCTTAGAGAATATAATGAAATATGCTATAAATAATACAACCACAAAAAGAATAATACTAAAATTTAATAATTAAAAATAAATCTAATTAGTTAATTCCATAATTCTATAGCTGGATTGCATCTACTTTACTACATTATCGGAATGCCAATTTCAATACACTTCTATTACTTCTAAATCTACTTCGTTGTATTTGTACACACAGATTTAGTGATTTATACATTTACATACTTTTTAATTTAATTTAGTTAATATATGATTTATGATAATAATCACTAGATATGCAATGGCAGAATCCTTCATCCATTTCCTGACACCATGGGTTACTTTATATATCTAATAACACTGATTTTTTTAAATCAAAGTAATCCAGTGTAAATGAGTGCTTCATAATAATTTTTTTTTAGACTTTCTAGTATTAGTACATGAGTATTATTTCTATTAAACTTATGGAAAAGTGTCATTTTGATATAAGAGACATTGACATTAGAGATCACACGGCGATCACCATAAATGTCCGTTTGGTTAAATAACAAAAACCAATTATCTGGTGCTTAAATCGAGATCAAACTCTAGAAATACTGGCTTATATGCATAATAGTGTTCAATGGAAACACTACGCGTTCACTGTCTGACCTTTTGGAATTAATTTGCTAAGAACGATCGAACCGGAGAAACGGATCAACATTGCTGTGATTTTATGTGAAATTATAATTCACTAATATTGGTCTCTTCTGTAAGTTTTTATTTCCCACTTTGATGTTTCAAAACCTCTAGAATAGATTGAACTAACGAAGATTTAGTGAGCGGAACACTTATTTTTACACACTTTTAACCATTACAGTGTCGCTTTTGACCAATTTTATATGAAATTAGTTATTCACTAATTATTTCAAGTTGTCTTTATGGCCGCTTTTCCCTAAATATTGGCAGAAAGAAGTTAAGTGATGTGACATTCATAGATGTCGCTGCGCCAAGAATATTGCTGAAACTATTTCCACATTACACAATCTAAACACATTTGATATAGAAACGTCTTGAATCAATCATATTTTACCGGATATGTCATTTATAGATGTCGGCATTATAGATGGCAGTTATAGTTGTTAAGTTTTTTTTTTTTTGTGGCTCTATACTCCACTAGGGAAGAAGGACAGCAGTAAGTAAGTAAGTTGTTGCGTTTTTTTGGAATCAACTGCAACTGATCAGGGACAGATTATTTATTCAAGTAATAAGTCAATGAAATCTAAATAAGCAGAATTAGTAAAAAGCATTAATATTTGTCTGAAGAGGCAAATAAATAAACCATTTTATATAGAAAACGAAAGTGAATACACGTGGAACTAAACATATTGACGAAAAGGGTCAAGGTGAGACAAGGGCACACGAACATGCATGTTTCGAAAATGTAGAGTACGAAATTTCAGTGTACACCTTATTTCGAATTTGGATTCCTATTCACTCTATTGTTGCTCAAAGAATCTAATTTTATATAGTATATCGAAACTTAGCTCCGTTGCGAACACTGTCATGTGCCATGCAAATATCTATTACTTAAAATTTCATTTCCTAGTAAATTTAGTGCATGTTCCGCTTTGAATAGTTAAACAAACAGGTTGTAAATGGCAGTTAAGTAAGTTCAGCAACAAAGTAGTAACGAAAAGCCGACCTAGGAAGTATTTACATGCAACATTCAACTTCAATGTGGCCACAATGTCGAGGACGAATTGTTTCTAGTACAATATCAAAACCAACAACAATAACCACAGCGATAACAATGAAAGGAAAAGGTGCCATAACTGAAACAAAATGAGTCTAACGAACAAAAATGGGGATTTGCATTGTACACGTAAAATCGCGTGTCTCACCTTGATACTCGCTACATGTGGAAATTGTTTTAAAATTCTGACTGACAATGGCAATGAGTCGAGGTAATAAAAGCACCTAAAAGCAAGAGACTATGAAGACGATACAAAAACGAATCAAAATACAAAATATACCAAAAAAAACCTCGACTACGGTTAACGCCTACAAAATACTTACACTACCGAACTTCCGATCCTAAAGCAGCCATGAGCGACCGCCTATAAAATGCAAATAACTTTGGCGTTGTGTATCGTACACTGTTAAGCGGTAAACGATAAGTACACCAGGCACTTAGCATTACTTATGGGTATGTGTATTAAGACAAGAATAACACTACAATCGCAACAACAGCAACAACAACAACAACAACAACAACAAAGTCTGCAATAACTATAGAAAGCAAGGCAAACAGGAAATTGGCCACTTCGCTAATGTGGCAACCATTACCAACTTCATGGATGTTCAACTTCGTTTTAACATCCCGTTTCACTTTCACGTTCGCCTGCATGTTTATGGTCCTCTTCAACTTTTGCATCAAACTAAAAATTTGCTTTTATTACTTTTGCTTTTTACGATTGCGTCGATATTTGCTTTTATGCCTGAAATTATTGGCAACACTTTTTTAGGGTTTACACGCGTTGGTGTCCTCGTTTCAATGTTGGGCAATATGGCGTTGTCTTAATGTTGCACCACTACAGTTTTACGATGTTCGTTTTGCAGCACTGAAACCTGCTTACATTCCTGTCTTTCACATTCTCCATATATCATTGTGGCAAGTATATTGCAAATTTCATCACTAAAAGTGTAAAATCATAAAATTTTGAAAATGTGAAGAAAATTGTGAACTTTTGCTCATTCTGCTTGGATGGACAGACAACAATATGTAAATTTAAATTTGGCAATAAAATTTGTCAAATTTCTTTATTGGTTTCACTTTTAAAAATATATTTATTTTCAAATTATTTTTCTATAATATTAATGCCTTACTTTAAGTCTTACTTCTTGATAAAAAAGACGATAACATAGAAAAGGAAGTCACATCTCGCGTGCGAAAACCCCTACGTACATATACGAGTAGTATATACAAAAGCATATAGAACAGATAATGCAATATTTATTAGTTTTGTAACTAATTCGTTACAATAAGTATATACGTTTGGCAGATACGTACAAAGAGTATGACAATTCAACAAACGCATATCTGCGTTTATCTGCCATATCAGAGATTTTTTGCCTGGCAATTGTGTCATCTTTGCAGTATCCATTTATTGCGTTGCCAACTAACGAATTGAGTTAAAAAACAAAATGGACGAGACGGATATGTGAACTTCATTTGAGCTACTGTAGTAAAGTAACAGCACAACTTTTCACACCTAATTGAGAATATTTAACCCAAACATTAAATCCGTTTTGCACCATTTGAAAAGTAATTACAGTGATTGGAAAGCCCTCTAAACCTTCATTCATCTATTCCCGGCCAATTTTCGGGATTCCATATAGAGAAAAAAGATTCATGCTCAAATAGCAGTAAATTAGAAACAAAAAGGTTTTACAAAAAACGGTTACTTATGCCTCCTCATCCCTTCATGGTTCTACATAAGTTTTGCACATATTTCATAGATTAGTGATTATTTGACTATATTAATACAGCTTCCTCACAGGATAAACCAATATTAATATAACTCAAAGTATGAGCTATAGAGATCAAAATATTCCCATAGTAAGGCAAGCGTGTCGTAAAAGACGATTAAAGGCCATTAGACACCCATCCAATACTGCTTGGAATATAAATGATAATGAGTGAGTTTCTCTTGCATCATTCAAAAGAAATTTGTAAATCTGGTACCATGGAATCAAATGCTATTCTGACTCATATAGTTTAGTTTATGTGCTGAGACTAACGTGCTGTTTGTGGTTAAAACCCTAAATTGTTGTATACATATAGTTGTATATATATTGTTTTATTTGATGTGGATTAGTATTTTTCAACTTTGTGCTATAAATCATAGAATAGCAAAGGTGTTGGATAAGCCTAGTTTCCTCAAAAGCAAGAAATTATATCCGAACGTATAATTCAATTAGAACGAAGGAATTCCTAGGATTTTCAATGGAAGGTTTATCAGAGGTTTACTCCACTCCAAAGAAATCTAACCTAACGTAATCTTTTAACATCGGTTTAGATGGTTATATAAATGGAACCTTTTAAAACTGCAGAAAAACTCTTAAAAAAATTATAGCAAAAACTTTTACTCTAAAACACTAATTCTAACTAACTTTTGAAAAATTATAGCAAGAAAAACATTTATACTGGGCTATACGTATAGCTTGGTCCACTGTCCTTTAAATTAGTACAAAGCAACTTGTTGATTTGGATCGTTTTTTGATATATTATTACAGCAACAGTATTGGACGTGATTTAGCTTTTTGAGTAAGTAGCTGTTATTACCAACGAGTGACAATGACTATCATAAAAGTTATGGGTCAAATGATAAAGAGAAAATTACCCAGTTAGTGCATAGGGACATCCCTAACTAAAATTATTTTATTCAGCTAATGGCTCAAAATCATATTATAACAATAGGCCAACTTGTGTTGAATTTTTTTTATTTACAACAAATGAACTATTGTAGAAATATTATATTTATTTATATATTAATATTTGATACTAACATTGCTTGTCACGCAAATTATTTGCTTACAGTGTGAACCAGGTCTGGGTGCCAGTGTTATGTACAACCTCCTCTACAACAGACCGCAGAAACTTATGCTATTGGCTGGCTGCAGCACAGTCTGTACAACAGTCGCTGAAGCAGCAAAAATGTGGAATTTGATTGTGGTAAGCTAAACCCATTTTTTTAAATGAAAATTAAATTATTTAAATTTATTGATAATAATTAATAGTTTTAATTAGTTAATTAAATATATACGCAGCTAGCAGTTAAATATGAATATGAATAGAACACTCCATGCATTTCATTTTATTTTCACTAATTGACTTCATTAGTTTATAGAAAAATTTTATACATATTTTTTTGTGGTATTCTAGTGCAGAATATTACAATTATAGTGAGAGGGTAAGAAGACCACGGAGAAGTTGGAAAAATATTATTAATAGCGATATGCGTTCCATGAGTGCAAACGTAGAGATAACCCATAATCCTTAATAGAGCGTGGTGGCGTATTCTAAATGCACATTTTTTATTTCGGTACGCCATCTTGTTCGGTCTTGCACAGTACGTATCACTTCACTCATCGTTTTTCCAAAAAGAGTTTGTAATTGATCCACCTTACGTGTTGGCGACCGTTCTCGACGTCTGCATTTGATTACATTTCCCTCTACAATCTGGTGTTCCAGAGTTTCTGATCGCTTCGCTACGTGCCTACAGTAAGTTAAATCTTCGTTGGAAATCATTTTCATAAGGATGGTCTTTACTCCTTTACTCCACAAATCTTTGAGTACAAAGACTTTGGTTCGGTTAGCAGTCCATGGAATTCTTAACACTCTTCTATAGATCTATAGTTCGAAGACTTTGAACTGTTCAATTTTTTTATGGTCGATATTTCGACTGCATATGTAGCTATAGTAAATATCAAGGCGTTTACAAGACGAAGCTTTGTAGATTTTGTTATGTGTTTATTTTTTCAAATTTTTATAAGTTTTGTTGTTATAGATCTTGCCATTGTTAAACGACAGAGAAAGAGAATGGAAATTTAAATTGATTTTGCAACATCACTCAAATTATACACTAACCCATAATAGCTGAAAACAAAAGGTTAGGTTAGGTTAAATAAGTCTATATTGGCGATTTCAAGGGATTCACTAAAGCCTATAGGTCCATTTTATAACCGTATAATTGAAATCTTAGTGATTAGAAGCACTTATTATCTTTGGCAGCTAAAAACAATACTTCAATGTCTTTTTCGATACCACAATGGCCCTTATGGTCAGTAAATGCTTAACTTTAAAGTTTGGTACCTAAAGTAATAAATGCGAAAGCATTGATGTACTTAAGAACGCTATTCTAAATAACTAAATAAATAAATAAATAAATAAATAAATAAATAAATAAATAAATGTAACTTAATCTTTCCTATGCAGTTATTTCTAAAATTTTAATTTTTTAAAAAGAAATTCGATTACTTTCAAAGACCACTGATGATGAGTGCTTGACAATAGTCTAAGCAGCTTTGTATGGTCAAACAAATTTCAATAAATTAACTAAATTTTTGTTCTTGCCTTTTCTTTTCTATTCGACAATTTCTTTAAAAAAATAGCTTTAGTTATTAGCAGTTATTAATAGTTATCTATAAAAATTTTGATTTTATTAAAAAAGTTTTAATTACATTTCAAAATTTTTTCTGTTGGTTTAGTGATATTCTAATTAAAATTTAGTATTCTGTTAAGTTGCAGTTAAATTGGGTCACCTGTAATAAAAATGCTCATACGCCATGTGGTCCAAATACTACGAACATTCACATATTCTAAAAAACATATAATAAATTATGTTATTAATTTAATTATTATTTTAATTAATATATCCAAAGTTTGTCTTTTAATTTAATTTTGAGACATTATAAAAAGAGGATATATGTTACCAGTTATTAATTTTTATATATATATATATACACATATTATTTTACTATATAATGTATGTTTGTATATTTTTATATAAAATAACAAACTTTTAAGCAAAATTTAAAAATTTTGTATTTAAGCTGCTCCTTTTTAGTGCCAATTATTCAGGTGATTGATGCACAACTTTAGCTCTGTGTATTTATATCAAAGGAAGCATATATATTTTTAGCACTTATTTTACTTAATATTTTTGCTGTATCTGTATCTGTATCTGTATCTTTGGTCTTCATGGATTGTTAACTACGATTTAACTTGGTTTTAGTGATCATTTTTGCATAGAATCGCACAAAGCAGACAATCCAAGCGAAGCAAATAAATAAAAATTCAAATTGACTGACACCGAATTGGCGATAACCGAACAATAATAATGAAAAAAAGTTAAATGCTTTTGTTGTGCTCGAACTCAAACTAAAAAGCTTGGCAAAAGTTTTCACTAAACTGCAAAATAAAATACATAAGAGCATAAAAAAAGCATTGAAAACAATGTCAATTCGATGCACATAAAAAGGAGAAAAGTCTGGAGGAATCTCATAAAGAGGTTAAACGAACATAGTGAATAGATATGCAGGCACCGATATATGAGGGCACAGACAAGTCAACAAGCCAACAAACCATCACAATTGTCGTGCCAGTCAACAGACAATCTCTCAGTTGACCGTATAAACGTCGCAGTAACAAATTTATAAACACAACCAACAGACAAAGCTAAAGTAGAAATTCACACTAATTCCTTTGTGGTGAGGCAAAAGGATAAAAATAGTTTTGCAATAGAAATCGGTTTGAAGGATACACAGCCACGTTGTGATTGCATCATTGGTTGTGGCGACAGAGTTTACTTTTGCCATTTGCTATTGATATTTTTACAATGGCTGAGATAAAAAGACTTGCTCTCACCACACTTTGTCAAGTGCATATCCCGTAGCTTGTGCACATATCATCTATAAAATGAAAATAAAAACGAAAGGTTAACATTGTAAAATATGCACTTGTTTGGGATTTGAACTGAGTCCTTTGTAAGTATTTGATAAGCTGGTCGAACGTAGTAAAACGCGAAAAAAATAGCCTCTTTCGTTGCTATACGTTTCCTAGACTCGAAAATTACTCTTCTTTTCAATGTTTTTTAGTTCGTTTTATTTGTTTTTTATTGAAAGGCATTGCAAGGACTTAAATAGTTTATGACAAATACCTGTCACTCATGTGATGGTATTCGCTTAATATTTGTCATCTGTATTGTATATAGATCAATGTTTTACAAACACAATGGCTTTTTGCCTCATCACCTATGATTTGAAAAAAAATGTTTAAATTAGTTCGATTTTCAAAATAGATGGTAAAAAAAACTTTAATCTTGCTGAAAGAAACAGGGTTCACTTAATATGGATCCCAGTACACAGCAGATATGAGAGAAATGACAACGCCAATAAACTAGCCAGAAACGGGGCTGTTCTTTAAATACAAGGAATCACAGAGCAATCGTTCTTATTTGTTTCTAATATAAACTTTCTACACCCATTGAAACCTTATTTAGCAAAAAGTAATTTTAAGCTGAAGTATCTAATTTTCAACAAATATGTTAAATAGAAATAGAAATAGAAATATATATATGGATGTTCACATCAATATAAATGCTTATAAAAATTTTCTATAAAAAATACATGTACTGTAATTTAAACAAAAGGAGATGATCAATAATAATAAACTGATTAGAAACCACAATGAATTAAAACCAAAATATTTTCGTAATATGTTATATTATATTCTTCCAATCCATTGCAAAAAATGAAAACTACCTACTTAACCAATATTGTATAATCTAGATTCAGATATGCAAAATATAGCAACAATAGGTTAAGTCTGGGATAGGAAAACCCAATTCCATTTATTAGTTAAGTTAGAAGTATTAACGTAATCTTCGTAATACTTTTTCTGGATTGAATTATTATAATGGGAGTACTCCCATGTTTCTTTCACTGCCATATAAATATGTACAATATGAATATAGATCCAAATGTTGGCATTATATTGAACTCTTCTCTTTTTTGATGTTAATAAATTTAAAAGATATACAGAGGACATTTGAGCCGCAGTTAAGCAGATGCCATCTTCTTATGCATCAAAACAAATTGCCTAAAGCCACCTAAAACTATGCTTCAAAATGTTTAGTTAAGTAAGACAGGAACATTTTCTATTACAACAGGACGAATACACATGCAGATTAATCCTTTTCCTATGTGTAGGGTTTACTTTACGATTTTCTTGATGTGTTTCGGTTTTTTGCTATTATTTTTTTTTCTGTATAAAATTTACGATTTCAGTAGTCGTTTTATTTTCATTATTATTTACCATTTAATTTAGTTTTCTCTTAGATACTTAAACATATATTTCAGCCTCGCTTTCAACGCTGTAAAACTTTTTAAGCAAAAGTTTGCCAAAATTTATGCAGTTTACGTTGTTGTTAATGCCACTACATCTTTACAAGTCGCTAACAACGTCTCTTTGAGTACGACTTGTTAAGTCTTTTGAAAGATGAAGTTCATATTCTCATATACAAATAGACGTATTCAACACGACGAGAAAAAGTCTGATTAATGCTAAAAGTTTTGAAACTGCTTAACTGAAATTTAATGTCTGCTCCAACAAATTCTTTACGAAATAATAAATTATTTATAAGTTTATTAGTTTAGAACGAAATAATATTAAATATAACAAAACAGAAATTGGAGTTATTATTCAGATGATTTTGTAAATTATTATTAAAATGCAATATAAATGTACAAAGAATGAAAGATCTTTTCTACTTGATTAAAATACTTGAGTTATTATAGCAGCAATATAACACTAGTATACAACTCTAAAATGGAAGTGAAATGGAAGGATGTGGAACTTTCGTCATTATATACAAAATAATTTCAAATTTACATTACCGTAATTTAAAGAAGAGCGTCGAGTGTTTCTAAGCAAAGCAAATCTTTGATTGATTTCTGGCTGACGTAAAACCAAAAATCACCCACCAACATGCTTAAGTCTAGATCAATATATGCCCGCACAGTGACTCAAATGCTATTTTGATACTCTTTTCTCACATTTTTTTTGTCTCGGATGGGAAATATGAGTATTCAATAACAGAGACCTCGTTTTTTATTAGACAACCAAAAATCAATTAAAATAAATTATTTCCTTAAAAAAAAGATAAAACCTTTTTAACAAATTTTTTTATATAACTTCAAAATGTTTAAATAATTCAAATTAATTAGTTTTGTGTATTAACACACTAGCCTAGGGCTCACATGTTGCAGAGTTCGATTTCTGATACTAGTAGTCCATAAATTTGTACAGGCACCTAAACCAATAATTTTTCCTACAAACACTAATGATAGATAATTGGCAGTAATTAAAATAGCTGAAGAATACAATATAATTAAAAAATTAAAAAACTCTCTCTAATTCTCTAACTATCGCCTTTTGATTAAATAAATATTTACCTATACCTCAACTAATACATTTTTTCTAACAGAAATCGTATTTTGAAAAAAACTTTACATCTTTGCATATAATATATGTCTTCATATACATGGGAACGAAGAAGAAATAGTGGAGCACTTCTTCTATAGCTTGCATAGCTATAGAAACTAATTTAGTTTGAAACTAATTTGTTAGGCAAATATATTTTTAACTTTCTCGCAGAAGTGTCCTCCGCTAAGATTAAATAAGTTTCTGCGCTCTTTTAGTGCCTCTAACTAGTTGCATAAGTAACACAGTTAATGCCCCGTATTAACCAGTGGTATCACAATAGACCCGTTGGAACTAAATAAATTGTTCAACTAGACCGTCTTCCACATTAACCCAACCTTACCTTACCCACCAATTACTTTTATTTGTAATTCGGACCGTCTTGTCTAAGATGATACAGACATTACTTGTTTAAGTAATGTAATTCTCTAATGACCCATCATTAGAGAAATTAAATTGATTGAACTCAGAAGAATATATTATTAACAAATTTAAAATAATCCAAATAAATTTCTTAATAAAATAATTTCAATAGAAAAGAACATGATATTTTATATATGTTAATATGTATTAATATATCCAATATAATTTAATTAATATATAAATTCACATAAACATAGATTCATGCATAGATTTACACAAATCTATATCTTTTTAAATTAATGATTTGTTGCATTAGTATCTTGTATCTGATATCTAGTGATGTATATGTTCTCTTAGTAGACTGTTCTAACACTGTATTCTACCATTGTGATTAATCAACATATTTTATTGTTTAAAGAAATTAATAAAATAAATTATCACATATCAGACTACACATATATACGGTGTAAAAAGTATTCGTAAAATATAGTACTATAATATTTTTCTATACATTGATGGGTATACCATATATGATTTTACCGCGATTAGTTGTCTAATGTGTTTATGTATCCTAAAAATATATACTGTTCTTAAAAATAATTGATTCGGTATTGCTGAAATCTATTTCAGTATTTCTATGATCTAATAAATTTTGAAAAAGTTTTGCATAACTGTTACCAGCTTTCATATTTAGTGCTTGAATGAGTAACATTTAACTCAGTTATTTATGTAAAGTATCTGTTTGAAGCGGAAACATGCAAAGAAAAAAGAGCAAAACCTCCAATAAAAATTTTTTATTAAATAACTTGGAGCATGAACTCCTAAACAATTCTAACACCAACGGTATCGTTCTTATATACTAAAATAAACAAAAAAATTTTTATTATTTTAATAATTCATATAAGTGCCTTAGTCTAGCATTATTTTATTTTATTGTGTATGGAATTTGTCAAAATATTGTTATTTTGTTTCAAACTTTTAAACAAAATCATATTAAAAACAGATGAATATGATCGCACAAATAAAAGTAATTTAATTTTGTAGGTATAATTCTGTAGGTAATATATAATATATAGTTTAAACTATAAACTCCTCGATCTATACTTTTTAAAAGAAATATTTACACAAATTTAGATTATTTAATTTGTTGGTTTTTATTTGAAAAATTATTCTTCAACACATTTTAAATCTTTAGTTATAACACATTCACTCGCCTTCGTTTATTTCAACTTTCATATGACAGATTTTTTATAAACTTCTCCAATACGAAATTTAAATATACATTTTTGTCTATAAGTTTAACCCTGCTAACTACCATAAATATTATGTAGGTAGACCCAAGAAGTATAAGTAGTTCAAGTCGTCTTCAATTAGTTAGAGAGCTGTTTTTATCCAGTGTTTATAAATAAATAATAGTCAGTCAGGTTCCTTTTGTTTACTAGTGATCTTTCCAATTTCCATGGTGGATAAAGTGCCTAGTCTAAAGAACTATAAAAATATTTTTCTTAATAAAATATTTTCCAAAACTCTTTTAGTTATTATTATTTAAGAAGCAATTAAATTTTTTTATAAACTTTACACAATTTAAGAAATAATTGTAGGTCAATGAAGAAAATGTGGCAAAACAAGTTTACCAAATCTGCCCCTACTTTCTGAAATCATTGTTCAGTACTGTAAAATTATTATGGAACTCACTTCAGACCTGCAAGTTGTTGGTACATTATCCCACCTATGTTGCAATTTAATCATTGAGATCTGTTCACCAGATTATTTATTTTTGGGAGCTTACCAAAACACCTATTGGCATTGTTTCTATCATCATTCTTTCTAATTATGAGTACCTTTGTTTAGTTTATTTAATTGGTTACCTTAATTTTTCATTTAATGGAGTCAGCACTGTTAATAAGATATTTGTTCTGTATCAGACTAACAAAAAATTTTATATAAAAAGATTAAAAATAAATAAGTTAATTTTAAATAAATAAATAAAATCTATGTAATATAACTCAGTATATTATATGGATGAAAATTTATTTATATAAAAATATTTTTTTCTTTATACAAATATGATAAAAGCATGTCCATAAGAACGTATGCTAACACTAGAATTAGTTAAACACCGTTTCAAATTTTTGGGAAGAGGGTTTTGATATCTAACTCAAAAATAATCGACTATAAAATTATATGACGCCTTTCGATTAATTCATTGCAGAAGACCTATAGTATTGAAGAGTTTGTAAGTGTGTTAACAACAGTGCATCTGGAATCAAATAAAAAATATAGTATCGCAGTATATATTATAAAGTCATATATCGTTTTATGAACATATATTGTAAAGTATTTGTCTTTAGTTTTTAAAATTATTATTATCACTTTAGACTTGAAGAACTTTGAGTGAGCAATAAAGCGTTGAGTTATGATTGAATAGCAACAGAGTACATTACTATATATATTATATACATGCAATAAGAATAAACAGCAGTATTATTTGGATAAATGGACTGATTCCCTCCTGCTTAGTTTTATTCTACAAGTTTTTGTCCATTTTTCTATTCCATCTGCAGCAATTTCTAGGTGAACTGCAACTTTTTGAGAGGTTTATCCACTACTGTGTTATTAGCCAAGGTGGTTACCACAATGTACGTGAGCAATTGTTTCGGGTATAGAAAATATAAAACAGCCTTAAGAATACTTTCTTGATGGACGTTTCACCCCATTTTTGTAGGTTAAGATATTCATTTTCTTGTTTTATACAGAAGAAGTGTTGGAAAGTGTGACTTCGTAAACATATTGTATCGTAAAGATGATATTTTAACTTAATGATTAGTAAAATTATATGTTAATATGTACTTAATTATATCACTTTACATTTCTTTAAGTCCAAAATCTTACTTAATAGAAAATATTAAAAAAAAGTAATAAATACATTTTTAATAATTTTTTAACTATATAATATCATTTTTAGTAGTATTTCAGAGTATGGTGTTTAATATATAAATTCAAAGAATATCTCAATACAAATCTACAAATGAAAATTTAGGTTGAGAAAACAGAAAACAGAAAACAGAAGTGGAAGTAAAAGCAAAATCAATGAAAAAAAAGAAGAATGAAAAAAATAGAAAATCATGGCATAAAGATATGTCAGTCAATGAAAGTAGAAATGTTTATAGTCGTCTTGTCTGGCTGAGTCAAAACAAACATCCGAATCTGACAAGCGGAAGACAGCAGTTTGTGGAAGTTCAAAATATCAGATCGTATGTGTTTAGATTTATTTAAGAATAATTTTTTTAAAAAATAAAATTTCATTGATTTTCAACATGTGCATGGGATATTGGAAAGGATGATATAAAAAAACAGGTGTAAGAATTTTACAATTATATAAAGGATTATTTGACATATTCAGTAAGTACTTTAAGTATAACATACATAAAGCTGGAAACTAATGAAAAGTATGTAGTAGCAAAATACATATTTATTTAAGAATTACAATTTAAATCGAATTCATTATCAGACAAACTGAGAATAATATTTTGGTAATGATTATATTTTTCTAAAAAACTAAAAGTATGACTAAAATATCTTAATGCATTCAATCTGTATAAGTCATAATGGAAAAAAAATTAACATTATTAAGACCGCTGATGTTGAGTATTTAGCAATACTCGAAACAGCTGTGTGGTCAGTCAAAAATTCAATTAATTAAAATAATATAAAATGAATTTTTGTTGTTGCGGTTCACTACTATTCCAAAAACCTCTTTAAAATTAGTTGTGTTCATTTTTTCTGCTGTTGATATTATTATATTATTTATAGATAATGATGTTATTAATATAGGCTAAGAAATTCTAAAATAGTGAAGAGAATTGGGTTTTTGGAGAAAATAATGAAAAATTGAAATATTACGATTTAGTGTCCGATCTCATACAATCACCACTCCACCCTACTCAGTGTTAAGCACCTTACGGAGCCTTTAATTAAAGATTTTGTATAATTTTGAGAATAATTTTAATAAGATTTCTGAGAATAAATGATATTAACAATTAAGTAGTTTTTGTGCAACCAGTTTGTTTAATAATAAGTGCTTTTGAAATTATAAATTATCTGGAAAGTAATTAGAGATTACTCATCCCTAAAAGCATACTTTTGAGTGATATATATTGCAAAATCTAAAATAATTTTAAAAGAGTAATTTTTGCAACCAATTGTACTTATCACATTATCAACAGGCAATATAATTACCATAGGTTAGGTTAGGCTGGAGTGGCGGCCTTGTTACCAAAAATCCCACTTGAGCTCAAATGATGGTCCATTGTGGTAATATTATTACCATTTCGTGAATAAAATTATCAGTCTATTATTGAATATAATGAAAAGTGCCAAACCTGAGATGTAACCCTCCATTTTGGAAAAATTTCTGATAACTTATCAGTACAAGATGTAGTACTTAAATATTTCCAGGAGTAGCAATTGATTGCGATAATTATTTGTAATTAAAGTTTTGAAATTATTTATTTAATAAATAACTAGAGCATTGCTTGCTCTAGTTTTGCAATTTTTTTTTTAATATAAAATCCAACTTCAGTTAAAAAAACAGTCTATATAAAAGGGAAAGAAAGTAATTATTCTAAATACACACTTTAGGGCTGTAATTAAACGAATGTGAAATTTATATTGAACGAGGATAACATTATTGGTTTGGGTTCGGGAAATAAATATTTTGTTTTGAAAATATATTAAAAAATCAATATTTATAACTTTAATGAATCCAATCTCTATATTAAAGGAAGTAATGACTATTTTCGTTTTGGAATATTACGTTCGTAGCAATTTAAAGAATTATTATTAAAATCAAGTATCACACACTTATTGTATCTCTGACACTCTTATTATTGTCGATCACAAGTAAAGTGAATGCGAATTATATTATACCCATATTATATATTAGTGTATAACTGCTAATTATTTAAATTAACATGTTATTAACTTATAAGGTTTAGTTGATAAATCTGGGGTAACTTTTTTAATCGAAATTTTATTTTAGTGCAATTTTCATTTTAGATGAGTAAACCTGTAGAACACTCCAAATTATTGTATAACACTCGATATTAATTGATAACAGTCTTGATAGTGTAGCAAGATTGCCCTGAAATTAATAGCTGTTTAATATGAGGACAAAACTACAAAAATTTTAGATTACCCTAGAAATGTTCAATTGGGCAACAAAATTTGACAGAGTTAGAGTAAATCTAGATTGAATCCAGATTTACCAATCGAAGTTGTCATTAATGGAAAAAAGTTCTATGAATTCATTGTCTTAATAAATGAAGTTGTGACGTGATCTCCTAAAACGTGTGAATCACTATTTGTTGTAGAAATATTAGTCTTCACCGACGCGAGTGATACCTCAGCCACTTTTCATGAAATTGACATTACTTAATTTCAAACTGTAGATGAAGTTCTTGAGATCAGCGGAGATCTGTACGAATAGGTGTACGAATACGCTTAAATCAAAAAGACGCGTATATATATATATACAACAGGCACACATTATCTCGGAGACAACTATTATCCTTAGCAACACTAATCGGTATAAGAAACAAATATAAGTGTACTAGGCTTGAGAAAGTTGAAAACTAGTAAAAATTAGTAATCTAGATTGGTAATTCCGTGTTTATATAGCATCCAATTGACCGATATCTTTTTTATCCCAAATTTGCATTTGATATTTCAAATGACACTTAAAATATAGATTATTTGAAAGAAGTGTTTCAATCGTGCAGCCATTTGAAATAGAAGTACAAATGTATTTACCCTCTGTTAAAGAAATAAAAAAAACTATCTAAGCATAGTCAAGCCAACGTAGGCAGACGAATCCTTCTGTTAGATTTACATCAATGAGACTGGGTTGAACTTATAATGACTTTTGTCATGGTTGTGATTTCAATTACAAGAAGGAAACTTTACTTCATCTCATGTGTCAGATGGGTACTGACACTTCTACTTTAGGTAGTAGAAATTATAAAGTTTTCGGTACCCTTCTTCTTATCTCAGGTTGCTGACTGAGCTGTCATCCTGCAAAATTAGAGATTTGGTCAAGTTTACACAGCTATCAGGTTGGTTCATTTTTACCTAATGAGGGTATCTTTGTTTTTTGGCGTTATTTGTATGCTGCCTACTAGTCTGTGTATGTCGTTATTTAAACTCAAGTGGGCTTTATTGAGTACTAAGCCGCCACTGCAACCTAACATAATCTAACCATTGCGTTTCTTGTAATACAGAAAAGTCAGATTTTTAATTTTTATATAAAAGGCTACATATATATAACAATAAAACATTTGCTATATAGTCATACAGTTTTTAACAGACAGTTTCCAAATACGTTATCAAAAAATTGATGAAATTTTTTATTAAAATTTAATAAATTGCAATTATAAATTATAAATAATTATCACTTGATAGACATTTTTTAAATTCCGTGTATTCAGTCATTAAACATTAATTTAATGGATTTAACCAGAGTTGAACTGAATCTCAGGTCAAAATATTCCTATTCGATGAATCATGTTGGTTTAACAATACCAGACGTTGTTATATTATGTCATATCTTTTTTACCATATGAGATAAAATTTCTCTAACGAAATGATCAGGTCAATTTAACTAGAATGTGACTCTACTAAACTCTATTAAAATAGTTTTCTAAAGTTATCCACAGTATTACATTATTTCAATTCTTGGCTAATAGCAATTCGAAAAATGTATATCCAGTTCGTCTTCCTTATTAATGAAAGCATGCCTATGACACTTTTCTAAACCAAAGGTGAAATTTTTCCAAATTTAATCACAAAAAAAAAACTACAAAAGAAAAAGCTGAACCACTTCAGGTCGGATATCCCTCTTAACAATTATAAGCAAACAATGGCATTCTGCATCAGCGTTTGGATTGAACCTACCATGTAGTACCATTGCCCACAATCTTATCATTGTTACAGCATGAAATAATTGTTTCTATTTAAGGATCCTTTCTGAAGGTTATCAAATTTTCCGTAATTTTATTTCAATTGAACCGAGGTAAGCAATGTGGCTTATTAAAAAATTTACTATTACACTAATTAGGTTGAAATTCACACGCCTACGTTTAACGTGTCCACATAAATAAGTGTTTCGGAAATTAATTAAAATTCACACCTGATAATTGGTGGGCGAGACTTTGAAACTCATTAGCTAAAACGTAACAGGTGTTTTGACTAAAAACGGAAAATCAGAAATGAATTTGCAATGTTTAAAGCTTTGCATTTAATCTCTTCAAATCGCGAGGGTGTGGCTTAGAAGTTTTGCAGGGAAATCCTATAAATTTTCAATTACTTTAAATCAGTTGTTATTTACTACTGAAATGAAATAAGATTACGTTTATGAAAAGTACGTATTGTTTTTGTATTCACTAAAGTTCATTATAAGGATTATTGATGGTATCTTAACTTCATTTGAAAGAAATCTGAAGAAAGATATATAATGCGATAAGAGACAAACCATGATTTTAAAAGTATCTACAGAGAATAATTTAGATTAATTTGTAAATGAATATTTTTTCAAAAATAAAGGAACATAAATTCACTATTTTATTAAAATTATTAAAATCAAGTCGATTTGACTTTATGGCATAAGAAGTCTTAGAAGTCTTCTAGTTTCTAAGCCAAAATATAATCCTAGCCTTTAAATTTGACTATATTTATTTATTTATTGATAAATTAACCATAACTATAAATCAAAAGTTTATTGCAGCTCCTAAGACTTAGTCTATAATTACAAGATTATAAGACGCTGTCTTCTTGGACTTTAAAGTCCAGCTCTAACAACGCACAGAAGAAACTTATTTCATATGGAATTTCTGTCATCAAAACAGATTAAGAACTCTGCTCTAGATTAAGTTGTGGACTTTGTTCACAGAGCTTTAACAAGGTTTGTGCAATCAGTAACGAAATTGATACAATAGGATTCTTCAGCAGGTACTACCTGCTGGGCGATTTCACGTCAAAACTTTAATAATAAATAATAATGGACTGATTGGGAAAGACATGCTATATGTTTGTTCTAGAGACTGATGTAGCATAGGGACAGCAAGAACAAAGATGGTGACCATCATTTATTATCATCATTTCAGCACTCTCCACCACCTGCAATAGTTAACGATTTAAGAAACCTTGGAAATATTATAGTGTTGGCTACAATATTAAGCACAACCAAGCAGATATCCACTAAAATATAACTCTTTCTTACGCTGTTTACTACTATATAAAGGATTAATCATATTCTTGACTGACTATATTTGACTGTACTATTTTCGCAACATATGTGAAGTACTCTGCTATATGTCAACAAACAAAAAATTTATCTGATAACTGCAGTTCTAAAACTCCTAAGATTTAAGATTATCTGTTGAGCTATTGTTGCACTTATAAAAAGTGTTTGTTATAATATGAACTTTGGTCTGTGGTTTAATAGGTCTGCACTTTTTTCAAAATGATTAAGATGTCTCCGGAGCCGTCAATTCCAAACGCTTTGACTGCTACTGCCCAATAATTACCAATCTTTATTAAAAATGAGATTGCAAGTATGGATGTGGAAGATATGTGGTTTGAACTTGATGGTGCCACAGGCAACATAGTTATACTATTTCAGTTCTCCCATTACCTGTAATTTTTTGTTTTGATGATCTGAACTTTCCATCAATATCAAGTGATGGAATTGGATTTTTTGGAGGAGTTACGCCGAAAATGATGTGTACGAGAAATTTTATCAAAGTTACAGCATTTTGAAAGTGAACACCAGTCGTGTTATGGATTTTAGCATTTGAAGCATTAGCACTAACAAATAGCTAGATATCTTAAATGGATATCAGTTTTATAATACAAAAGTACTTTATACTTTAGTTATAGGCGCAACCTTTTGTTGATAAATTAGCGTAATCTAAAAGCTGGCTTCAAAAATAGTTTAACATATTAAAAGAGTATGTCAAGCTACGTGATAAGCGTGAGAGCTGAATTGTTATGAGATGAAGATATATACTTCGGAAAGCTCAACATAAAACCATCTATCTGTGAAGTTGGTTATTTTAGCATATTTTAGGTTGAAATTTCTGCTGTCTCTTTTTTGATTAAATAATTTCAATTCTTCTCTTTAAAAGGATGAGAACATATATATTATATTGAGTTTCCGTGTTCTTCATTTCATTTAAGTACTATGCCATGGACATTTTTTTATAGATAGATTAATAAAGTCAGAACTTAAACTTATGAAAATTATGAAAATATTGACTTTTTTAATTAATATGTCATAAAAAAAAAATTTTGCTGTGAGAAAAATTTCCGTTCAAAGGAACGACTAAAATACTATTTACTTTTGCCTTCTCTTAAGTTTCATTCGCGAAACGTGATTCTCTCGGAAAAATAAGTCTTTTATAAATTAATTTGAAAATTTATTTAATTAATAAAATAGTTTCCTTTTATTTTTGAGTGTTTACTTCAACTCCTTACAGTCTGCGTTGCAGTTTACCTCTCGTTTAATTTTTTTTATCCCTCACATTAAGGAAACTAATTAGTGAAAATTCCAGTTGTTCACGTATGTTGTATATTTGATATAATTCGTGTGCATTTTTGCACGTGGCATCCACGTTGTGTTGCAATTAAAATTTTTCTTTGACGTTTGAAGTCATACAAACATACAAACGTATAAACAAAAATGAAAAAATAAAGAAAAATATAATAGGAAAAACGTGTAGGAAATAGTGCACTTCGTTTTATTAAATATTAAATTTTTTTCTGTTTCATTGCAGCTCTGCTATGGTGCATCAAGTCCAGCGCTATCGGATCGCAGCCGCTTTCCCACATTATTTCGCACACATCCATCCGCAACCGTTCACAATCCGACGAGAATAAAATTAATGAAAAAATTTGGATGGTCACGTGTGGCCATACTGCAGCAAGCTGAAGAAGTTTTCATATCGGTGAGTAATTTAAATTTTATGCATACTTATGAAATCCCACAACTCACATGAGTACATTGCCATCGTGGGTGGTAATTAATCACTTTAAGTGTAAAATGATTAATTAGTAAAATGGAATTTAACACGAAAACTTTTTGGATCCAAAACTTTTTGCTACAAGTAATTTTATGAATTTATGACTGGAAGCTATTGAAATTTAAGATGCACTCATAAAAATGTCTGTAATTGCAGTCAAACTGTATTTATTGCATAAAAAGTTAAACTTACGAACAAAGAACATCAAAACTGATTTATTCAATCAATAATATATGTATCTCGATGTGATGGCACCATTTATGATAAGTTATTAACTTCTTGTTATTTATTTCTGGAAATTTCTAAATAAAATTTAAAGGGTCTTAATCATCTTTGATTTTTTTTTTTGGACTGAAAAAAATGTGTACTATGCAACCTACACCAAACTCCTTTTAAGGAGCCAACCTCTATTAGTTAGAACAGCCAAGGCTTTGTGATCTAACACCCATAGTATCAGAGTTATATTTCCAATCATTTTCCAATTTCCAATAGCCGTAAGTAAAACTCACTTACTAACTCTATAATCCAAACAATATCGAATGGTATCCATAGATTTTAGCCGAATCGTACGACATTCGTCCCTTTCTTTTCCCATGGGGACAACGTCATATGTGCTATTTGACTATAAAAAAAAAACATTCAACTCAATTACAAGAGACTACATTTAGCTTGTCTTCGACGGCCAATACATGTTAATGTCATCTACAAATCTACAAAATATGTTATTCATAATAAAAACTTTAAGCTCACCTCTGGTGTTAGACAAAGCTAGACAAATTAATTCTTTTGAAGTAAAGTAAGGAAGTATTTTCTTTTATTTTCTTTATTTTTAATTAATTTTACAATATTCATTAATATACAATATTTTGATCTATTGATATTTTGATCTTCACAAAAACGTATTTACTATGTTCAATATACAATCAGCCTAACTCCAAATTATTTTAATTGTCTTTTTTATACATCTGAAGTGAAGCTAAATTATCTATTAAAGTTTAAGTACTTTCGATTAAATTACATTTAGTTTCCGCATAAATACTTTAACTTGATATTAAAATTTGATATTATAAAGTGGCTGTAGTACTAAATTTTAGTGCCTGTAAAAAGTGCAATTTAGCATAATTGAAGCTGAGGAAATAGATACAGATACAATTAAATAAATGTTAAATACAAATAAATCGGAGGATGATTTTGTTTTCATATCTCATGTGATAATTATACAATTTAAATGTAGGATGTATTTTTAGCATACCTTACCCATATACCGTTTAATATCGAGTATGCAAAATGCGTCTTAAAAAATGATTTAAAACACTTTTATAATAAAATTATTCCCAAAAAATGATTTTTAAGTAAAATTTATTGATTATTTGATTAAAAATAATTATAACTAGAAAAAATATATAATATTATTAGTGGTTCATTTGTAGTAAATAGCACGTTTAACTTTTTTTGAATAATATTACTCTGAAAATAATTTTTAAATTACAATTATTGATAAAGTCAAATCAGAAAAAAAAATTTTATATATGTTTTAAATATTTTTTAAAATTATATTTTATTATAAATAGTTTTTTTCGAAAAGTAGTGAACAATGACAATAAAAATTCTTTTTTATATTATTTCAATTAATTGAATTTTTGGCTGACCATACAACTGTTTCGAGTATTGTCAAATACCCATCGTTAGCGGTCTTGAAAATAATTTTTGTATTTAATTATACGTAAATAATTTTTTTTAAACTGCCAGTACCAGAAATCAAACTCATGCACTGCCAAATTTGAAGCTCAGAGTCAACGCTACTTAACCAACTGACCCAAAACCGAACTAGTTTTTGATGTTTGCAAATTTTTCTGGAGTTTTATTAATTTGCTGTGAAAGTTTTATTTACAAATTCATTTGCTGTGTTTATATTAGAACGACATCATAAACCAACTGTAGAATAATTAAATTAGTTAATTTTATTTTTTATTTTTAATTGTTAAATTTCAATACTATTATGTTTGTAGAGGACTTTTATTTTATAAAATTAGAATATGTACATGTGTACATAAAACGTAAGATACTGCTTAAATAAACATTTTTAAAAATAATTCTAAAAATAATGCCATCGAGAAAATTTCAGACTTTTTATAAAATACCATATTAAATATAAATCAAAAATAAATACTTGATATTTTTGTTGCTTATTAGGATTTTTTTAATTACCGGTTAATATTAGAACCTAAGTAAAAGCAATTTTATATTATTTACAAAAAATTCAATTTTAAATTTTTTCTTCATGATGCAACTATTTAAGGTTTCTAACACATAGTCTAGGATATGTCCAATAAAAATTTGAACAGAGTATATATATACGAAGAGATATATGTTCTTCTATATACATATAGAAATATATATATATTTATACATATATATTTAATTATAATAACATAAATAACGATATGTAATTAATTTTATATCAATAATTCAATCGCACTCTAAATATATACATATACTTATTTGTGTTTTTATAGCTATATACATATAACGTATATAGTTATATATACTATATACATATATAGGTATGTATGTACTATAGGAATATTATATATATGTATTATACATTTATATATGCATATATAAATATTTTTATAAAAATTTTATTTCATTAATTTACTAATTATATACTAAATACATATAGATATATTTTTATAATTACAAACATTTATGAATAAATATATTCCTAATTGTATACATGTATATACATATTTATATATACATATATATACATATATATATATACATATATATACATTTATATATACATATATATATATTTATATATACATATATATATATTTATATATACATATATATATATTTATATATTTATACATATATTATAAATATATATATACATGTATACAACTAGAAAGATATATATACATAAATGTATGTATATGTATTTCGTATATAATTAGTGAATTAATGAAATGAAATTTATTTTCGTGGCCAGAATGCCAGTTGACATATGTGGACTAATTATGTGCAACAAAGTGGCCCACATAGCGTATGCGCGTCATTAATTACTATAGTTTCGTTTACTCTTTGTAACCCGTTGTCATTAACTTAAATCCAACCAAAGCCTTTTGTTGTTGTTTATTAATTTTACAATCGATCAAACGTAACAAACCGAAGATAAATTAAAGTACACATAAGTAAATTCTGAAATACAACCACACACTCATGTGTACGCTTAATGCACACACTCGCAGGAATGTCTTCATTTAATTAATTTCATTATTAATTTCGTACTCATATTGTAACTGCTCATATTTGAGTTCCATCCAGTGTTCGTTAGGCAAATATTTGGTTTCAACTCAAATACAAGGCACCAAAGCATAAAAGCACAAATCAATTTACTCAAAGTGATATATTGTAAACATAGACGCAAATACATACACACACACATCTACATCTAGATTCTATACAGTGCCTACTGGCACTGCCATATACACATACATTGACATTATGACTTTTGAAATCTTAACAAGTATGTGTCTGCATTATTCCGCTCTCTTTTTTGCCTTTGGTCGCCGGCAGTTTGTACAGTGTTTTTGCTTTGAAATTCATAATTAATATTCTGTGAAAATGATGTACGCTTGCTTTGATTCAATTTGGTCTGAGTTGGTCATTAATGGTGTTGCAGCTGTTGTTGTTATTGTAGGATATTATTATTGTAGTCACTCACATGTATAAACATTAACATTAGGCTTTCTTTGCATTGGATTTGGTTATGTTAACATTGTCATTCTCGTTTTATTAATTTCGTGCGTAGAAAGCATTTAATGATTGAAGTTCAGACAATGCCCCAAGTATCTTAAGCAATTAAAGAAAAAAAGGTACTATTTCCGAATCAATAATATCATAACTAACAGAATCATGTGAAAGTGATACAAAAGTGTGACTTCAAAAAAATGATAATATTAGAGTTAGAAGTTTAGGAGTCTACAGTTCTTTAAATTCCACCCAAATTAATGTTTCCCATTTACGGAATTCAAATATAAAGCACGAGTTAAAAGTAAATTGGTTCAGTTGAATTGCAACTTTTCAAAAAGCTATTACAGATGTATATCTTAAATTCTTTTACGTCCACAACCATTTTATGACCCAAGAAAAAGTAGCTTATAACGACCTAAAAAGAACAACAAAAAGGACTTTACTTAGACAACCTTATATTATATTGCAAATGACTTATAGAAGCTAATTTCTTAAGTCGATATAAGACTTTGTACCTAACGAAGTAGTTTTGCAAGAAAGAATCACTCTTGTCAACAGTTCTTAATTAGAGCTAAGTAAGCAATTGAGGTTTAAAGTCTACTCTCTCAAACAAAATTCATGCTCTACATGATCCTGCTATATGGTGCAGAAGCTTTGATACTTACCATTAATGATGAGAAAGTGTTAGTGGTATTCGACAGAAAAGTTTTTCGATAGTTCTTTGGTCTCTAATGCGTTGGCAATGAGTATCGAAATTAAGTATCGTCGATGTTACTTAACTGTCTCAAAAGTTACTTAAAGATGAAAAATTTTTTGGGACAAAAAAATGTTCATATATTTAACCGAAAAATTATTTAATTTTGTACTGATTTTCAGAAGAAACTTTTAATATAAATTTTATTAAAATAAACGCTCTAATTTTTTTGAGTTTCTCTAATAAAAAATAAAGTTTGTTTATTGCATTGATTTTAATTGTTAAAATAAAAATATTAAAAAAAACTTTTGCTTATGCTTCCTGTTAACATATCTTGAAGGAAGCTTTTTTGGTCAAGAAAAGTCTTCAAATATCGATGGGTACACAATTCAGACGTCTGTGGTTGAACACTGACAAGGAGGATTGTACCTTGAAAGTATTCAAAATCATTCAACAAAAGATGCATTAATTTTTTTTAAAAAAATTTGTAATAATAATAATTTATATTTATTGTACGAGGGTAGTTTAATAAATCGTCAATACGTCGTAAAAAAAATTTGTTCTTAATTATTTTAATAGTTTTTTAAATTGTATTGTTTTGTTATTGTTATAATTGAACAAAAAATTTCTCATTGCTTTTATTTTAAATATTACATACCATAAAAATTTCAGATATTCCTGAAGAACCAACTAAAAATGGGGCAAATGAAAACATAAGACAGTTTTTATTTTTATTTGTATGCAGTAGCCTAAAAAAATATTAATTAAAAAATATAACAAAATGACCAAATCTAGCAATAATTTTCTATTTTAATTTTCCTAATTTTTTAAATTATACAAATATTAACAAAAATCTTTCAAACAAAAAAAAAAATATATATATATATATATTAATATATATATATATATATATATAATTAATTAAATCGATAAAATGTTTGTTCAAAAATGTGCTAGCAGAATGATAGGCTAAATTATATATTAAATCTAACAACCAAAATGAACGAAACTAATACTGGCCTATAGATATTGAATACCAATGAATATTGAAGTTATAATTCAATTAGTAGTTGAAAATTTTTTTTATAAGTATTTATCTAAAATCTTGTATCGTATTTATTTACAATATTAAATATTCACGAAAAGATTTGCATTAAATTTGAAGTACTTTTTCCAAGAAGTTATAGCTCAGGGAATCAGCGAATATTATATTTAAATTAGCAATAGTGGCACAAGGAGAAATCAAAAGTATTTCTCGAGACCCACCTCAATTAAGTAAATATTTACGAAACTAGATATGACATTTTCCAACATTCTGTGTTGTTACAATTTTAAATTTCCTCAGTATTCGAAAAGCGATCAAATTCTGTCAAAATGATCTCCTTTCTTATTTATCATTTTTTTGAAGGAAATAATTGCCGCTGAATATAATAAGATAAAATGATTTTTTAAAAGCAATCCTCCACTGAAGTCCTCCACTGAACTATAATTTCTGAAATAAAAATAACTGCTATATGGATAAGTCACTAATAAAGAAAATAAATTTATGAGCATATTCATAAAAGACGTGCGCATTTTTCCAGAAAGAAAACCTTTTGGGAGCCTGGCAACAGCAACGAATTGAACCGCCTAGCTAGCGGAAGCTACTGTGTGTGTTAGCGCTAAAGACAGCTTAGTTCTCGAATGGTAACAGTAAGTAAGTACTTAACGACGAATATCTAAGGAATTGTAACAGGTCGAAAAACACTATTAAGTGTTACCAACTTACAAAAAAAATTGAGTCTGTTTTTAAGGCGTTTATTGCGAGTTTTAAATGTTTTGACGCACTTTAGAGAAATAATGTTAATTTTTAGCAATCTGAAATTAAATTCAACTTATTTCATATAAATTTAAAGGATATTCCCTTAATATATTGCATTTAAGTAATATTTTGTATAATTTAACAAACTAAATTATGATAAATACTATTTTGTGTGCAGTATATTTTCTGTCGAATTACTTTAATGACTTAAGGAAATGTAGTTTCAATAGAATACTTTAGGAATTTTGTTTGCTCCCTTAAGTGGGTGTAATAGGAAGCATCCCTTTTTACAAAATAACCTTTCCACATACACCCGTCATCTCGTCACCACCGCCGTCACCGTTTTAAATGCTAATACAAATTTATGACTCTCAATTTTTCCTACTAGTTCCAACCGGAAATTTGCTAGTCATTAATAAAGTTTATTCACATTTCAGTAAGCCCAAAATACCGATTTTTCCTATAAACATTTTTCACATTATCGTTAACCTCTCAGGTTGTAATTCTAGTTAACGTTCTTCAATAATTTGAGAAATGAATGTAATGATTACTTTCATCGAAGCAATTAGATGCCCTCACATTGATGGAACAAGTGATGCGGGCCGCATCGCCTATGTTGGCTTAAGCACAACATTTCGGGCCTATCAAATTTATTGGTTGATATTAAGTGCGGTTAGTAATAACTTGCGGTCATTACGTTAATGTACGAAGTGTAGTTGTACGTGTTCGAGTGCGGCACTGATGAATACTTCCACTGCAAAGGTGATGTTATGCAAATTGTGTGTACTTATTGCGATTGCGATTGAAATTCATTGCTTTATGGAGGAATTTTTAAAGGAAAACTTCAAATTTAGTTTTCAACAAAATATACAAAATACTATTTCTATTTCTATTAATAGTAAAATATTTAATGATACGAATTCTATTTGTTGTAGAAAGTAACGCAAAGCAGAGAAATGGATTGTAATCATTTTATATATAATGAAGTAAATTTCAAGTTGACCATACAAAGGAAGTGGTCATAAATCATACAGCAGTTGTAGTTTACATATATAGACAATTATATGAACAATGGTTTTGAGAACCACTTAGATCAAACATTTGATTAAGTACACGAATAGATTAAGTGGTTTATCTAAAATTTATTGAAATTTGTGTACAAAAATTAATTTTTATTTTTAACTGAAATACTGTCTAGATACATTTTAAAAATTTTTTATTCTGTATGATATTAATAATAATGACTTAAAATCATAGATTCATAATAAATTAAGATTTTTTTTATAACAAAAAAAAATTTTTTTTAAGGTATTTCAAGGTATATTATTTGTTGTTAAGCGTACCTATAGTACGCCTATAATCATGTATACATATATATATATATGGGTCGTTCTGTTATAATTGCAACAGTTTTTGACCTCATCATTTCCGTATTCGCAACAAATTGTTCCATTTATGCTATGCGTACAATACAAGTTAAATATTTTTTTTAAAATACAGCTAAAATAATATAATCTAAAACCAATTGTTATGAGTAGAACATAACCCATATCCGCACAAGAATTTTTTTCTTTTTGGAATTTGAAAAGCAGATTATGATTCAAAAATGAACAACATGTTAAATGATATAATGTCTTATAGAGTTTTAAGAAAAGACCCTACAACGTCATTACAAACTAAAAATAAAACTTTAGTAACTAAATTATATGATGACCATATTATTGATAAAAAGGAGAAAGAAAATTTAATAGCCACTACTTATCCTCCTAGAATATATGGCTTACCAAAGGTCCATAAGGAGAAATAGCCACTTAGGTCCATTTGTTCTTGCATTAACTCACCAGCGTATAAATTATGTCAATACATGGCGTCCATCCTCAAAAATTTTACAAAAAACTCTATCTATAATGTAAAGGATGCAATAGAATTTAAAAATAAAATCAACAATTCCTATATATGTGATGATGAGAAAATGATCTCTTTTGACGTTACTTCCTTATTTCCTAGCATTCTTCTTGACCTGGCTTTAAAAATTATAGAGAAAAAATGGAACATAATAAAGACTTTTACAACAATTAAAAAAGCCTTATTTTTTGATATATTAAACTTTTGTCTTAAAGACAATAACTATTTCAATTTTGAAAATAAATTATACACACAAAGAAAAGGGATGCCGATGGGAACACCAATTTTACCCATTATAGCAGATATTATTATGGAAGAGTTATTAAATAACTGTCTTGAAGAAATGGTCTCTAAGCCTAGAATCATGACGAAATACGTTGATGATCTGTTTGGGATAGTTAAAACAGATAAAATTGATGAAACTCTAAGAATATTGAATAACTTCCATAAAAATATGAAATTTACTATGGAAGAAGAAACAGATAATATTCTTCCTTATCTTGACATCAAATTGTTAAGACACAATAATTACATCTTTACCAAGAAGTATTAAAAACCAACTGCATCAGGAAGAATCATCAATTTTTATTCAAACCATCCATACCATGTAGTGCAAAATACAGCAAAAAATATGATAAAAAGAGCTCTATATTTAACCGATCCAACGTTCCATAATGATCTACAGAAAGAATTTAGAAGAATTCTAAAGATAAATGATTTCCCCTCTTCCAATGTGTAAAAGATTATCAAAAATATCAACATCTGTCAGAATGACACTAGAAATAAGGATAACAGAACATATAAAAGCATTGTACATATTCCTAAACTCTCCAACCAAATACTGACATCTAATATTCATGACCAATCAAATTATAATATCACACTAAGATCTGGAAATACAATAAACGCTCTGTATTCCAACTTAAAAACAAAAATAAATAACTTGGACAAATCAAACGTAGTATACCAAATTAATTACTAAGGTAATGGGTATGACGTATGTGATCAAGTATATGTTGGAACGACCAAAAATAAATTAAAAACAAGAATGGCTGGACATAAACACAGCATAAAAAATAAAGTCGGTGTGGAAGCCAAAACAGCCCTTTTTTTTTTTTTCAAAAGAAGGGTTGGGAAGTAGTCTCCGCGTCACTGCATCCTCGAGGATTATTGTGACATACCCACTTCAGTTCCATAGACGAGTAGCAGTTAAGAATGACATCTTTGGAGAGATGTTGCCTACTTCCATTATAAGCGGATAGGCAATGGATAAGTAGCGAAGTCTGAGTCTTGCAAGACTATCACAGTGACACAATATGTGTTCTGCTGTTTCCTCTTCTTCGTTACAAAGTCTACAGCTATCGTCTCCAGTAATACCTAGATTCAATAAATGTTTTTTAACTTCGCAGTGCCCAGTTAGAAAACCTGTGACAAGTCGGATGCCACTTCTGTTCAGCATAAGTAGCTCCCTAGTTCTGGCTTTTGATCGAAACGGCATGGATTCTTTTGCTTGTCTGCAGGTAATTGTATTATCCCAATCATTCTGAGCTGCAAAACAGCCCTTACTTCACATTGTATTTCCACACACCATGAGCCAGATTTAGAAAATGTAAAAATTTTACACCAAGAAAATAATCATCGTAAAAGATACTTCTAGGAGATGCTCACAATTCTAAAAATTCCACCTGGCATAAGGCTTAATTTTAAAACTGATGTTGACAACTGTGCCCAGATGTATAAAAGTATTATACATCAATAAACAAGTACAGGATTAATAACTTAGTATTAAACATTGGTATTATATAATAAAACATTGTACTTTTCCTTACATATATTTACATATATATAAATATATATAAATATATTTACACACACATTTATCCTTTTGTCTACCATTATGTATTATAAGTTGTTTAGTATTTGAATATAATTTTTAGTTTCCTGATGACTTTAGACTAAAGTCGAAATATCGATGAAAAATAAAAAATTATTGAAAAATCAAATTGTGAATTCTTAATTTTTGATTTTATTTTTAACAACAATAATAAAAAAATTTTGACCAATTAGCCTATACAAAAATAAACACTTATTAAAATTATTTGGTAACAAAATTATTAACATTTCTGTGAAGACATTAGATTTATTGATATGATAATTAGAAAATTTTATAAATAGACGAGTAGGGTAGCTATACTCTTTTAGCTGATTTCTTAACAATTTCTTAACAATGAAAAATGTTTATTAATCAATTTTATTTAGTGTAAATCCATTTGTGTATATAATTTGCATAACAACATATTTTTTTGTAAAGTATTCTAATCTTAACTCCGACTTGTGGATAAACAATATATAGTGCTTTTTTATTAAAGTTTTTTTTTTAAAATAAAAGCATTGGATTAAGCACTGCAAATATATTTTAAATTATTTAAGTTCTTCTTCTTTCTAATACCTTTATCTTTTCGTTGAGTATAGGGCATCAGTTACGCATATCCGTATCAACCGATTGTTTGCGATTGGTTTTATTTCATTTCACGATTTTCCCCTTGCTAAAATCTCGGGGAAATGCAAATGTTCTTCTTCATGATGTTTTGAGTCGTCCTCTTTTTCATGTCCCTTGCGGGTTTTAGTCAAGTGATTGACCGCCATGTATATGTTTTCGCAGAGTGTGACCGATCCAATGCTATTTTCGTTGCTGGCTTAATATCTCCATAGGTTCTTCAATATTATATATTACATGTATAATCAAATATTTAAAGCAAATTAAAATACTGTCTAATCTAAGACTCTAAATAGTAGCAGTTGATACATTTAAAGACTATTTTTCCATTGCAATCAACTGCAAGTAAAAACTAATAACGTTGTTTTGTTATTATTATTTAATATTTAATAACCTGGATTTATTGCTAGGCTTCATTAACATTTCCAAATAGAAGTTTAAGGCAAACATATCAAAGCATGTCTATTGAGTTTTAAGATCAAAGTGTGTACATAGTTATACTCGTAAGATGTCTGGTCGTATATGCCATCTACAGCCACATGACTCATATAACAATACAGATTGCCTACAAGACCACTAATATACAGCATTTGACATTTATGTTTGAAACAAGAACTGCAGGACTTTAATGAACGACCATTCAAACATGAAATAATGCTATGCGTTAAATTTTAAAGGAGCAATACTGCTACTGAATACCGACATGTCTGTGCGAGGCAAACTATCTTAATGCTCTGATACGCTTCAGGATAGATAAACAGGAAATTGGTGTTAATAGCTATTATTCGAGCACTTTGATTGTGGTCGTTGTTACCTGTAGGTACACGCAACGTAACTCCTGCTAAATGTCAGCATTCTCGTATCCTAGATTTCTGTGGGCATGTTCACCTTTATGGTGGCTTACAAGCGTATATTTACAGTAATTGCGGTGACTACGCAACAATACAGTGGTCGGTAAGTTTATACGTGGCGTATGAGTATTAATAATTATGGCAAATTATTTGCACAGCTACAGCACAAGTCCATTAATGGAGTTTAACTTTAAGTAGTTGATTGGTGTTTCCATTTACAAGTGCAGGCCTTCTTCGAACAATGAAGTAACGACTCAATATGTGTGGTTATATTTGCATGAGGACCCACCACAACATAATTGCAACAAATTTGCACCAATTAATGGAATATTCACATAGTTGTGACCTTGTTAATAATCACCCCGGGTACCTTGATGTCATTAGCAGTGTTCACGTTGTACTCAGTCTTTCGGTATGTGAATTTTAAATAATAATTACTCTGCAATTATTGAATAATAATTTCCAGAAATGCGTACTTGTAAATCAATAAAACTAAAATTATTCATAAATTAAGATCCATTTATATACAAATGTTGATAGCTATAATTGTTTCATTCTATTACACTAAATATATTTTTTAAGTTCAATATTAATTACATTCAAATAAGTTAATTTCAAATTTTTTTTGTTTATGTTACTCTACTATTCATTGGTGATAGGCAGTTGCATAGATTTCACTTCTCAATTTCTTGGATTATTACCAATGGATATTACCAATGCTCCATGGTATGTCCGTAACAGCGACCTTCATCGTGAAACAAGTCAATTACGCTTTAGACTGAAGCGCATAAAATAAGTCTTGAAGTTCACTGCAACAAAGAAGCTTCATCACTACTTCCAACAAAAGACCTCGTACAACGACTTAAGAAAGCCAAATCGTTTGATTTATTTAATTAAATTAAATATTAATCATTATACTATAATATTATAGATAAGGATTAATATCGACAATTTAAAGAACCCGATATAAAACTATAGCTAGTTCGTTTTTATTTGTAACTAGACGCTAATGAATAAATAAAAAATAAAAACAAATTTCTTGCATTAAAAAGGAATACTTTTTTAATCAAATAAATTATAGTTTTATTATAATTAATGATTTTGCTAATAAAAAATAACTCTTTTGGAAAAGATGTTTAATTTTAAACCGTTTCCTTTATTTATTTCATTTATTTTAAAAATGGATAAGGAATAAAAATGAACTTAGAAACTTACAAAAAAAAGGAGATAAATAATATATACACAATAAATAACAATTTACAAATAATTAAATAATAAAACCAAAAAATTATAAAACAAAAAAGATAAAAGAAACTTAATTTAAAAATAAAAATTTAAAAAAAAAGTTTCTGCTTCTAAATAATTTTAATTTTTATCTGAACATAAATTCAATTCTCGAAGTAGTTATGGAATATCAGAATAATAAAAAAATGTATATTTAATAAGAAATTCCATGAAGAAGACAAACTTTTATTCTAAGATAAAACTATTTTAAATAAAAAATAGTAAGTACTTAAAATAACAAAAAATCTCACTCTTGGACAGTCTTAGCAGATCTAAAGAAGCCTGTGTTTAAACAAAGAAAATTCAATTCTTTTAAAAAGTTTTTAAAAATTAAAAAATGTGGTTAATCCAATAAAATAATGGCATTAGATAATATGCAATCATCATCAAATCAACTTTATAATCCACATTTATAAAATAAAAGGTGATCCATAACACTCCATACTCACGCCAAAATTAACTTTTATCTTAGCGAATCACTAAAGAAAGATACATAGCTCTAGATTGGGCTTTAGAGCATCTTGAAATAGATCCATTATTTCCTGAATCATTTCAGGAAATAAATTTTGATTTTATGTAAATACTTAAAAAGTAAATTAAAAATTGCATTTAATATAAAGTGAAGAAAATCTACCTATATGCCTTTAATGAAGTAGATTTTCTTCAACAAAAAATAATGGTTAATGGTTTATGATCATAAGGTGTACACGAATTATGCTTTCCATAATAACAAATTTACATTATCATTATTAAAGATTACCAATAAAATATTGTTTTTAGCATAAAAGATAGTCCATGAAATGACAGAATCACTTAATTGCACAAAAAACTTCACTGGCACCGTAATTTTCAGAAATGCCAGTGTAAACTCAATCATTTCACATCATCATGCAATATAAGTAAATAAATTAGTTGGACTTTTTTCTATTAAGACTATGTCACATCATTTTAATATTCTGATAGAAACACTCAATGACATCAAAATCCAGATTGATCCCATTTTTGACTGAATAACTGCAGATTTTTGTAAAAAACGGGCAACGAATGAGCTTTTAAGTTTAAAAAACCCAGATGTTATCTGTTGCATAAAAACAGTTTTTAATCAAAATTGCTTAGCCTTAACACCAAAATGAAGAATTCATTCATATATCACTAAACTTATATTCTTTTAGAGAGATTTTTAAACAGTACTGAAATACAACAACATTTTTTATTTATAATTAAGTGAATTTTTGGCTGGTTATATTATTTAATTTTAGTTTCATATTAGGAATATATACCTCTCCTTCTATTTACATGCTTAAAAATAATTTGTTTTATGGTATTTATACAGTACTTTTAATTACTTTTCCGTTTGGATTTATGTAAAACTGTCTACATTGTCTTATAATTGTTAATTACTTTTGATATGTCATTTAAATATCATCGACAGTATTTTTCGACACCCCATAAACTTGATTTACAAAACAAACCCTAGGTGTTGTGGAAATTAATTTTATAATTATTTGCAATTTTAGTTTTTGACACTTTAAAAAAGCAATTACTTACTCAATTAAAAAATACTTCCAAACACTTCGACATTTATTATAAACATTCACACTCTTAACTCCAAAGTCTTTTGAAGTACATCGATATTTATTATCACCGCCTACACATTTTATTTGAAATAATTCCCGCCCACACACTTTCACCCACCAGGTTATAAAAACGCATTGGCTGCTATATGATTTTATTGGTAATTATATTTTAAAAACATCTTCATACGAAATATTCACTGAACAAAATTATGTAGAATAATTTTCATTCCTTCACGAATCAAATGAGTATAGATTCAGAAATGAACATTTCTTTAAAATGTTGAACATTCCTAGTAAAACATACCTTTTGCGTACGAAAGCACAGAATATTTGTACCACATGGCGTATGAGTAACATCGCCCCACAACCCATTGGAGGTAGCACGCTTTTACGTTATAATATTTTTAATTAATTTTTCAGACTTCCCAACAAAAATCTTTTTGATGTTTTAAAATGTTATACAATTCTTTGTTGCTTTTAATTGCTATTTCATTTTTCTGCATATATATTTATTATCAGTTTTAACTCAAATACATACATTCTCATGTATACTGGAGAGCAAAAACGCAGTAATAATATTTTGTATATAAAATAAAAATAAGATTGACTTTAACAATTGTCAGAATACAAAAATTATAATAAAAATATATGTCAAATACATTTATGATTTTTAAAATATGCCAACAATGCCGCATGCGTAAGTATATATGGATAATACATTTATATAATAAGCCATTTAAGCTAAGGCAACAGCCATTCAAAAAGAATACAAAAATACTTAAATTTTATTTCAATACTTTTTGGTAGTACAGTGAAAGCTCCTTTTTTTTGCAAATGGACATCCCTTTCAATTGTACCAGTTCACTTGTCTTTACTTTTTCTTTCTCAAACAATGTACGTTATTTTCAATGGACAGTTATTTTAACCGGATGGAAATATAGATAACGTCGGTGTCCATTAAACTTAGGTTTTACTGTATTTCGACATATGTATTATCCTCTTAACTCATGTCAGTGCACACATTTTACTTTCTGTTCACGAAAAATGGCTTTTTCAATCAAATCAAAGCTTCAACATTCTTATTAATAAGAAGCTCTGCTGAATTTGTGCTTACCAAGTCTATCATTTAAAACCTGCTTAACGTTTTGACAGATGAAAAAATGATTTCGGATGATGATAGCAAGACCTTTGAAGCTTTAAGATGCGAGTTTTAAATATAAATGACATATGGAAATGAATAAATTATATGTGAGCAAAATTTAATAAACTGAATTTGAACAATATTGAATTAATCTTTATTAACAGAAATCTTAAATTTTATATTTGTGTATTGTATTTTTGAAAATAATAATAATATTTACTTAAAGATCTTTTATATGTTAAACCTGGTATAGTTTACATATTTGCTTGTTGTTTATTAGAGTATATCCGATTTTAAGAGAACATAGACGTTTTTCTTTTTGATAAAGCTCTTCATTCCGAAGAATAACTTAAAGTCTTATTAAATGGTAGCAATACTAAGAATTAGAAATAAGTAGCGTACCAGCTCCCGACCATAGTTGGTTGGTATTTGCTGCAACAGAACCTAACCAAACAGAAAATATTTCGCCTTTCGAATGAAAACCAAAATGTCAGCCGTTGAGAACCTTTTAATGTCAGAAGGGGAGAGTAGTTCTCGACCCATAGATCTCCTTTTGGCACAGCCACATCAAGGCTGGGCAGTCACAGAGAATTGGACTGGAAGTCTTGTCTGCTTCTAGGCAAAGTCGTCAATCTATCTCTTCGGACAGACCAATTTTATTAAGATGATAACGTAGTCCATAATAACCTGTTAAATATTCCACCAGCAATCTCAACTCTATTCTGCTGAAGAAGGATATACTTATAACCTGTACAAATTTATGAAAAGTGTTTTAAAATACATAGGATTAATTATTGAAGAATTTATATGAATAATAATGTTAATAATATGCACTATTTTTTGTATGCTAATCTGACACACAACAAATATGTTATTTTTAATTTAGATTTTAAATAAAATTCTTTAATAGCTGTAAGTACTGTACGAATTTCCTTAAATCAGTAATAAATAATGATAAAATAATAACATTTTCTTGTTGAAACGTGTAAGTATTTCGACATCAAGTATAATATAGTAATTGAAAATGATAAGTGATTCGATTCGAACTGATGGTAGTGAATTCGGAAACAACCTCTCTGCACCCAGTTCAGCGTAATATAGCATTATTTTAAAACAAATTCCTGTACAGGTAATTCCTCCGTTTGATTAGAAAGGTATATTTCTCATTCATAGGGGAATTTCATTGAAATTGAAGTATCTTGTTCACAGTGGTGTTTCAGATAGGAGTCAAAACTTAAAACCTATAAATACTATCCAAAGTAAAGTTATTCAACCTTTGTCTGAAACAATGACTTTTAACCTTCTTTGTGTTGCATCCAAGTTAAGATTTTCAAAAACTCCTAAACCCTTTAAATAATATGTGCAAGGAATATTCCAAACAAAGTCACAATGTTGTTATTTTTTATTCATTTTTTTTAATTTTCATGCTTTACGATTATGTACTTTATAAAAAAAATAATTAATATTTTACATTTAAATATTAAGTTCCACAAAGTTATTTTGTACAGCTACTTATCTCATACATATCTAAGTAGTCTCTCAAGACTAGTTCACTTTATGTTTGTTTCCAATACTACACTACAGATCTCTACTGATATCAAAAATTTTAGTTAAATTTTTAATTAAATAAAATCAATCTCTAAAAGCGTTATTGAGGTTTCACTCCCTAAGATGGAGACCAATATTTTTACAACAAATATACCGTACCGTTGGTAAATCATACATTTTAGGAGACCACGCTCCAAATGCATTTCCTATAGCAAACATTAACACCTTAACAATTAAATTAACATCCTACTAATTTCAATGACAATATAGTATGTATGCAATATAGTATCATTAAAACCCAGGGATGTTACTATTGATACAAGCATCGTATCCTTTTAAGAAACTGAACACATAAACGGCTTAGAATAAAAAATTGTGTTCAAATAGAGAATACTTTATGACTTTAATAAAAATAATACCTTTTATGACCCTGACTAGCCTGACTATAGTTAATAAAGAAGTAATTAATTATGATAAATAATGATATAAAAAATAAGTAATTAAATGCCTTGAAGAAAAAATATATTTAAGAATTTATACAAAATGCTGTAGGCTGGCATTATAAAGTAGTAATCGAAGTAAAAATATATAGATATATACCTATGCAAATCTTCACATATCTTTTAATTATTACACTTGATAACTTAACCACTTCACTTAATCAAAACGGGACTTTATAATAAGTCATAGATTGACTATTCTTTCTCGGAAAGTTAATTTTAACTTGTTGATAATGTGATAAGTACAATATTGTTAAAAAATTTATCTTTTAAAACTATTTAAGATTTTTAAAAAACATTCGAACGAGAAGTATAGTTTTAACCATATAAAAGCCTTAATTATAATTTAGAAAATTTGTAATTTCAAGAACATGTATTGTAAAGCACTTTCATTTCACAGAAATTATAACTTTCCACATCATTAATTATCAAAAATATTTATTTCATTATACAATATCATAAATTAATAACTTGTTAATGTGTTTAGTGATAAATAAGTTTGGGTGATTGTGTGTGGTCAGACACTAATTGAGCATATATTCTTATTAACTTCTCCACTCGCTCAACTATTCTTGAACTCCTTGATCTGTGCTATAATAACCTCATCTAAAATACAAAAAAATCTCCTTTAATGAACGTAAATGCTAGCATCTGTAATGTGAATATATAGTCGAAATATAATCAATAAGAAAACAAAATAAATTTATTTCTTCTAAGGCATACCCAGATTAAATTTATAATGATATTTAAATAACCCTCATCGGATCTCCTCAACTTCACCTGAAAAACCAAATGGTTCAACAAGGATAGCAAATAACAAAGGTTAGCAACTGATAATGGGCTATATATGCCTCCGAGTGGAAGTGCTGATAATTGGCAGCAAGCGCCTTCGCACCCTATCCCAATCAATACTTACAGCTTTTTTGAAGATTATTTTCGTAATTTAAACATTATTTAATGCTCATTTAGTAATCAACTTAATTTAAGTTGGAAATTTAAAACAGATGTTGTTACTGTTCAGTTTTCATTAATTTCCAGCTTCAAGTGCATTTTAAATACTTACTCAATAGTTTAAATATATAAAGCAATTTTTTACTTGAATTTAAATTTTTTATTCCTCATTAATTATATCATTCTGTTTGATATCCCATATATTTGTTAAAAATCAATGAAGTCCTATTTTTAAGAAGAAATTACTTTTAAATAAATCTAAACACATACGATCTGATATTTTGAACTTCCACAAACTGCTGTCTTCCGCTTGTCAGATTCGGATGTTTGTTTTGACTCAGCCAGACAAGACGACTATAAACATTTCTACTTTCATTGACTGACATATCTTTACGCCATGATTTTCTATTTTTTTCATTCTCCTTTTTCTACATTGATTTTGCTTTTACTTCCACTTCTGTTTTCTGTTTTCTGTTTTCTCAACCTAAATTTTCATTTGTTGATTTGTATTGAGATATTCTTTGAATTTATATACTAAATATCATACCACGAAAAAATACTAAAAGTGATATTATATAGTTAAAAAATTATAAAAAATGTATTTATTACTATTTTTTAATATTTTCTATTAAGTAAGATTTTAGACTTATAGAAATATAAAGTGATATAATTAAGTACATATTAAGATATAATTTTACTAATCATTAAGTTAAAATCTCATCTTTACAATACAAATGTTTACGAAGTCACACTTTCCAACACTTCTTCTGTATAAAACGTCTTTCAAGAAAGTATTCTTAAGGGTATTTTATATCTTCTATAAAGAACACAATAGGCCAATAATACGATAACCAACATTGCTGACGACACAGCCGTACTTGCAATGGAAATGCATCTTAATAGTAACGGCTAAGCTTGGAGTTGCTGTAGGTGTAGTAGAAAAATTGATGAAAATTCAAAGAGAAAAATTTAACAACAATAAATCAATCCAAGTGAATTTTATTAATCAAAAATCAAATTATCTTTAAATTTTGCTGCTTTATCGAATAAACTAACCTAACCTAACCTAACTAATTTAAAGTGGGAGCTTAAAAAATCTCTTTGTAAAGAATATTTTATGCCATCAAAGACAAACTATTCGTTCGGGTTTCTTCTTTTATAATTTGAGTAGCATTCTTTTATAATGTAGACAGTAATTAATCTATTTAATTTGAGTATCGTCAATTTATAATATGCAGTCATGTATTTGGATTTGATTTTTTAACTGGCTATCTTTATGGCCTCTGCTACAAAGAAACAATTAGAATTTCACCTATTATATAGGTACACAACCTCAGTTGAAATCTGTACCAGATCCTATAATTAGTAAATAACTAAACATTAAGTGATGTTTCGAATACGATCCAAAAATATGTATTGCGCTCGACGTGCAGAACTTGACTATATCTTACTCCAAATTATAACATATTTTTTTTTATTCACTTCATATGTGTTTATCGTTATAAAAAATTGTTAACATAAGAACTAAACCTTTCTGTTCAAGCAATGCAAAGAACAATCTTTATTTGGATGCACAAGCAACTACGTTTGGATGACAATTGTTCACATTAAAGAAACAAAATTCTCGCAACTGGTAATTTTGGGGAGAAGAGTTAGAAAGCTTTGGAGGATTTCAACTGTCCTATAAACTTCCCTCGTCCGAAAGGAACCCCTATTAGGTAATACGTCTAAAGGTGTCCCGAATATATCGTTAGTCTGGTCGTTCCGTTAGTAACCTTCTACTTGCATCTGGAAGCATCTCTTCCCGCTGTCGAAGTTGTTCAGCCATTCAAAGTTCTCTTATCAGAGAGGAAATAATCGACGCCGCCATTTGCCAGTTGTTAGCCGAACTAAGGATGAAGGGCATCAAGTTGCTGGTCGTAGTAATAAGTAACTGTCAAAAGACTATTGTACTCACAAACAATCACTGTATATAGTGCCATAATTCCAAAGACGTGGTAGGCCTATATATTTTAGAGACGGCGAAGGTGTGATACAAATCATCAATTTTCATAACTCCGAACACTACAATTATTTTGCGTTTTACAATTATATTTTTACAATTATTTTATTATATGTTTAGCTTTAAAAAACCATTTTCATTTAGTGAAAGTTTTAAATATCTATAAGCCATCTATTTGACTCAACGTTCTGATGAAAATAAATATTTAAGATATTGAAAGTTTCTCTTTCATCGACTAATTGTATGTTACGATACTAGCTCACAGAAAAACCACTTTATTTCCCATAGAATTTATGATTATATATATTTTCACTCTATTCAAACGGTTGTGTAAATTGATGTGTATTAATATAATTAAATGGCTAGTATATGTTAGCCATGTTGTCATATTGATATATATAAAAATTCGTATACGAGCATGCTAGGCGCATTTATTAACACACAGCTGGCTGTCAGTGATTTTGACACATTATTATCCTAATGACATTTCACTGTACAGTTTGTTTTTTTTTTTTAAGTGAATATATACATGTATACATATATCTAGAAGTGAACATATTGCCGTCAGGGTTCATGATGGACATTGATGGCACTGATTCATCAGTTGCTTGTATGAGAAGAAACAGGCAATTTTTCCTTCATCAAATGGTATTTAATTATCCTTTAATATTCAAGTGAAATTTTTTTTAAACTTTTGACATGAAGAAATGAAATACAATGAAACTATAAAAAAAAATTGAATACAATAGATAATGGGTAAAAAACATTCTACAGAATTTGAAATTATATTACTCGGAGCTGAGGTTACCTAGCATTTGAAAATGGAAATATCCTTTTGGTTC